>NW_025927618.1:1200000-1500000 GCF_022837055.1 Prionailurus viverrinus
ATACTGTAGGGGTTTTGACCTATATGCATGGTGTTTCAGAATTAGGACCTGGATATCCATTGGGAGAGAACCACGGATAGGGTGAGGTTCTGTCCAGGGACATAAGCAGGGCTGAAGAGACACCGGTCCCGCTATCTCCATAAGGGCCTGTATGAGGGCCAATGCACGGGTGAGGGTCAGGTGTAGGGTTAGCATTAGGGTTGGGCTGAGGTATAGGTTGAGTAGTATGGGGAGGGTCACGGTTGGGGTTAGGGCTAGGTTCCAGGAGGCCCAAGTTGCCGAATCCATGGCAGTGCAGTTGTTTCCCTTGGGGACCCAGAGGAGGGTGCATGGGAGGGTGCCGGTCATGCTTATTCTTTGGGTGCCAAGGCCAGCCTCTTGTGTGGGCCACTCTTCAGTTGGTTCTCAGCAACCCCCTTGTGCAGCTCCCTCTGGGCTTTGGAAATGGCATGGTGTTGTTCCCCGTTCCATGCCAAGTAAGCCTGCACCGCATCTGGGATACATGTGCGTGGTTTTCTCCGAGTTAGGAATTGGGTCCCCATCGGGAATGAGCCATAGCTAGGGCAAGGGTTTGATCCAGGGAAGGGATGTAAGCAAGGCCGAAGGAACAACAATTCTTTACCTCCATGAGGGCTGAATGAGGGCTCATGCACGGATGCGGGTCACGTGTAGGGTTAGCGTTAGACTTAGGGTGAGGTTCCGATTGAGGAGTATGGAGTGGGTCATGATTAGGGTGAGGGATAGCTCCAAGGAGTCCCCAGGTGATGAACCCCATGCAGTGCAGTGGTCTCCTGGGATGGCTCAGTGGAGGGCACACGGGAGGGTTCTGGTCAGGCTTAGTCTTTGGTTACCAGTGCCAGCCTTGCATGTGGGCCACTTTTGGGCCTCAGCAAGCACTTTGGCACCTCCCTCTGGTATTTGGACATGACATGGTGGTGGTCCATGCTCCATGTGGAGTAATCCTGCACCGCTTCTGGGCCACAGGTGCGTGATATTCTCTGCATTAGGAATTGGATCCCCATCGGGATAGAGAAATAGCTAGGGTTAGAGTTAGATCCAGGGACATAAGCAAGGCCAAAGCAACAACAATCTATTTATCTCCAGTGAGTATGAATGAGGGCCATGTGCGGTAGCTGGTCAGGTGTAGGGTTAGTGTTAGAATTGGGGTGAGGTTTAGGTTGAGGAATACAGCGAGGATCATGGTTAGGGTTAGGGGTAGGTTCCAGGAGGCGCTTAAGTGCAGAAACCTAAGTAGTGCAGTGGTCTCCTAGAGGGTTGAGTGGAGGGCGCAAAGGATGGTGCCATTCCTTCTTAGTCTTAGGGTGTCAAGGCCACCCTTTGGTGTAGGACACTCCTTAGTTGGGCCTCAGCAGAGCCCTTGTTCAGCTCCCTCTGACCTTTGGAAATGACATGGTGATGTTCCAGGTTCCAAGCCGAGTGATTTACACCATGAGCGTGCTGTTGTCAGTCATTGGAATTGGGTTCCCACGAGGAGGAGACTTAGCTAGGGTTAGGGTTCAGTGCAGGGACATCACCAGGCCAGACTGACTCCAGTCTCGTGAATTTCATGGAGGGCTTAAGTGAGAAACCTTGCGAGGGTACGGGTCTGGTATAGAGTTAGTGTGAGAGATGGGTTTCAGTTTAGGTTGAGGGCTAGGTTCAGGGTTCTGGTTACGGTTGGGGTTAGGTCCCAGGAGGCTCCAGATGCTGAACCCACAGCAGTGCAGTGGTCTCCCTGAAGTGCTGACTGGAGTACACAATGGATGCTGCGGGTCAGGGTTAGTCTTTCGGTTGCCAGGCCAGACAAGTGTTTCTGGCACTCTTCGGGTAAGCCTCAGGAATGCTCTCGGGCACAACGGAGGCTGCCGGTCAGGATTAGTCTTTGGGTTCCAAGGCTATACAAGTGTATTGGACACTCTTTGGGGGAGACCTCAGGAATCCTCTTATGCAGCAGCAGCTGGGCTTTGGAAATGACATGGTGATGTTCCACATTCCACGCCGAGTGATCCTGCACTGCTTCTCAACCCCATGTGCATTCTGTTGTCAGACATTGTAATTGGATACCCATGGGGAGTGAGTTTTAGCTAGGGTTAGGGTTCAGTGCAGGGATGTGGCCAGAGCCAAAGGACTCCAGTCTCGTGATCTCCCTCGAGGGCTGAAGTGAGGGCACATGCGCTGGTGTGGGTCTGGTGTAGAGGTATTGTGAGATATATGGTCAGGTGAGATTGAGGGTTATCATCAGGGTTATGGTTAGGGTTAGGGTAGGTCAAAGAAGGATCCAGGCGCTGTACCCACAGCAGTGCAGTTGTCTCCCCGAAGGGCTGAGTCAGTGCACAATGGAGGCTGCTCATCAGAATTAGTCTCTGGGTTCCAAGGACGGACAACTCTGTAAGGTCTGGTGTAGATAGGTGGGTCTAGTGTGATAGAAACTGTTAGATTTAGGTTGAGGGTTATGGTTAGGGTTACGGTTAGGTTTACAGTTAGGTCCCAGGAGTCTCCAGGCATTGAACCCACAGCAGTGCAGTCGTCTCCTGGAAGGGTTGAGCGGAGTGCACAATAGAGGCTGCCAGTCAGGAATAGTCTTCGGTTTCCAAGGCCAGACAACGGTATTGGGCACGCTTCAGTTAGGCCTGTTGAATCCTCGAGTGCAGTGGCAGCCGGGCTTTTGAAATGACATGATGATGTTCCACATTCCACACCAAGTATTCCTGCACTGCTTCTCAATTTCATGTGCGTGCTGATGTCAGACTGTGAATTGGGTCCCCATGGGGAAGGAGCCTTAGCCAGGGTTAGGGTTCGGTGCAGGGAAGTCACCAGGGCCAAAGCAACTCCAGTCTAGTGATATCCCCCAAGGGCTGACCTGAGATCCCATGCGAGGGTGTGGCTCAAGTGTAGGGTTAGGGTTAGAAACAGGGTTACGATTAGGTTGAGGGTTATGGTTAGGGGTACAGTTAGGGTTTTCTTCGTTCCCAAGGCTCCATGCGCTGAACCCACAGCAGTGCAGTTGCCTCCACAAATGACTGAGTGGTGTGCACAACGAGGCTGCGGGTCAGGATTAATCTTTGGGTTCTAAGGACAGACAACTGTATCTGGTCTGGTGTAGATAGGTTTGTCTAGTGTGAGTGTTAGGGTTAGGTTTAGGTTGAGGGTTAGCATTGGGTCCTGGTTAGCATTAGGGTTAGGTCCCAGGATGTTCCAGGCACTGAAACCATAGCAGAGCAGGTGTCTCCCCAAAGGGCGGAAGGGCGTACACAAGGGAGGGTGCTGGTCAGGCTTAGTATTTTGGTTCCAAGGCCAGACAACTGTATGGGCCCTGTATGGGCCACCCATCGTTTAGGCCTCAGGAATCCTCTTGTGCAGCTGCAGCCGTGCTTTGGAAATACATGGAGATGTCCACATTCAATGCTGAGTGTTCCTGAACCGTTTCTGGTCCTGGTGTGTGTGCTGTTATTAGTCTTTCGATATGGATCCCCATGGGGAGAGGGCCTTAGGTTATAGTTTTAGATTTAGCGGGTAGAGTTAGAGCGTTAGGATGAGGGTTTTAGGGTTAGAGTTAGAGGCTGATGGTTAGAGGGTTAGGGTAAGGTTAGGGTTAGTTAGGGTTATGTTTATGTTTACGGTTAGTTAGAGGTAGGACTAGGGTTAGGGGAAGGGTAGGGGCAGGATTTAGCATTAGGGTTATGGTTAGGGTTAGGTGTTAGGTTTAGGTGGTGGGATTTTGTTTAGTGATAGGGTTAGGAATTGGGCAAAGTGTAGGTCATGCTTGCATCCCCACTTTGAGCGGGAAGGTGTTCATGCGTGGACACCACCCTCCATGTTCAAGGGATTGTGTTCTTGCTATCGCCCCAGTCTCTCTGCACTGTAGGTTGTTCTTGCCTTGCCCATTCCAGCTTTGCTCTGGTGTTTTTCACACTGTCACCCCACCCCCTCTCGGTATGGTAAGAATTCACGTTCCACCCAATCGCTTTTGGTGCAAGGGGTGTGTTCACACATGCGACCCTCCACACCCTCTCCGTGCGATGGTGCAACCCATGAGCCTCACCGCTCCTTAGATTGGGATTACTGATGCCAGTATTAAATCTGATACTGATGCCAGTATTAAATCATGAATATCTCTTTTCTCTTTCACAACTGAAGAAGTAGGCGTTTCTTAAGGTAAGGTTTATGGTTAGGATTAATGTTAGGTGTCAGTTAAGGTTTAGGGCATGGTGCAATCCCTCTTGGTGTGGGATGGCTTCACGAATGTGTCCCATCTGCTTCCCTTTATCCGTGATGTAGCAGTGATATTCCTTGTAATTCAGATGTTTTCCTTGGCACCTGGATGTCTCTGAGTTAAGCGTCCCACTTCATCTTGGTTCATGATCTCTCGGTTTCTGGTCTTGAGCCCTGGGTAGCTTCTGTGCTGATTGCTGGGAATCTGGAGCCTGCTTCAGATACTATCTGTCTGTCTCTCTCTCTCTCTCTCTCTCTCTCTCTCTCTCTCTCTCTCTCTCTGCCCATGCCCCACTTGTGTGCTTTGTGTCTTTCAAAAATTAATGTACCTAAAATCATTTGCAATCCGACATTTCCTGGATGGCTCTTTTCACTTTCATTGCTGAAGTAGCAGGCGTCTGTCTCGTTCATTGTTCTTTTGTTATCTTTGGCATAGCTGACAACATATACGACATTTCCCCATCCAGCATCGGGGATGCACAGCATTTCTTCTACTAGCCGGACACCTCTCATCCACTGTAACACTGCATTCCTCTAGAGCATCCCACATGCTCTCGGAAACTGGACTGTAACTGTGGATGGTAGCAGTGTCCCATAGTCTTCTGATGGTATTTCAGGAGGTTTTTCATTCGTATCTTTGGTTACCTGAGTGTCTTCTGACATCTCTCATGTTTCCACTAGGCCGCCGCTATGATGCTCCACAGGGAACCTGAAGCACACAGGGATTCAGGAGCAGACCAACTACCGCTTGGCTCCCACAAATGGTCGCCTTGGAACTCTTTATGGAAGAGGAGAAAACACCCACCACCACCGTTTCATAACCCTGCACCGAATGTGGAGACAACAATCACCTACCCCCAAAGGAACTCTACCAGGGTACATGTATCAAACCTAAGGTGTTGGTTATGTATTTTGGGTCAATAAGTGAGGTTGTACTTTTGACTGGTAAGTGTACATCTAAATCCCTCAGAGGGGATATTCTCTGAGGTCACCCCAACCTAAATTGTTGGCCCATGGGGAGATGTGTTGTCCCTATTGACTGTATTGATGTTGTCTCTGTAGGCCAGTGAATTAAAGCTCCATAGGGTCTTGTCCTGTTCTTGCCTCTTCACGGGAATGTCCATTTCACCTATTGAAAAAGAGCAAGTGAGTAGTGTTGCCACTATTAAATCTGACGTTTCATGAATGAGTCTTTTCACTTTCATGGCTGAAGAAGCAGCATCTCTTATAATGAGGGTTAGGGTTTGGGTTACCCTGAGGATTAGGGTAAGGGTTAAGTCATGCTTGCATCCCCGTTTTGGCAAGGGAGGAACGTCACACCTGACCCCCGCCACCGTCCTTGCGGAACGGTGTTCAGGCATGCAGCCTGCCTCCCCTCCACAAGGGAGTAGTGATGCCACTACTTAATGTGTTGTTTCATGAATGGCTCTTTTCCCTTTCACAGCTGAGGAAGCAGGCATTTCTTAAGGTAGGTGTTACGGTTAGGATTGCCGTTCATGGTTAGGGTAAGGGATAGGCCATGCCTGCACCCTCCGTTGGAGTGGGAGGGCGTTCACACATGAGCCACACCCCCCTCATCTCGGGAGGGTGTTCACCAATAGGAACCAGTCCCCTTCAGCGGGGATGTTGATGTATGCGCCTGCACCCATCTCGTGTGCGAGGGTGTTCATGCATGGACACCACAACCCTTGGCGAGGGAGGGCATTTGTCCATGCACCATGCCCTCCTTGGCTCAGGAGGTGTTCACGCATGAGCACAGTGACCCCTTGGCTTGAGAAGGTGTTCAGGTAGGTGCATGAACCTGCCCCCCAGCGTGGGAGGGGGTTCACGCATGTGCCCTCCCCCCTCAGGCGCTGGAGGGGGTCACCTGTGCATAGCACCACTAGTCAGCAAGGGAGTAGTGATGCCACTATTAAATCTGACATTTCATGGACGGCTGCTTTCACTTTCACAGCTGAAGAAGCATGCTTCTCTTAAGGTCAGGGGTAGGGTTAGCATTACAGTTAGGGGTTAAGATAAGGGCTAGGTCATACTTGCTCTCCCCCCTCAGCACGGGAAGACTTCACGCATCACCCCACTAACCTGAGCAAGGGAGAGTGTTCACCCTTTCACCCCAATCCCTGAGAGTGGTAAAATATTGAAGCACGTGCTCCACTCCACTTCCGCTGGGGAGGGCTTTCACACATGCGTGGATCCCCCTTTCGGGACACATTGTTCACGTATGTGCATGACCACCTGTCGGGTCAGGAGGGTGTTCACTCATGGGCACACCCCACCTCTGCATGAGAGATGGTTCATGCATGTGTCTTGCTCACCTCAGCAGGGAGGGTTTTTACGCATGTGCACAGCCCCACCTTGGTGTGGGAGGAGGTCACCCATGCAGAGTGCCACCCTTCAATCAGGGAATAGTGATGCCATTATTAAATGTGACGTTTCATGAATGGTTCTTTTCAATTTCACAGCTGAAGTTGCAGACAACTCTTAAGGTAAGGGTCTGGGTTAGCATTACCATTAACAGTTAGGGTAAGGGTTAGGTCATGCTTCCACACCCACCCCCTCGTCTCCAGAGTGTATTCACGCAATAGCACCACCCCTCAATGTGGGAGAATATTCATGCATGTGTCCTGCCCCCTTCAGGGTGGGAGGGTGTTCACACACGTGCCCCATCCTCTTCAGCTTGTAAGTGCGTTCACGCATTCTCACATTTGCACCACCCGTCCCAAGGTGAGGGAGGGTGTTGACACCTGTGCCCTGTCTCCCTCGGCATGGGAGGTGGTTCACACATGCTCCTCATCCCCTCGGTGATGGAGGGTGTCACCCATGAACAGTGCCACCCCTCGGAGAGGGAGTACTGTTGCCGCTATCAAATGTGACCTTTCATCAATGATTCTTTTCACTTTCACAGCTGAAGAAGCATGCATCACTTAAGGTAAGGGTTAGGGTTAGCATTACATTTAGGCTTTAGGGTAAGGGTTAGGTCATGCTTGCTCCCCCTCTCTGCACGACAGGTGTTTCACTAATACTCCATGCCCCCCCCTGGCACAGATGGATACAGCCCTCCGTCCGTGTAGAAGGGTGTTCTCACGCACAACCCTCCTTGTTGACGGAGGGCGTTTGTGCACGCACCCTGCCCCATTAGTGCGGGAGTTTGTTCTCGTGTGTGTAAGGCCCCCTCCTGGCGGAAGGGCGTTCACCCATGTGCACCATCCCCCCACTTTGGCATGGGAAGGTGTTGACCTATGTGACGTGACACGTCAGCATGGGGGAATATTCACGCATCTGCCCCGCCCCCCTCTGCCTAGGAGGGTGTTCATGCATGAGCACAGCCACCAGTCAGTGAGGGACGGTATTCATGCATGCACACAACAACCCCTCCATGAAGGAGGGCAGTCACATACACGTCATGCATCCCTCCACAAGGGAATGGTTCAAGCGTGTGCCGCATACGCATTTTGGCACAGGAGGGTGTTGACCTATGCACCTTACCCCCTCAGCGCTGGAGGGTGTTCATAGATGTGCACAGCCTCCGTTGTGGCGAAAGTGTGAACCCCGGCTAGGGGAGGGATGCCATTCGCACGTAGGCCCCGCCCCATACCCCTGGGTGCTGTTCACACATGTGCACAGCTCTCCCTACTGGCGGAAGAGTGTTCACACATGCGCAAAACTCCTGCTCCAAGAGGTAGGGCATTTCCACATGAGCACAATCCCCATCAGTGAGGGAGGGCATGCATGCATGCTCCTTGCCCACTACCACAGGAGGCTGTACAGGCATGCGCACAGCCCCCCCTACTGGTGTATGTTCACGCATGCACACAGCTCCCCTCAATGAGGGAAGGCATTTGCACATGTGCCCCCTTCCGCTGGGCAAGGAAGGGTGTTCAGGCATGCACAGAACCACTACCTCAGCCAGGGAGGTCGTTGGTGCATGCGCCCTGCCCCACTTAGCACAGGAGGTGGTTCAGGCTTCCGCCTGGCCCCCTGTCAGCATGTGAGTCGGTCACCCATGCACAGCGCCACCCCTCAGGGAGGAAGTACTGATGTCACTATTGAATGTGATGTTTCATGAATGGTTCTTTTCACTTTCACAGCTGAAGAAACACAGCTGAAGAAATGCGGCCAGGGAGGGCGTTGACGTATGCTCCCTGCTCCCCTCGCCAGGATGCTGTTCACGCAGGTGCAAAGTCCCCCTTCCCTGCCAAAGGGGGTTCAGGCATGCCCACAACCCCCGCTCTGTGAGGCAGACCATTTGTATAGGCACACAACCCTCCCTCGGCAAGGGACAGTGTTCATGCTTGGCCCCACTTACCTCGGTGGGAAGGGTGTTCACACATGCACATAACCCCCCTCAACATTGGAGGGCGTTCAAACATGTGCCCCACCCCACTTGACGCCAGAGGTGGTTCAGGATTCTGCCTTGCCCCTGGTTGGTGTGTGAGATGGTCACCCATGCACAGTGCCACCTTTTAGGGAGAGAGTAGTGGTGTCACTATTAAATGTGATATTTCACGAATGGTTCTTTCACTTTCACAGCTGAAGAAACACACATCTCTTAAGGTAAGTGTTAGGGTTGGCACTGACATAAGGGGTAGGGTAAGGCTTAGGTAGTACTTCCTCCACCCTGGGTATGAAAGGTTTTCAAGCATTATCTTTCCCCCCCTTTGGACAGGAGGGGGTTAACACTTGCGCCCTCCCACATCAAGGGAGGGGGTCACCATTGCACCACTGTCTCTGTGATGGAGGGGTGTCACTCATGTTCTTTCCCACACCTTGGCATGGGAGGGGATCATGCATGTGCCCCTTCTGCACCCCTTCATAGGCGATGTAGCCTTGATGTTCCTTTTAGGCCAGACGTATTTTGCACTGCCTTGGCCGCTCAGTGGATTAAGTGTCCCACTTCAGGTCATAGTCTCACGGTTTGTGGTTTTGAACCCTTGCTTCACCTCTGTGCTGATGACTCTGAACACGGAGCGTGCTTCAAATACTGTGTCTCACTTTCTGTCTGCCCCTTCCCCACGTGTGTTCTGTCTGTCTGTCTCTCTGTCTCTCTCTCAAAAAAACAGTGAAGCTAAAAACATTTTAAAGCAGCTCCATCAGTCTACTTGTCTTCTTGCCCTATATCCGCCTCTTCACGGGAAGGTCCATTTCACCGATTGGAAGAGACTAAAACCCTCGTGTGGCCATTCAAATGAGTCACTATTTAGGAAACAAGTGATTATGCTACTTTTCCACGGTCAGGATACCATGGCCATTTCATGAATGTCCCTAGGCAGGCGGGGCCTCTTAAAACTAGAAATGCTAGAGGTGATTTTACTGGTAAACAGGTGGGGTTTGTGTTCGCTGAGTTCCTTTTACTTCGTTTCATCTTTCCTTGATTGCCTATCTGTGTTGGGTCAACAATTGGTTTGATATTGACTTTACAGTTAGGTTATTTTTATCTCATGGTTAACTGTCCATGGTTATCTGCTCTGATAGAGCTTAAGCAAGTACAAATATTTCGCGTGGCACATACTAGCATTAGTGTTTCCTGTGCACCTGCAGCTGTTTCTCCCGGCCCACGGGGAGCAATCACTTCCCATCCAGCACCACCTGCTTTGTCTTCCTATGCCTAGCAGTGCACGTGCCGGTGCCTGCAGAACTTCCCTTGTTTCTCTGTCAGCTGAGTCTGAATGGGCTTCCTCTCCCACTCGTCCCTACTTCTCATCTCTTTAATGGATGACACACATAGCTGAAGGTCACAGTGAAGTCTCAAACTTCAGTATGTGGATTACGTGGCACCATTTTACGGTCTCACTTGATTACCCCCTTTCTTTAAAAATTACTTCCTTCCTCCTCCCACCGTCTGGGCCGCTGCTCACCAGTGTCTGTGTTGGTAGGTCCTCGTCTTCTTCCTGTCCCCCATCTGCTTTCCATCTGCCCTTACTCTGGGGTGATCTCAGCTAGCCTCAGGCTTCTATATGCCAGCATCTGGGGCCTCTAAGTCTTTATGTGCTGCCCACAGCTGTTCATGTCTCCAGACACCTGACTCCAGCTCTGCACCACACAGGTGCTACCCTCCCCAGACTCTGCTACCTCCCTGTAGGCTTCTCCTATTCCCCTCCCCTTTTTTACTGGGCTGCTGCCACACTGGCCCCTCCCTGTTCCCTGAGCTTGTCAGGCACATACTCCTGCTTCAGGTCTTTGCACTCACTTTGCCTCTCTCTGTCGGGGATATACTTCCACGTGCCAACAAGACATACTCCCTCATTTCTGTCATAACCTTGCTCTGACATCAACTGCTCAGTGGAGTCTCTGCTAGCTCTCTATGTAAAACTGAAAACTGTTCCTTCTCCGACCTGAACACCCCATATCCCTTTCCTGCATTCTTTTTCTTCCTGGCCCTTGGCACCATCTGTTTTTCTTTCTTGCTTGCTGGATGTCGCCTACTGTAGTCCCTGCCAGATTATCGGCTCCATGGGATCCAAAGACCAAACTAGCTTTGTTTAGGGCTGGTTCCTTAGGGCCCTCGAACAGTGCCCAACTCCTTCAAAGGCTCACACACTATTTGCTGAGCAAGTAAATATTAGGATTTCTTATTATTTTGCTGGGTCCGCCATCACAATGTACCACAGACTGGGTGGCTTAAGCAACAGAAATTGATTTATTTATTTTCTCACACTTCAGATCAAGGTGTGGCCAGGGTGGGTGTCCTCTCTCCATGACTGGTGGATGGCCTCCTTCCCACTGTCTTCACGTGGTCTTCCTTCTGTGTGTGTAGTTGCCCACTCTCTTCCTATAGGACACCGGTTATCAGACTAGAGTCCCTCCCCACAAATGAGCTCATTCGACCTCCACTTTACCTTTCAAGATCTGGTATCCAAGTACAGTCCCATGGGTAGTTAAGACTTCAATGTATGGATTTTGGGGGCAAATCCATTCCATCACAGGTTTCTGTCTGTTGTACCTAGTCACTACCTACATGGGTTTTTTTTTTTCTCTATGCCCTTGTGCCCGTTATTTGCTCACACAGTGCTAATCCCAGTTTGCCCTTAGCCCAAGTTATAACTCTATTTATTTGTATAGACTTGCATCTTCCCTCTACCTCTATACTCCAAGTTCCTGGCTGGCACTGGAATTACATCTTTAGCACGGACATCATAACCTCCAGGTGAGGTAAGTATGATTATTTTCATTTTGAAAATCAACAATCTGAAGCTCAAAAGAGAGTAGGTCATGTTTCTGAGATCACAGTACTAGTAAGTGCTGTCCTTTGGATAACTTTGTTCTTATGGGCTCCAAAGCCCACTTTCTTTCATCTACCATATGTCCCCAAGATGAACGGGGAAAAGCCATACTTCAGCCTGGTATGATATAAGCAATGGTACGTGTAAAGCTGGTGTAACAATTCAGGAAATGGGATTAAGTCTAGTACTGAGTAATTATACCCACAGGTTGAATTTCATTCTCACATCCTTTGATTTTTTACTGCTATAATTTCTGTTATCCTTAATGATTATATAAACGTATTCTTCCCTTTGCAAAATTTAGCCAGTAAGAATACTGAGTGAGTTTGTTTCCTTTGTAACAGGTCTGAGTTACACAATGAATTCATAACGTCAAGATAATAGCGGTTATTTTTTTCCTACAATATGGAGGAAAAGGTCATTGCCTTTGTTGTAAGAGTTTACCATGTGTTCTTGGTAACATGACTGAGCTGTATTGGTGAAAACACGTTGTAGATTTTGAAAGTAAGTTATTTATAGTTAAGAGAGTATCGCTCTTTCTTTGGGTGCAGCTGATTGTTTGAAATAGAACTTAGGATTTTTCTGCATAGATTGTCTATTTCAGAATGATCTTTGTTTTAAAAAGTATGTTATATTTGCATTCATGCAAGTTGTACCATCATTAAATTGACAGGAAAGCAGCTGTTAATAGTTGTCATTTGGACATGTAGATGGAAATCCTAAGGGTCATGGTGTGACTCCTTACATGTGTTGAGCTCTGGTTTCATTTGGCATTTCCAAACCATTGCCATGACCTTATGAATGTTGATCAAGTGGCCATATAATGGTTGTTTTAAATTGGCATCAGGGGTGTAGAGATGATTCTTAAGTTGTGTATGAGGAAGCTGTTGGTTTCCTGCTTCTATGTCTGTGTAGCTCCTAAAAATAGAAGACTAGCGCATCTTATCAAAATTACTTTTGTTCAAAGTCATTGCAACTTGTGAATGAGCTAAAGGCTTAGATAATAGTCAGTACTTTTGGAGTCTGATATTTGCAAATTTAAAATAGGTCTTCGGGTATCTGTGTGGCTCCGTTGGTTAATCCTCTGACTTTGGCACAGGTCATGATCTCACTGTTGGTGACTTTGAGGTCCATGTTGGGCTCTGTGCTGGCAGCTGGGAGCCTGGAGCCTGATTGCGATTCTGTGTTCCCTCTCTCTGCCCTTCCCTGGCTCATGCTCTTTCTCTCTCTCTCAAATATAAACTTAAACATAGAAAATAGGTCTAGAATAAATCTGTAGACCATAACATATTTATAGTGACTGCTGATTGAAACAAAGAAATAGCCTGAAATTCCAAAAATACATTACTGTTGTTTCCCTAGGCTCCCATTAAATGCCAGGTTGACCATTAAGCTGAATACAATCAGTAATCTTTTAGTAACTTGGAAGAGATGAGCATACTATCATAGCTAGTAAGGTTTGGAATATGTCGTTTTGGTAGACCTATTTTCTTTAATGATGAAAAAATTGATTTGAGGTCTCTTTTATTTGGGTATTCAGGATTAAGAGAAGTTACCCAAGGCAAATGAATTAAGACCATTTTAGAACTGACCTGGACTTAAAAAACCAGAGACTGGAGTCATGATAAAGATAGTTTGAACATGCCATTTCATCAAATAAAAAAAAATACAGCTCCTGAATGACAACCATCACGTTGGAGGAGAGTTTCTGGTGTTCCCTCCACAAATGGTGCATGATTTTCAGTCAAGGATACAGCCTCACTGACTACTTTTACTGACATGATGGTTCAGATACCAACAATGTTGTCTGTTGGGATTGTCTTTTACAAAACTGATATCCTTTCAGTTTTCAGCTTAATTAATATACTAAGGAGAAAAAAATGTTTCCCTCTTTCTGAAAAATAATCCCATTTGTATTTAGAGTTATCATTAAACATAGTATTTCAAAAAATGGCTAATAAATTGGAAGTCAATATAAATTTGCTTGTGAAGTTATCAAATGGAAAACTGTTGCCAAAGCAGTTATTTTATGTTTTATAGGAAAACTAATCTTTTATGTCCTTACTGCATTTATGTTATATCCTATTCACTTTTGTTTCATGCTATTTGTGTGTGTGTGTGTGTGTGTGTGTGTGTGTGTGTGTGTGTGTTTGCAACTAAGTGAAATGTGCAATATTTGGTCATTTAAATAGATTCACTAATTTAGGCAAAGTCAGCCATAAACAAATGCAATACATTATGTCCAAAGTAGTCAAGCAGATTTTGCATCATGAGTAAAACTTGCTTTATGTTAAATGAATTTGCTTTTCTCTTTTCTTTTTAACAAGCCAAGTCAAAGGTGAATATATTCTTTCTGCTCACCTTGAGGCAGGGCAAGAGCAGATTTGTGTCAGAGCGCACTGTCCATATTTATGAGAAACTAGAGAAATTAAGAAAGCCACTTAGGTACAAACCTTAGTGAGGACTCATGACTGATACCTTTTCAACAATATTCTGTTGGGATGTCTTTTATTAACTGGGTTAATTTTTTTTAATTGTTAGTTAATTTATTTTTAAAATTTACATCCAACTTAGCATAATGTGGAACAATGATCTCAGTAGTAGATTACTTAAAGTCCCTTACCCATTTAGCACATCAGCCCTCCCACAGTCCTTCCAGTAACCCTGTTTATTCTCCACATTTAAGAGGTTTTCTTTAATGTTTTTGACCCCCTCCATGTTTTTATATTATTTTGCTTCCCATCCCTTATATTCATCTGTTTTGTATCTTAAAGTCCTCATATGTGTGAGGTCCTATAATATTTGTCTTTCTCTGACTAAATTCGCTTAGCATAATACCCTCTAGTTCCATCCATGCAGGTTAAATGGCAACATTTTATTCTTTTGGATTGCTAAGCAATACTCTATTGTGTGTGTGTGTGTGTGTGTGTGTGTGTGTGCGTGTGCGTGTGTGTGTGTGTGTGTGTGTGTGTGTGTGTGGTGTGTGTGTGTACACCACATCTTCTTTATCCATTCATCCATCGATGGACATTTGCGTTTTTTCTATACTTTAGCTGCTGTTGATGGTACTTCTATTACTTTGGGGTTCACCTTTCCCTTCAAAATAGCACATCTGTATCATTTGGATAAATACCTAGCAGTGCAACTGCTGGGTTGTAGGGTAGTCCTCTTTTTCATTTTGTGAGAAACCTACCTACTGGTTTCCAGAGTGACTGTGCCAGTTTGCATTCCCGCCAGCAGTGCAAGAGTTCCTCTTTCTCCGCTTCCTCACCAACATCTGTTGTTGCCTGAGTTGTTAGTGTTAGCCATTCTCACAGGGGTGAGGTGTTATCTCATTGTGTTTTTGATTTGTACTTCCATGATGATGAGTGATGTTGAGCATTTTTTCATGTTTCATTTGGCCATCTGGATGTCATCCTTGGAAAGTGTTTGCTCATGTCTTGGCTCATTTCTACACTGGATTACTTGTTTTTTGGGTATTGAGTTCAATATGTTCTTTATAGATTTTGCATACTAATCCTTTATCTCATATGTCTTTTGCAAATATCTTCTCCCATTCTGTTGGTTGCCTTTTAGTTTTGCTGATTGTTTCCTTCACTGTGCAGAAGCTTTTTATTTTGATGAGGTCCTAATTGTTCATTTTTGCTTTTGTTTCCCTTGCCTCTGGAGACTTGTTGACTAAGAAGTTGTGGAAGCAAACATCAAAGAGGTTTCTGCCAGCTTTCTCCTCAAGGGTTTTGATGGCTTCCTGTGTTACATTTAGGTCTTTCATCCATTTTGAGTGTCTTTCGTCCATTTTGAGTGTGAGAAAGTGGTCCAGACTCATTCTTCTGTATGTCGCTGTCCAGTTTTCCCAGCACTCTTGCTGAGGAGACTGTATTTATTCCATTGGATATTCTATCCTTTTTGTCAAAGATTAGTTGGCCGTACGTTTCTGGGTCCATTTCTGTGTTCGTATTCTCTTCCACTCATCTGGGTGTCTGTTCTTGTGCCAAGAGCATACTGTCTTGGTGATTACTGCTTTGTAATACAGCTTGAAGTCCAGGATTGTGATGCCTCCTACTTTGGTTTTCTTTTTCAAGATAGCTTTGGCTATTCAGGGTCTTTTCTGGTTCCATACATATTGTAGGATTCTTTGTTGTAGCTCTGTGAAGAATGATGGTGTTATTTTGATAGGTATTGTGTTGACTATGTAGATTGTTCTGGGTACTTTTGACATTTTAACACTATTTGTTCTTCCTATCCAGGAGCATGCAATATTTGTCTTTTCTGTGTGTTTGCCATCTGCAATTTCTTTCATAAGCTTTCTATAGTTTTCAGTGTATAGATTTTTCAACTACTTGGTTAGATTTATTCCTAGGTATTTTATGGGTTTTGGTGCAATTTTACATGGGATCGATTCCCTGATCCCTCTTTCTCTTGCTTCATTGTTGGTGCGTAGGAATGTAACTGATTTCTGTGCTTTGATTTTATATCCTGCCAGTTTGCTAAATTCCTGTATTATTTCTAGCAGTTTTTTGTTGACTATTGTGGGTTTTCCACATAGAGTTTCATGCCATCTATGAAGAGTGAAAGGTTGAGCTCCTCCTGGACGATTTGGATGCCTTTTATGTCTTTGTGTTGTTTGATTGCTGAGGCTAAGACTTCCAATATTATGTTGAATGCCAGTGGCGAGAGTGGACATCCTTGTCTTGTGCCTGACCTTAGGAGGAAAGCTCTCAGTTTTGCCCCTTTGAGGATATATTAGCGTCGGGTCTTTCATATATGCCTTTTATGATCTCGAGGTATGATCCTTCTATCCCTACGTTCTTGAGGGATTTTATCAAGAAAGGATGCTGTATTTTGTCAAATGCTTTCTCTGCATCTATTGAGAGGATCATGTGGTTCTTGTCCTTTCTTTTATCGATGTGATAACTCACATCGATTGTTTTGTGGATATTGAACCCGATTTGCATTCCAGGTATTAATCCCACTTGGTCGTGGTGAGTAACGTTTAAATGTATTGTTGGATCTGGTTGGTTCATATCTTGTGGAAGATTTTTGTATCCATGTTCATCATGAAAATTTGTGTATACTTCTCCTTTTTAGTGAGTCTTTTTCTGGTTTTGGAATCAAGGTAATGCTGGGTTCAGAGAAAACGTTTGGAAGTTTTCCTTCCATTTCTTTTTTTGGGACAGCTTCAAGAGCATAGGTGTTAACTCTTCCTTAAATGTTTGGTAGAATTCCCCTGGAAAGCCATCTGGCCCTGGGCTCTTTTCTTGGGAAATTTTTGATAACTAAGTCAATGTCTTTACTGGTTATGGGTCTGTTCAAATTTTCTATTTCTTCCTGTTTCAGTTTTGTTAGTTTATATATTTCTAGGAATTTGTCTCTTTCTTCCAGATTGTCCATTTTATTGGCATATATTTGCTGATAATATTCTCTTATTATTTGTATTTCTGCTGTGTTGGTTGTGACCTCTCCTCTTTCATTCGTGATTTTATTTCTTTGGGTCCTTTCCTTTTTCTTTTTGATCCAACTGGCGAGTGGTTTATCAATGTTATTAATTATTTCAAAGAACAAGCTTCTGGTTTCATTGATCTGTTCTACTCTTTTGTGTGTGGGTGGAGGGTGGTTATTTGTTGTTGTTTTTTCTGTGTGTGTTTTTGTTTTTGTCTTCAGTTTCGATAGCATTGATTTTTGCTGTAATCTTTATCATTTCTTGTCTTCTGCTGGTTTTGGTTTTATTTGTTGTTCTCTTTCCAGCTCTTTAAGGTATAACGTTGGGCTGTGTATCTGAGACCTTTTTACCTCTTTTGGAAGGCCTGGATTGCTATAAACTTCCTCTTAAGACTATCTTTGTTGAATCCCAGAGGCTTAGGGGTGCAGTGTTATCCGTTTCGTTGGCTTCCATGTATTTTTTAATTTTCTCTTTAACTTCTTGGTTCACCCATTCATTCCTTTTTTTTAATTTTATTTTTTATGTTTTAAAATTTACATCCAAATTAGTTAGCATATAGTGCAACAATGATTTCATGAGAATATTCCTTAATGCCCCTCACCCATTTAGCCCAACCCCCTCCCACATCCCGTCCAGTAACACTCTGTCTGTCCTACATAGTTATGAGTCCATTCTGTTTTGTCCCCCTCACTGTTTTTATTTTATTTTTGTTTCCCTTCCCTTATGTTCACATGTTTTGTCTCTTAAAGTCCTCATGTGAGTGAAGTAATATGATTTTTGTCTTTCTCTAATTTCACTTAACATAATACCCTACAGTTCTAACCACGTAGTTACAAATGGCAAGATTTCAGTCATATATATATATATATATATATATATATATATATATATATATACATACACACACACACATATACATATATATCACTCATATATATGTGATATATATATATATCACCTATACATATCAATATATGTGTGTGTGTGTGTGTATATATGTGTGTGTGTGTGTGTGTGTGTGTATATATATATATATATATATATATATATATATATATATATCACTTCTTTATCCATTCTTCCATTGGTGGACATTTGGGCTCTTTCCATACATTGGCTATTGTTGACAGTGCTGCTATAATCATGGGGGTGGTGCATGTGTCCCTTCAAAACAGCACACCTGTATCCCTTCAATAAATGCCTAGCAGTGCAATTGTTGGGTCGTAGGGTAGTTTTGTTTTTAGTTTTTTGAGGAAACTCCATACTGTTTACAGAGTGGCTGCACCAGCTTGTATTGCACCATTCATTCTATAGTAGTATGTTCTTTAGTCTCCAAGTGTTTGTTATCTTTCCAAATTGTTTCTTGTGGTTGAATTTGAGTTTTATAGCATTGTGGTCTGATAATATGCACGGTATGATCTCGAACTTTTTGTACTTGTTGAGGGCTGATTTGTTTTCCAGTATGATATCTATTCTGCAGACGTTCCATGTGTCCTGGAGAAGAATGTACATTCTGCTGCTTTAGGATGAAATGTTCTGAATATAACTGCTAAATCCATCTGGTCCAGTGTCTCACTCAAATCCATTGTTTGTTTGTTGATTTTCTGTTTAAATGATCTTTCTGTTGTCATAATGGGGTGTTGAAGTCCCATACTATTATGGTTTTATTATCAATGAGCTTCTTTATATTTGTGACTAATTGATTTATATCTTTGGGTGCTCTCACATTGGGAGCATAAATGTTTACAATTGTTAATTCTTCTTGGTGGGTAGACCCCCTCAATTAAGATACAACACACTTATTCATCTCTTGTTACAGTCTTTATTTTGAAGTCTAGATTGTCTGATATGAGTAAGGCTACTCTGTCTTTCTTTGGCTATCATTAACATGATACAAGGTTCTGCAGCCCCTTACTTTCAATCTGAAGGTGTGTTTAGGTATAATATGGGTCTCTTGTAAACAGCATATAGATAGACCTTGCTTTTTCCCCACCCTGTTACCTTGTGTCTTTTGATTGGAGCATCTATGCCATTGACGTTTAGAGTGAGTACTCACAGATATGAGATTATTGCCATTATGTGTCTTGTAGCGCTGGATTTTGTGGTATTTGTTTGTGCTATCCAGTCTTTGGTACTTTTGGTGTTTTTTTATTTTTATTTTTATCTTTTCTCCCCTCAGGGAGCCCCCCTGAATATTCCTTGAGGAATTGCTTAGTGGTCACGAACTCCTTTAAGTTTTATTTGTCTGGGAAACTTTTAATCTGTCCTTCTATTTTGAATGACAGATTTGCTGGATAAGGAACTCTTGGCTGCATAGTTTTCTGATTCAGCACATTGAGTATATCTTGCCACTCCTTTCTGGCCTGCCAAGCCTCTGTGGGTAGGTCTGCTGCAAACCTGATCTTTGTTGTCTTCCCTTGTTGGTCAAGGACTTTTTTCCCTTGCTGCATTCATGATTCTTTCCTTGCCTGAGTATTTTGTGAATTTGAATATGATATTCCTTTTACTGGTGGATTTTTGTGGAATCTTATGAGAGTCCTCTGTGCTTCCTGGACATTAATGTCTGTGCCTTTTCCTAGGTAAAAAAAATATATATATCCGCTATGATTTGCTGACTTAACACTTCTACCCCTTTGTCTCTCTCTTCATCTTCTGGGAGCCCTCTGATTCTGATGTGTCCTTTTTAATGAGACAGGGTTAGGTGTAGGTTGAGGGTTATGGTTAGGGTTAAGGTTAGGGTTAGACTTAGGACCCAGGATGCTCCAGCCACTGAAACCCCAACAGTGCACGTGTCTCCACGAAGGGCTGAGTGGAGTATACAAGGGAGGGTACCAGTCAGGATTAGTCTTTGGGTTCCAAGACCAGACAAATGTATGGGACGTTCTTCAGGTAGGCCTCAGAAATACTCTCTTGTAGACACACTCGTGCTTTGGAAATCACATGGTGATGTTTCAGGTTCCATGCCAAGTGTTTCTGCACCTATTTTCGAACCCGTGTGCGTGTTGTAGTCAGACTTTGGAGTTGGGTCCTATGGGGAGAGAGCCATAGCTACGGTTAGGGTTCGGACCAGGGACATCGACAGGGCTGAGGCGACACCAGTATCATGAATTCCATGGAGGACTGAGGTGACGGCACATGCACAGCTGTGGGCCTGCTGTAGAGTTAGTGTGATAGATAGGGTTAGGAGTAGGTTGAGGGCTAGGGTTAGGATTATGGTTAGGGTTAGGGTGTGTCCCAGGAGACTCCAGGACTGACCCCACATCAGAGCAACTGTCTCCCCGGAGGGCTGAGTGGAGTACACAAGGGAGGATGCCGGTCAGGATTAGTCTTTGAGTTCCAAGGCCAGACAAATGTATCGGTCACCCTTCAGGGAGGCCTCAGGAATCCCCTTGGGCAGCTGCAGCCAGGCCTTTGAAAGGACATGGTGATGTTCCAGGTTTTTTGCCGAGGGATTCTGTACCGCTTCATGCACCCAGACACGTGGCGTTTTCAGACTTTGGTATTGGGTCCCCATGGGGAGAGACCTTAGCTAAATTTGGGGTTCGATTGAGTGACATCACCAGTGCCAACGTGAATCCAGTCTTGTGATCTCCATAGAGGGTTGTATTGAGGGCCCATGCGAAGGTGCAGGTCATGAGTAGGCTTTGAATTGAGATAGGGTTAGGGATCTGTTGAAATCGTGGCTAGTGTTAGGGTTAGGGTTAGTTCCCAGGGAGATCCAAGCGCTGACCCCACAGCACTGCAGTTCTCTCCCTGAAGGGCTGAGTGAGGGCACAGTGGATAGTGCTTGTCAGGATTAATTTTTGGTTTCAAAGGCCAGACAACTGTATGGGCCACTGGTCGGGTAGGCCTCAGGAATTCTCAGGGGCAGCTACAGTGGCGCTTGGAAACAACATAGTGATGTTCCAGGTTCTATGCCAGGTGATCTTGCACTGCTTCAGGACCCCAGGCACGTGGGGTTGTCAGACTTTGATATTGGGTACCCAAGGGGAGAGAGCCGTAGCTAGGGTTAGGGTTCGATCCAGGGACATCGCCAGTGTTGACGAGACCAGTCTCGTGACCTTCCTGGAGGGCTTAAGTGAGGGCCCATGTGACGGTGCGCTTCAAGTGTATGCTTAGAGTTCGTATAGGGTTTGGGTTCGCCTGAGGGTTCTGGTTAGAGTTTCTGTTAGGTTTAGGTCTCAGGAGCCTCTAGACACTGAACCCAAGGTAGTGCAGATGTTTCCCCAAAGGGCTGAGTGGAAGACACAAGGGAGGGTGCCGGTCATGCTTAGCCTTTGGATTCTAGGCCACACATATATATGGGCCACCCTTCGGGTAGGCCTCAGTAAACCTCTCTTGCAGCTGCAGTCACCCTTAGAAAATGACATACTGATGTTCCACGTTCCATGCCGAATATTTCTGCACCGATGTTTGAACCCTTGAGCGGGCTGTTGTCAGACTTTTGAATTGGGTCCCCATGGTGACAGATTCTTAGCTAGGGTTAGGATTCGGTCCAGTGAAATAGACCCGGCTCAAGCGACTCCAGTTTTGTGATCTCCCTCAAGGGCTGAAATGAGGGCACACGGGAGGGTGCGCATCAAGTGTATGGTTAGTGTTAGAGAATGGGTTAAGTGTAGGGTGAGTGTTACAATTAGGGTTATGTTTAGGGTTAGTGTTAGGTCCCAGGAGGCTCCAGGCACTGACACCACAGCAGAGCCTTCGTCTCCCCAAAGGGCTGAGTGAGGGACATGAGGGAGGGTGCTGGTCAGGATTAGTCTTTGGGTTCCAAGGCCAGATGAATGTATGGGCCATCCTTCGGGTAGGCCTCAGGAATCCTCTT
Source organism: Prionailurus viverrinus (assembly GCF_022837055.1). Taxonomy (NCBI): domain Eukaryota; kingdom Metazoa; phylum Chordata; class Mammalia; order Carnivora; family Felidae; genus Prionailurus; species Prionailurus viverrinus. The sequence goes on from NW_025927618.1 coordinate 1,221,695, forward strand.
GTGCAGATGCAGTCGCGCTTTGGAAACGACATGGTGATGTTACACGCTCCATACCGAGTATTTCTGCACCAATTCTTGAACCCGTCTGCGTGGCATTGTCAGACTTTGGAATTGGGACCCCATGGGAAGAGAAGCGTAGCTGGGTTTAGGATTGGGTCCAGCGAAGTTGCCAGGGCTGAAGCGACACCAGTGTTGTTAACTCCATGGAAGATGAAGTGAGGGAAAATGTGTGGCTGTGAGTCCACTATAGAGTTAGTGTGCTAGATAGGGTTAGGTGTAGGGTGAGGGTTATGGTTTGGGTCATGGATAGGGTTTGTGTTAGGTCCCAGGAGACTCCAGGCACTGAACCCACAGTTGTCTCCCTGAAGGGTTGAGCGCACTACACAAAGGAGGGTGCCGGTCAGCATTAGGCTTTGGGTTCCAAGGCCAGAAAAATGTTTTGGCCACCCTACACGTAGGCCTCAGGAATCCTCATGCAGCTGCAGTCGCGCTTTGCAAATGACATGGTGAATTTCCATGTTCCATGCCGAGTATTTTTGCACTGATTGTCGATCTCATGTGTGTGCTGTTGTCAGACTTGAAATTTATTCCACATGGGGAGAGAGCCTTAGCTAGGGTTAGGGTTCTGTCCTGGGAAGTCACCAGGGCTGAAGCGACTCCAGTTTCATGATCTTCCTAGAAGGCTGATTGAGGGCCATGCGAAGTTTCAGGAGAAGTACAGCGTTAGGGTTAGAGATAGGGTTAAGTGTAGATTGAGGGATATGGTTTGGGTTACGGTTTCGGGTAGTGTTAGGTCCCAGGAGGCTCCAAGCACTGATTCCACAAGAGTGCCATTGTCTCCCTGAGGGGCTGAGTGGTGCCCCCAGGGAGGATGTCAGTCAGGATAAGTCTTTGGGTTCCAATTCCAGACAAATGTATGGGGGGCACTTCGGATATGCCTCAGGAATCCTCTCGTGCAGCTGCAGTCGTGCTTTGGAAATGACGTAGTGATAGTCTCTTGAATAACTGGTGCTGGGAAAATTGGATATTTATGTGTATAAGAATAAAGGTTAGCACCGTATGTTACACCACTTCTAAAGACTGAAAGGAAGAAACATAGAGAGATGTGGTTATAGAGAAACAGTGACAAAGAGGAAGGTAGACACCTGCTCGAGGTATGTGGATGGCGTTAGATGCATCAGGGGAGAGGGGATGTATGAGGTGGCTCTGAGTGCTGGGGAAAAAAGGGCTTGTATCATGGTCACCAGAGTTCCATGACCCCAAGACTCCAACATCCCTGGGTTCAAGCTCTGCAGAAGCCATTGGAATTGAACAGATGGGTATCCCTCATTTCTTCTGGAATTGTGAGGCTCAGCCTCATGATCTGTCATGGAGAGGGATGTCTTGAGGGAGATTGTGCTGCTCTTTGGCAGGTATACTCCAAGTCTGCCCTGTGGGGAGGTGTCCTGGGGCCATCTCTCTCACTGCCCCAGGCCCTGTTGGATTTCCCCCCTCCCCCACCAGCTGGCCTTCCTCAAGTTCTGAACCCAGGCATCATGTTGTCCCCAGGTCCGGAAGTCTGTACCTGGCATAGGTGGACTGCTGATATTGATTAAAAAAAAATTGACAATAAGGTCCATATCCTCCCTCTGGGACCAGCGATGTGCATCCCAATCGTGGGTTGCTATCCTCCTGTCCACAACTAATCTGAGGATTCCAGAAGGTAGGTGAACACTATAAAACACTCTAGTCTTCTCTTACATGAAATTCAAAGACATTTTCTTGTCCAAGCTTTCTTTTAATTCTGAAGAGATGGCAATTAGTAATTGAAGGCATAATGGTCCTATAGGATATTTACCCCTATGACTGGTGGACATTATTTCATCCATCCGTGTCCCTAAAGCACATTTCATTGGAAATATTAGCCAAGGATACATACTGTAAATTCACAACTGATTCATAGCTCCCTGCAAGTTTCATTCTGACCTTGTCACATATGTCATCAAAGATATTATTAGTGACTTTTCAGATAAGCTCCCCACATCAAGATGGTGATGTTAGAGAATCTGGTATAAATGGAATTTCACAGATTCCAAATTAGGAATTATTTTCATTTTTAATGTTTCTTTTTTCTTTTTTTGAGAGAGCCCAAGCTGGGGAGGGGGGAGAGAGTGGGAGATACTGAATCTGAGGCAGGCTCAAGGCTCTAAGCTCTCAGGAAAGAGCCTGACGCGGGGCTCAAACTCATGGACTGCAAGATCACGTCTTGTGTCAAAGTTGGACGCTTAACCGACGAAGCCACCCAAGCGCCCCAGGAATGATAGTTTATTGGCAAAGAAGGAGAAATTAAAGATAGTGTAAAGGATGTCTATTTTTAATTGAGATATTGTTCACACATTTGTTGTATGAGTTTTAGGCATACATTGTAGTCATTCCATATGTCTATGAATTATATTGTACTTAAGCACAAGTGTAGCTATCCTGTGAAAGCATGCAACAGTATTATTACAGGATTGACTCCATTACATTGGCTGTCCCTTGTATCCCTAGGACTCATTCATTCCATAGCTGCTGCCGGTATCTCTCTCAAAGGGGTTCATTCTTTATCTAACCTAAGTATTTTGGTGGTAAACGCAATTACCACTTGCTCAGCAAGTGTAAATTGGCGGTCTATTTTTCTGTGAACATTGCTTAAACCATTACAAATGATGTCATTACGTTAATAAATTCGGTTTCTTTCTTCACTCACAAGAAAGGAGGAGGAAAATATTTCTTTGTGTCCCAGGCCCTGTCATTAAAACCTTTCCCAATGTGGACAACAGGTTTAGTTGCCCAGGCACCTTCAGTGTCTCAGCTGAGTGACCAGGGCCTTGCACATTTCAAAAATTCCCATGATGGCCAACAGAGAGAGCTCGAGCACCACAGACCCGGAGAGGCAGGTTCCTCTGCCCAGGCAGTGATGGCCAGCAGAAGGTGTACCATCGGCTTTTCTGACCCAGGGCACCTGAGAGCAGGAAGGGCTTTGATTGCTCCCAGAGTACTCAGAGCCTCTTCAGCTGCCTGAGTACAGAGAGCAGAGCTGCATTTCCAGCAGGTTTTGCCGCCCGCCCCAGGGGAGATCTTGGGAGCTTTGTAGCAACTTGGCATCTCCTGAGTCGCCAGAGAGAATTTGTCTTATTGTACTGAGTGCTGAGGAATGGGCGCTGGGTGGCTTCCCTGGGCAAGCTGGTTGCTGAGCTGCACAGACCCTTGCATTTTCTGGGCTGTTCCCGTGTTTCATTCCTGCCCTTCCTGGACAGTATTTGAACAAGACATATTTTACTAAAGGTCTTGTGGATTGCGGAGTCCCACGACATCACCTCATCGATGCAGTCGATGGTTTGTTCCAGATTCAGGCTTGTTTCCGGGAAGAAACCCTGACAGAAATTCAGAAGAACAGGAGCTGAATTCCGTTAGGACATGAATACATGAAATGCTCGTCTTGGGAACTCCTAGAAGAATGAGCTGGGACCCATTTTCCGAGTCCTGCTAGAACCAGAGACCAAGGTAAGGGCACAAACTGTCCCCCACATCATACATGCTTTTTAAAAAGTTGCATGGTTATTTTTCCAACCTAATTAAGTGATTGCAAATTACAGAAAACCTGGTAGATACCTGTCATTAACGTACGTTATCTTTAATTTAAATTGCAGTGAGTGAAGATACAGTGTAGTATTAGTTTCAGGTGTAAAATATAGAGCAACCCTTCCACACGTCATCCGGTGCTCATCCCAGGTGCACTTCTTAATCCCCAGCAGCTGTTTCACCCATTCCCCACCTTGCTCTGGAAGCCCTCAGTTTGTTTCCCAGTTAGAGTCTGTTTGTCACTGCCCACCCCCCGCTTTGTTTTGTTTTATTTCCATGTGTTAGTGAAATCATTGGGTATTTGTCTTTGTCTGAAAGGCTTATTTCACCCAGAATAACATTCTCTCACTCCATCCAGCTCATGGCAAATGACAAGATTTCATGTTTTTACGGCCTAATAATATTACATTCCATAGACTACATCTCAATTTATTCATCAGTTGATGGATGCTTGGATAGTTTCTGTAATTTGGCTGTTGTAGAAAATACTGGTGTAAACATCATGGTGCATGTATCCCTTTGAAGATTTTGTATTCTTTGTGGAAATACCTTGTAGTGAAATTGCTGGATCATAAGGTACTTCTATTTCCAGTTGTGTTTTTTTTTTTTTGAGAAATCTCCATAATGTTTTCCAGACTGGCTGCCCCAGTTTGCATTCTTACCCACAGTGCAAGAGGGTTATTCTTTCCCCACTTCCTTGGCAACACCTGCTGTTTCATCCTTCATTGATTTTCGTCATTGTGACAGATGTGCTGTGTTATCTCATTGTACTTTTGAATTGTATTTCCCTGAAGATCCGTATTGTTGAGTATTTTTTCATGTGTCTCTTGGCCAGGTATATGTCTTCTTTCGGGAAATGTCCATTCGTGTCTTCTGCCCATTTTTAATCAGATTTCTCATTGTTTGGGTGCTGTATAACTGTATATTTTGGGCACTAACCCTTTATCTGATGTCGTTTGCAAATATCATTCTGTAGGTGTTTTAGTTTTGTTGATTATTTCCTAGGTGATGGAAGGTTTGAATTTTTATGAAGCCTCATTATTTTTGCTTGTGTTTCCCTTACCTCTAGAGATATATCTATAAAGACATTTGCACAGGCAATGTCAAATAAGATACTACCCGTGTTATCCTCTGGGATTTTTATGGTTTCCGGTTTCACATATAGGTCTTTGTCCATGTTGGATTTATTTTTGTGTATGTTGTAAGAAAGTGGTCCTTGGGGCGCCTGGGTGGCTCAGTCGGTTGAGCGGCCGACTTCGGCTCAGGTCACGATCTCGCGGTCCGCGAGTTCGAGCCCCGCGTCGGGCTCTGTGCTGACGGCTCGGAGCCTGGAGCCTGCTTCCGATTCTGTGTCTCCCTCTCTCTCTGCCCCTCCCCCCTTCATGCTCTGTCTCTCCCTGTCTCAAAAATAAATAAAGGTTAAAAAATTTAAAAAAAAAAAGTGGTCCATTGTTGTTTTTGTTTTGTTTTGCAGGATGCTGTCCAGTTTTTCCAAAACCATATGTTGAGGAGCCCTTTTCAAAGTTTATATACTTATTTTTGAGAGAGAGCATGCAGAAGAAGGGCAGAGAGAAATGGAGACAGAGAATCCTACGCATGCTCTGCACTGCCCTGAGATCATAACCTGAGCTGAATTAACAATCACACCCTTTGTTGACTGAACCACCCCTGTGTCCCAAGACTATCTTGTTTTCCATTGGATGTTCTTTCCTGCTTTGTTGAGAATTAATTGACCATATAGGTGTGAGTTCATTTCTGCGTTTCTATTCTATTGATCTATGCCTCTGTGTTTTTTTGTTGTTGTTTTGTCAGTACCATACTGTTCTGATCAGTACAGCTTTGTAATATTACCTGAAGTCTGGAATTGTGATGTCTCCAGCTTTGCTTTTCTTCTTCAAGTTTGTTTTGGCTGTTTGGGGACTTTTGTTATTCCATACAAATTTTGAGATGATTTGTTCTTGTTCTGTCACAAATGTTTTTGTTAGTGTGATAGGGATTTCATTATATGTGTAGATTGTTTTGAGAAGTGTAGACATTTTAACAGTATTTTGTGCTTCCCATCCATGAACATGAAATGTATGTCCATTTCTTTGTGTCCTCTTCCATTTATTTCATCAGTGTTTCATAGCCTTTAGAGTACAGGTGTTTCACCTCTTTGGTTAGGTTGATTCCTGGTTTCTTGTGGTATTTGTGAGCCTGTCAATGGGATTGATCCCTTACTTTCTCTCTGTGTTAATTCATGATTTGTGTTAGAAATGCAATACATCTATGTTGCTTGATTTCTGTATATTGTGACTTGTGGAATTCATATATCAATTCTAGCAATTTTTAAGGGAATCTTTCATGTTTTTTTATAGAACACATCATGTCAGTTCCAAATAGTGAGTGTGCTACTTCTTCCTTGCCGATTTGGATGCCTCTTATTTCTTTTTGTTGTCTGAGTGCTGTGGTTAGGGTTTCCCGTACTGTGTGGAAAAACAGTTGTGAGACGTGTCATCCCTGTTTTGTCCCTGACCTTAGAGGAAAAATTTTCAATTTTTCCCCATTGAGGATGAGATGAGCTGTGGGTTTTTCCTAGATGACCTTTATTATGTGCAGGTAGGTTGACTCTCAATGTACTTTGCTGAGGGGTTTTATCATGAATGGATGTGACATTTTGTCAAATAGTTTTCCTGCATCTGTTGAAAGCATCGTATTGTTCTTATCCTTTCTTCTATTACTGTGGTGCATCATGTTGATTGATCTGTGAATGTGGAACCACCCTTGCAGCCTAGGAATATATCCCACTTGATTATGGCAAATGATTCTATTAATGTATTGTTGACTTTAATTTGAAGGTATTTTAATAAGAATTTCGGCATACATACCCATCAGGCGATTGGGCTGCAGTGTTATTTAAAAATGTTTTAAACATCTTTTTAAATGCTTATTTCTTTCCTTAGATAGAGTACATATAGTGAGGGAGGGGCAGAGAGACAGGGAGAGAGAGAATCCTGGCCATGCACCACACTGTCATGGCAGGGTCCAACATGGGACTCGAACCCACGCACCGCAAGATAATGTCCTAGTCCGAAATTAAGAGTTGGACAGTAAACACCCCGAGTCACACAGGCACCCCGCCATTTTTCGGTTTTAGTGGAAGCTTCATCTCGTTTTGGTATCAGGGTAATGATGGCCTCATAAGATGAATTTATAAGTTTTCCTTCTTTTTTATTTTTCGGAATAATTTGAGGAGAATACATATTACCTCTTTCTTAAATGGGTGGTAGAATTCATCAGTTAAACCATCTGGCCCAGAACTTTTGTGTTGGGGGGAGATTTTTTTTTAATTACTGATTTGATTTCTTTCTGTTTTCAGATTTTATGTATCTTCCTGTTTCAGTTTTGGTAGTTTGTGTGTTTCTAGGAATTTGTCCATTTTTCTCAGTGTGCAATTTGTTGCATATAGTTGTTCATAATATTAACTTCTAACTGTATTTTTGTGGTGTGGACTGTTATTTCTCCTTTCTTATTTGTGATTTTATTTATTGGAGTCCTTTCTCTCTTCTTACTCAAAAGTCTGCCTAGAAGTTTTCATGTTGATTTCTGTTTTCAAAGAACCAGCCCCTGGTTTCATTGATTTGGTCTAGTGTCTTTTTGGTTTGAGTATCCCTTATTTCTGTCTGAATCTCTATTACTTCCTTTCTTCTGCTGTTCTTCTTCTGATATGTGACCTAGAATATGATCAATTCTGGAGAATGTACCATGTGCGCTTGAAAAGAATATGTACTCTGCCATTTTAGTATGGAGTGTTCTAAATATATCTGTTAAACCCATCTGGTCCAGTGTGTCATTCAAAGCCATTGTTTCCTTGTTGATTTTCTGTTTACAGCTTCTGTCCTTTCATGTGAGCGATGTGTTAAAGTCCTCTACTATCATTATATTATAAATAATCAGTTCCTTTATGGTTGTTGTTAAATATTTTATATACTTGGTGATCGCATGTTGGGTGCATCAAAATTTACAATCATTGGATCTTCTTGTTTCATTGTCCCCTTTAGTATGAGATAGCATCCGTTTTCATCTCTTGTTAAAGCTGTATTTATTTATTTATTTATTTATTTATTTTAATTTAAGTCATAGTTGACATACAGTGCACTCTCGGATTTGGGAGCAGAATTTGGTGATTCATCCCTTACATACAATACCCAGTGCTCATCCCAACAAGTGCTCTCCTTAATACTCATCCCACATCTAGCCCAGCACTGACCCATTTCCCTCCATGAGCCTTCGTTTTTTTTTTTTCTCTAACATTAAGAGAGTCATGTAGTTTGTTACCACTCTTCTCGTTTCCTGCCCCCTTCCCATGTTTTCATCTGTTTTCTTTCTTCAATTCCACATGAGTGAAATCATGTATTTGTCTTTCTCTGATTGACATATTTCACTTAGCATAATACATGCTAGCTCCATCCACATCATTGCAAATGGCAAGATTTCATTCTTCTTGAAGTTGAGTTATATTTCTTTGTATATACACATGTTTGTATATATGAACGTACACATATGTACATATGTATATATCCGTATACATACATACACACACACACCACAACTTCTATATACCTTCATCAGTTGATGGATACTTGGGCTTTCTCTATAGTTTGGCTACTGTTGATAATGCTGCTATAAATACTGGCTTCATGAAATGTCATTATTAGGTATTTACCCAAAGTGTGCCAAAATAGAGTCTCGGTTTTAAAGGTTATTTTGCCTGATATCAGTATTGCTACTGGCTTTCTTTTGACATTATTGGCATAATAAATGTTTCTTCATCCTCTCACTTTAAATCTGAAGGTGACTTAAGTCCAAATAAAGCTTTGTAGGCAGCATCTAGATAGGTGTTGTTTTTGTTTGTTTGTTTGTTTGTTTGTTTGTTTGTTTTGTCCATTCTGACTCCCTATCCAAGGTCTTATGATTGGAGCATTTAGTCCATGTACATTTAGAGTGATTATTAATAGGTATATATTGAGTGCCATTCTACTAGTTGTTTTGCCATTGTTTCTTGATGTTTTCTCTGATCCTTTCTTGTCTCTAACACTTTTAGTCCTAGATTTCCACTCAAAGAGCCCGATTTAAATATTCTTTTCTTTTGACTGGTAGTACATTTATTTACTTCTTTTTAATATTTCTTTTTTTTTAATTTAAGCCCACGTTAGTTACTTTATAGTGGAATAAAGTTTCAGCAGTAGAATTTAGAGATCCATCAAGTACAAAATATACCCAATACTCATCCCAAGTGCGCCCGTAATGCCCATCACCCATTTAGCCCATACCCCTATTCAGTAACCTTCCTGGAATCCTGAGTTTCTTCTCTGTATTTCAGAGTCTCTTATCGTTTGACTCCCTCTCTGTTTGTATCTTATTTTTGCTTTCCTTTCACTACGTTCATCAGTTGTATTAAATTCCACAGATGAGAGAAATCATATGATGTGTGTCTTTCTCTAACATATTTTGCTTAGCATAATCAAGTCTGGTTCCATCCATGTTGTTTCAAATAGCAAGATTTAATTCTTTTTACCGCGGAGTAATATTCCATTGTATGACTATACCACATCTTCTTTATCCATTCATCTGTCAATGGTCATTTGGGCTCTTTGCATAATTTAGTTATTGTTGATCATGTTGCTATAAACATTGCAGTGCATGTTCCACTTGGACTCAGCGTTAGTGTATCCTTTGGATAAATACGTAGTAGTGCAATTGCTGGGTCCTAGTGTAGTTCTATTTTTAGTTTTTCTGACAAATCTCCATACTATTTCCAGAGTGTCTACATCACTTTGCATTCCCACCAGCACTTCAAAAGCGTTTATTTCTCTGCATCCTTGCCAACATCTGTCTTTTTCGGAGATGTTAATTTTAGCCATTCTGATAGGTGTGTGGGGATATCTCATTGTGGTTTTGATTTGTATTTCAGTGATGACAAGTGAGATTGAGCATCTTTTCATGTGTGACCAATCTGGATGTCATCTTTCTTAAAGTGTCTGTTCATGTCTTTTGCCCATTTCTTCACCGGATTATTTGGTTTTTGGGTGTTGAGTGTGATAATTGTTTATAGATTTTGGATACTAACCCTTTATCTGATATGTCACCTGCAAATATCTTCTCCCATTTCATTCAGTGGCCTTTCAGTTTTGCTGATTCTGTCCTCTGCTGTTCAGAAGCTTTTTATCTTGAGGTCCTAATAGTTCATTTTGGTTTTTATTGCCCTTGCTTTGGAGACATGACAAGCAAGAAGTTGTTGTGGCCAGGATCAAGGAGGTAGATTATCTGTTTTCTCCGCTAGGATTTTGATGGTCCCTTTCTTACATTTATATCTTTCATCCATTTTGAGGTGTGTGTGTGTGTGTGTGTGTGTGTGTGTGTGTGTGTGTGTGTGTCTGTGTCTGTGTGTGTGTCTGTGTGTGTGGTTTAAGAACATAGTCCAGGTCCAATCTTCTCACTGTCCAGTTTTCCCGGTACCATTTGCTGAAGAGACTTTTGTTTTTCCATTGGATATTCTTTCCAGTGTTATCAAAGATTACTCAGCCATATGTTTGAGGGTCCATTTATGGGTTCCCCATTCTGTTCCATTGATGTCTGTGTCCGTTTTTGTGCCCGTACCATACTGTCTTGATGATTGCGGTTTTCTAATACACCATAAAGTCCAGATTTTAATGTCTCCAGCTTTGTTTTCTTTTTCAACATGACTTTGGCGATTTGGGGTCTTTTCTGGCTCCCTACAAATTTTAGGGTTGTTTGTTCTAGTTCTGTGAGGAATGCTGGTGTTGTTTTGATAGGGATTGCATTGAATGTGTCAATTGCTTTGGGTAGTATTGACATTTTAATAATATTTATTCTTCTCATCCATGAGCATGGAATGTTTTTCCGTTTCTTTGTGTTTCTTCCATTTCTTTCATAGATGTTGTATGGTTTGTTCCTTTATTTTTTTAATCTTTGTTCATTTTTGAGAGAGAGAAAGAGAGAGCACATGAGCAGGGGAGGGGCAGAAAGAGAAAGAGAGGGAGGCACAGACTCTGAAGCAGGCTCCAGGCTCCGAGCTATCAGCACAGTGCCCATCACGGGACTCAGACCCACAAATGCGGGATCATGTCCTGAACCGAAGTTGGCACTAACCGACTGAGCCACCCAGTCGCTCCTCTATTGTTTTAAGTGTACTGATATTTTACCTCTTTGGTTATGTTTACCCCTGGGTGTTTGATGGTTTTCAGTGCAGTTGTAAAGTACATCAATCCTTGATTTCTCTCTGCTGACTCATTATTGGAGTATAGAAATGCAATCAACTTCTGTATATTGATTTTATATCCTGAGACTTTCCTGATTTCCAGTATCAGTCCTAACGGTTTTTCCATGGAGTCTTTGGGATTTCCTTGGAAAGTATCACGTCTGCGAAGAGGGAAAGTTTGACCCTCCTTGCCAATTTGGATGCCTTGTATTTCCTTTTGTTGTCTGCTTGCTGAGGTTAGAACTTCCAACAGTTTGTGGAATAACAGTGGTGAGAGTGGACATCCCAGTCGTGTTCCTGACCTTAGGGGGAAAGCTCTCAGTTTTTCTCATTGAAGATGATATTAGTTGTGAGACTTTCATATCTGGACATACTGATATTCAGACAAGATCTTTCTATCCTTCCTTTCATGCGTGCTTTTTTTTTCATCAAGAAAGGATGCTGCATTGTGTCAAATGCTCTTTCTGCATCTATTGAGAGGATCATATGGTTGTTATCCTTTCTTTTCTCAATGTGATGTATCACATCAGTTGATCTGCAGATATTGAATTGGTGGTGCATCCCAGGAATAAATTCAATTCATTGTGGTGAATAATTATTTGTATGTATTCTTGGATCCGGTTCGCTACTTTTTGTTGAGAATTTTTGCATCCAGGTTCATCAGGGAAATTGGTCTGTAGTTTCCTTTTTGGTGGGATCTTTGTCCAGTTTGGACTCAAGGCCAAGCTGGCCTCATAGAATGAGTTTGGAAGTGTTCCTTCCATGTCTCTGGCCATGACCTTATCTTGTTCTTTCATTTGGGATGCATTCCTCTTGTCTTGGCATTTTGGCTGAGTTTTTACCTTCTCTGTGTTACAAAAGTTCATTATGTTAGCTGCCTGTGAGATGAATGGCTTTATGAAATGGAGGTCATCTAGTGTCCAGGGCCTGACACATCAGGGAGTGTCTGTGGTGTGTGTCGCGTACACTGTTTTGTGTTCTGGCTGCACTTTCCTTCAGGCCAGTTGTATGGACAATGTATGGTCCTTGGCCAGAATGTGCTGAGTTTTATCTAGGTCAGCTCCGATCTGCTTCTTAAATGAGACTTGAAATGACTGCCACTCGAAGTGAAGCTCTGCAGAACTGTCTGGTCAAGAGAGGTGGTGTGGTCATGAGCTTCCGCTGGTCTCCTGGGGAAGGGGACACTCCATTGGGACTTAGGCAAGCCTGATTGACCTAGAAGGCCAGTCTCACCAGAGCACAGGAATGTGGGGTTGGTGTAAGCATCTTAGGCAGCCAGTGTGGGGATGACATTGTTTCCAGCAGATGGCTCTGTGTTTATGCTGTGGGGAAGAGGAGGAAAATGGTCCCGCACACCTCCTCTGTCCTACCTCCTTTGTCCCCTTGTTCTGAACACTGCCTCTCAGGGATACTCTCCATGATGAGTGTATAATTGCCCCACTGTTTGCACCAGGTGGTGTACAGGTCACTGTTTCCATGCCATCTGCCTGTAAGTAGTTTGCTGCCTTCTCTCAAGGATTAGACCAGTGCCCTCAGGGCTGTATCCCAGCCAAGCCTGCTAACCTTTGAAACTCCACATTCTCGGGGTCTGGATCGCTTGGTTAAGTGTCCGAGTCTTGATCTTGGCTCAGATCATGACCTCGTGGTCATAGGCTTCTCTCTCTCCCTCTATTCCTGCCCCTCCCTTGCATGTGCTCTCTTTCTCTCTCTCTCTCTCTCAAAATAAATAAACTTAAAACAAATTTAGTGGCATGGAATACCTTATTTAGGCGAGATTTCCTCCTTGAGGGCATGGCAGGGGTCTATCAGTTAAATTTCCAGCAATGACTAGGAATTTCATTGCTGACTGGGTAAAGGTTACATTCCTACAGGAATGAGTTTAGGGTTAGTGACATGAGGCCTTAACGTAAGGAACTCCATGATGGTCCTGTGAGTTTTCTTTACGTTCCAAACCCATATTTTTTCACATCAATTTTTTTATTAAAAACATAACCCTAAGTAATATTTTAGCCATCTACTGCTGGCCCAATGATCATATCCTGTAAATCTGTGACCATCTCCTAATCATAGATGGAGATCAACTCTGTGGCTCTAAGATTTTTGTGACTCTAAATTATATTGATGTATGTTACTAAGATCTTTGTGAGTCTAGGTTACTGCTGGCCTCCTGAAATCTTGACCGAGGGACACCCAGCCAGGTTTCTGAGCCATCACTTAGGCACAGAAGCACCCTTTCCAAGTCACCTCTTCCTAAAGCGTGTCTTTCCTTCTGGTACTTCTGGGTCTTACCCTTTTGCATATCACATGCTGTGATGGACAACCCCTCATGAAAACCTGTCAAAGTGGACGAGAGAAACCTGCTTGCCTGTGACTGCCACTTCATGGTCACATCTTTTCCTTCTGAAACCCCTTGAACACCCTATCATTCTTCCAGCCTTTGAACATCTCTTCGATTTGAAAATATTTCAGTCTCTTGTATTCCTGCTAAAAAAAATATGCGTGAAAATATTAAAGCAAGGATTCTTTACAATAAGTGAGCCAGTCACAATGATCCATCTGGCCGTGTGTACGTATGTTTTCTTTTTTGGACACTGTTCAGGCATGATGTGAAGTACATCCTGTAAAATCTGAGTATCATTCATTATCTAGGATAACCGCCTTTATGGAAAGCCATTTAATGACATGTTCATTCCAGATCCGAAAAACACTTAATTTACATACCACATAATACAGTGGTGTCTACATATGTTATTACCTTAAAATATGTAAAGTGGATGTTTCTATGAAGTGTATATCGTGCATTGAGTTTTCTGTACCATGAATGCTATTATTTAAATTACACAATAGTAAGAACAACAAGAATAGGTACATGGCCATCACTAGTAACTAATACTAGAACTAGTCATATAATATTAGGTGTTGAAAACATAAAACCATGATTACTAATCATCTTTTCAATCGTGGTGGGTTTCTAGTTACCAGAAAAATTGGGAAGATATTATTGAGTCTCCACATACATCAGAGTGTTTTCTGACTATTGATGTCCTCTAAGTTGATACATGATCACAATCAATATCCCAAAGAGATATGGTACTATTAACTAACTTTGTATTTGTATTCAGATTGCTTCAGTTTTAACCTCTTCTGTCCCAGACTCATCCCAGCTGGCACATGACAGTCATCCTGTCTCCTTCGGCTTCACTTGGCCATGGCGATTTTTAGATTTTTCCTTATTTTTCATAATCTGCAAAGTTTTGAGGGTACGTTTGTAGAATGTATTTTGTAGAATGATCCTTGGGTGGGATATGTCTAACGTTTGTACAAATGCTTAGGCTGACTACTGTGTTTTGGAGCAGAAGATCCAGAGGCATAGTTCCATCCATAATTATCACTTCACATAAAGGTTGTTTACTCTGAAGATTTGGATCTTTTGTGGTTCTGTACAAATTTTAGGACCGTTCTAGTTCTATGAAAAATGTTGTTGCTATTTTGATGGCGATGGCATTAGTTGTGTCAGTTGCTGTGGGAAGTATAGACATTTCCATGAAATTTGTACTTCCGATCCATGAGTATGGAATATCCTTCCATTTTTTTGTGTCATCTTGTATTTCTTTCATCACTGTTTTATAATTTTCAGAGTATAGGTCGCTCACCAGCTTGGATAGATTTATTCATAGATACCTTATTATTTGGTGTACAACTGTAAATGGGACTGTTTTCTTAATTTCTCTCTCTACTGCTTCGTTATTGTCTAGAAAGGCAACAGATTTCTGTACAATGATTTTGTATCCGGTGACATTGCTGTATTCATTTATCACTTCTAGCAGTTATTGGGTGGACTCTTTAGGGTTTTCTATATATAATGTCATGTAATCTGCAAAGTGTGAAAGATTCACTACTTCCAGATTTGGATTAGTTTTTCTTTTCTTTTCTTTTCTTTTCTCTTTTCTTTTTTTTCTTTTCTTTTCTTTTACTTTAATTTACTTTATGTTGTTTTCTTTCGTTTCGTTTTGTTTGATTTATCTGCCGGCTGTACCTTGGACTTCCAATGCTATGTTTATTAAAAGTGGTAAGGGTAAACATCCTTGTGTTTTCCCTGACCTTATAGGAAAAGCTCTCAGATTTTCTCCATTAAGGTTGATTATAGCTGCAGGGTTTTCATAGAAAACATTTATTGCATTGATGTATGTTCCCTGTAAACCTACTTTGGGGGGTTATAATCATGAATGGATGTTGTAGTATGTCAAGTGCTTTTTCTTCATGTATTGAAATGACCGTATGGTTCTTTTCTTTTAACGTTTATTAATTTTGAGAGAGACAGAGTGTGAGCAGGGAAGGGGCAGAAAGAGAGTGGGAGACACAGAGTTCGATGGAGGCTCTTGGCTCTGAGCTTTCAGCACAGAGTCCGATGTGGGACTTGAACTCACGAGGCATGGGGTCATGTCCTGAGCTGATGTCGGACTGCTAAAGGATTGAGCCACCCAGGTGCCCCGATCATATGGTTCTTGTCCTTTCTCCTGTTGTTATATTGTATCACATTGATTGATTGGCAAATACTGAACCACCCTTGCAGCTTGGGAATAAATCCCACTTAATTGTGGGATATATTTATAGTTGTTATATCTCCTTTTGGACTGTACCCTTTACTGTTATATAACGTCCTCCTCTGTCTCTTGTTATGTACTTTAAGTGTATTTTTTCTGATACAAGTATTGTTACTCTAGTTTTTTTTTTTCATGTGTTCTTACACCCTATGTCTCTAGATTGGAGCGTTCATTCCATTTACCTTCAAAGAAATGATTGCTATGTATGTATGTATGTATGTATGTATGTATTGCCATTATATTACCTGTTTTCTTGTGGTTTCTAATGATTTTCTCCAATCCTTTCTTGTCTGTCTTTCATGTTTTGCTTATTTTCTTTAGTGAAGTATTTTAATTTATTTATCTTTATTCTTAGCATATTTGTGACTGGATTCTGATATATGGTTACTGCTGGGTTATGTATATAACCTCTTCTGCATTTAGCAGTTTGTATTAAGCTGATGGTCATTTACCTTGGAACCCATTATTTTCTCCTCCCTAAGTTTTTGGTAGATGTTATTATATTTCAAATCCATATCTGTGAGTTCCTTAACTATTTTTTACAAAAATATTCATGTTTTACTTGATTTGTGTCTTTTACGTCTATAGTGTCACTTTTGGTCTCTCCTTTCCACTCAAAGAGTCCCTCTTCATATTTCTTGCAGGACTGGTTTAGTGGTACAAACACCTTCAGTTTTTGTTTGGGAAAGTCTGTGTCTACTTCCATTCTGAATGATAGACTTGTTGGATAGAGTATTCTTGGCTGCTAATTTTTCCATTCAGCACTTTGAATATGTGATGTCACTTGCTTCTCGCTTGCCAAGTATCTGTTCAGAAATCTGGTAGCTAGCCTTATGGGTCTTCCCTTCTAAGTGAAGGTCTCTTTGTGTTGCTGCATTTAAGAGTTTTTCTTTATTGTCACTGTAATTTGCAAGTTTGCTTACAATATGTCTGCATGTTGGCCTGATTTTCTTCATTTCGATGTGAATTCTCTAGCCTCCCGGATGTGGACGTTTGTTTCCTCCCCCAATTAGGGCATTTTTCAGCTATTGTTTCCACAAATAAATTTTCTGCCCCCTTTTCTCTTTCTTCTGCGACTCCTACAATATCAATATTGTTATCTTTGCTGCAGTCACTGAGTTCCCTTAGTCTCATCTCACGTTGCAGAATTCTGTTCTCTCTCTTTGGTTCAATGTGATTCATTTCCATTACTCAGTCTTCGATGTCACTGGTTTGCTCCTCTGCTTCTTCCATCCCTTTGTTAGTTCCAGCAAGCGTGTCTCTCTTTTATTGTGTCCTCAATGTCTACTGTACTATTTCTTATCTCTAGTCAGGGGTCTCACTCTTCTACTCATTTCACAACTCTAATGAGTATCCTTATGATCATTGCTTTCAAATCTGTATCAGGTATGTTACCTACATCTCTTTGGCTTAGATCTCTGGTTGTGACTTTCACTAGGTCTTTCATTGTGGAAAAACATCTCTGTGTGTCCATTTTGTCTTTTTCTCTGTCTCTGTTTCTCTGTGTTAAGAAAGTCAGCTGTACCTTCTGCTCTTGAAACTAATAACGTTATGAAGAAGAGGTCCTGGAGAACTCAACAGTGCACGTCTCCATTTATAGGACCGGACCTTCAGGAGGCTATCGTATGGGTACTGTTCACAGCCTGCTGTTGTGTCTGGGTTGCTTTTCCTTTTAGTGCAGGTGTCTGCACTGATTGCATGCTGTTGTGGGCTGTGCTTCGTCTCATTGGTTTTAGTGGGACCCAGGCAGGCCAGCTGTGGGGTGGTAGGCCTGCTGGATAACTTGGGCACAGGGCAGGAGTGTTAGCAAAATTTCACAGGGCTACAAGTCCTATGCCAGATTTCCCTATGTTCCTTGTTGGCTGGGGGCTGTGGACCAGCAGTAGAAGCTAGGGGCTTGAGGATATGCACAGAGCATGTCTGTGCCTGGGGACATGTGGCTTAGTGAGACAGATGAGGGTGCATGGATATGTACAGCTGGGTGAGGTGCAGACGCGCACAGCATGTTGTGGCAGCTATGCATGCAGCTTGTCAGACAGGGTGCCCTTGTGGTTTGAAAAATGTTTGGCCTGAGACCAGCAGGCTTGGTTTGGTGAGTCCCCTAGTGAACCCTTGGGACTAGCACACTGATAATGGGTTAGTTAGCAAGTGTCTGTGCAGCCTCACCCTCTTGTGGGTGCTTCTATGCTTATTCTGGGAGGCTGGGGGAGAAGAATAGTGCCTGTGAGCTCCCTCGTTGTTGGAGAAGTCCTCCAACACACTCCGGAATCAGCATGAATACATCTGTCTCCTGTTCCCTCAGCATTGTGCAACATGCCATGTTTACATTGCCTCTCTACACACGCAGGGATCTGGCTATCACTAATCCTCCTGGATCTCCCAGTGCTGGGTCATTGGACCTCCAAAGCTCCTGTATATGAACACAAAGGCATTCAGCCCCTCTAAGTTCTAATGCCCAATGTTATGGAGATTAGTCTTTCCTGTATGACCTCCCTGGTGTGGGGCTCACTTTTTCTGCCCCTTCTGCAGGCAGACAGCCTCCACCTTTCTGACATTCCTAACCTTTCTGATGCAGCTTCTCTCTACTTCGGTGTGGAGTTTGTTCTGCCAGTCTTTGGATCGCTCTTTGGTTCATGGACTTGGATGTGGATGTTATGCAGTTGAAAACATGGGACAGGGTGAGCTCAGGGTCCTCTTATTTTGCTATTATTAATTTTTTAAAAGTCTTATGATTTTGGATTTTTGAGACATGAGAAGACAGACTCATATCACACATGCACTTCAGGATTGGAAAGTAACTTTCCCACATTTGCTTCTATTATTTTATGTTTTGAAACTCTCTTTAATGAGGTATAATTACATCTAACAAACCTCAAGTTAAAGGGTATACTTTGATGAGATTGAGGGTACAGGACCATGGGTACAGCACCATGAAATCATATGGTTTCTCCCTAAACCTTCCATCATGATCTCTTTGTGTCTAATGCTAATGTTGCTTTTGAAGTAAGGACTACTTTTTTTTTCCCCCACGTTTTCACATATTGCCCAGGTGTCTGAAAGCTGGCATTGGGGTATCTCCTTTTCCAATAGTCTATATTCCCATAAGTTTTGCAGTCGGTTTACCTTTGGACTTTTGCTTCTATTGTATCTCTCTGTATGTTCACATACTCTCGTTGCAATACTTTAATGATGAGGTCTTCATCATCGCTTTAATTTTCACTAAATGGTATGAGCTGCAGTTCCACTTATGACAGAATGCACAGGCTTCCTATGATATGTATTCAAGAGCAAGGCAGATATCCTGAGCACTTGAGCTGAGAATGTCACCCTGTCTTTTGCCGGCCCTCTTCCCTTCCCTGCGAGACAAGAATCTCCTTTTGTTCACACAGAAATGTGGGTAAAGTCAGTAGAAAACATTGCCTTCTCTCCTCTTCCCTTTATCTCTCAAAATCCTTGCCACTATCTTCTGCCTTTCCCTTTCTCTGACTCAATATCCCAGGCCCACAGTTTCACTCCAGCCATGATCAGGGTGTCCTCCAGCTGCTGGCCTCTGCCCTGTCCATCCCTCAGTGAGAAATCTGGAGTAGGATTATGCATTTCACAAAACTGATCAAGAAATATGTGATCCTCAGAGACCTCCTGCACAAGGTTGCTGTCCGTGGAGACATGGTATCCTGAGGGAGGATCTGATTCCATGTGTGGCCTCCTCACTCATCTCCCACAGTCACTGCTGGTCCCTGATCCTTACCCACCATTACAAATCAGCCATATGCTAGGGTCAGGTACCTGTCTATCTGACCCCAAGCACCAGGAGTCAGTGAATATTTCTAAAATAAATGAGCACAGGCACCCCATGCATCTAGATATAGGAAGTTACCATCACCCCAGAAAACTCCCTCGGGCTCCTCTGCAAAAAAGGCGATCTTGCTACTATCCTACACCACTGCAACTTCTGCTAGTTTGTTACCTGTGTGTATAGGAACCACATTGTGTACATTCGATGGGGGGTGAGAGTAGGTCTTCCTAGAAGCAAACACTGAAACAGAGACAGAACAGTGAAAGTACTATTAAGGGATACTAAGAAAAACAAAGTGGAGAGCTCAGGGTTAGCAGAGAAAGCATGCAGGCAGATCTGACACATTTTTAAGATATATATAATCAACATACTCTGTCACCTCACACAGTCCTCTTCAAATTTCAAAATAGCTGTCGTATAAGGCAGTGAGATTTACGAGATTTGGGGTTATTTCCCTACGGTCTTATGTTTTCCTACATGCATTCCCTCTTCAGTACTTAATCTGTGGCCTCAGATGAACACTTTAGTGTGGATGCATCTGCGAGTCTATATGTAATGGAATATGATTGTCTTCAGATCTCAGATGTAGAACTCTGATATACACATTCTCGTAATTATCTTTTTCTTTCTTTGTCTGGCAGGGCCTGAATCTTAATACAATAAGTGTGCCATTGTCTTCTTTAAAGTGGCGATCCCCAATCCCTGGGCGGAGGCGTTAACCGCCTTAGTTTAATGAACTTCTGTGACCATCTTTTTTTGATGATCATTTGTGTGGCGATATCTTAATTGAAACTGTGAGTAGAGTGAGTGGATATTTCCCAGACATTTTGCAGATGCATTCTGTATTCAATGTCTTCTTTTCATTATGTCCTTAGAAACAAATATTACCCCTCTTTCACAGATAACCCATCTCAGGCTCTGTGTAGGTCCCACTGAGAATTGGTATTCTGGCTGAGATAGCAGGAACACAGGGAAACCCTCGGGATATTGTGAGAGAAGTTTAAGGAGATAGATGCAAAGGCATAGTCAGGTTATGTCAGGGGTCCAGCAGGGGTGGCATCTGGGCATCCCTGAATTGTAGGTTTACCCAGGCTAAAGGCCAATGCAGGCACTCAGCTGATCTAGATCCTGTCTTCACTTTTAGTCTCACTGAAGGATATGAACTTATGCAGACAAGCATTTCCTTAAGACCAAGTTAAATTTTCTATATATCCAGGGCATTTTTTCACCCATAAATATCCAGAACCTTCAGACAACGCAGGGAGACAACAACCTTTTTAGATGATCACCTGGGTGCACTTTGACAAATATGACATTTTGGAGAGGAACCTTGCATTGTGCACTGAGAGTGATCCCACATAGTAGCTCCGTGTGGAACTCGTGCTCCCTGCTCAGGCTGTGGTCAGGAATGGGCTGCAACTGCATCTCACTGAACCCAGGACCCTCCCCTCTGCACTTCCTCAAAGTCTGCTTACTGTCCTCTAATTTCTCAAATTTCTATTCCTGTGTGATTCAAGTTTCCCCCACTCCTTCACTGGTGCTTTCAACATGGTGACCACAAGGTCTATGTCATATAATGCATGTGCCCCATTTCACACAGGACACCTAAGTCACCTACACTTAGGGGTGCATCTCATCCTTCACAGAACTCAAAGCATTGTGTCTGTAAAATATGCACCAGTACGCCCGATACATCTGTCTTTGTGTAAAAATCCTCTTTCTTGTTGACAGGAGAAACCTAAAGCTGACCTCATTACGGGGAAATGATACAGTCCATTGAACATATGTCCTGAGAAACTTGAGATATGTTACAAAGTCCTCAGGCAGTTTTGCAGTTGAATTGCCAAGCCCTAACAACCATCTCTACATTTTTCCCACAAAGTGTTTCACGAAGTAGATGAATATGCTTTAGAAATCCCTAACCACTTCAGTTTATCTACCCAAATAGAGGAGGTGGAGGATGGGGGGGGGGGTGGTTCATAGCCCATGACTGGTGATGAAGGACTGTCCATGGGGTTAGGGTTAGGGGTTAGGGTTAGCGGTTTGGGGTTAGGGTTAGGGTTAGATTAGATGGTTAGATTTAAAGGGTTGGGATTACGGTGAAGGTTAGGTTTAGGGTTTAGGGGCTAGGGTTGGGGAGTAGCTTTGGGTTAGGGTAGGGTTTAGGTGTTAGTGTTAGTATCAGCATTAGCTTCAGGGTCAGGGTCAGGGGATAGGGATTAGGATTTAGGTTTTATTGTTTAGAGTTTAGGTTTTAGGTTTTGGGGTAGGGGTTAAGTTTTCGTGGTTACGTGTTAGTGGTTAGGTTTTAGGGTTATGGTCAGGGTCAGTGTTTGGTTAGGGTTAGTGTTTAGTATTTATGATTTGGGGATTAGGGTTAGTGGTTAGTGTTCAGGTCTAAGGTTTAAGTTTATGGTTACAGTTAGGATTTGGATTCGGATTTGGGGTTTAGCGTTCAGCGTTTCGGTTAGGGTTTGTATTATTGTTGTGGATGGTGTTAATGTATATTAGTGGCATGGTTTGGGTTAGGGATAGGATTTAGGGCTAGGATTAAGGTTTGGGTTTGGGTTAGAGTTAGGGTTAGTAGTTAGGATTAGGGTCTAGGATATTGCAGGGGCTGAACCCACAGCATTGCAATTGTCTACCCTAAGTGCTCAGGTGAGGTTCCAAGGTCGGTTGCCTGTCACGATTAGTCTTTTGGTTCTAATCCAGACAACTGTATGGGAGAGTGGTCTGGTAGGCCTCAGGAATATTCTCAGGAAGCTGCAGCCAGGTTTTTGAAATGACATGGTGATGTTCCAGGTTCTAAGCCGAGTGATCCTGCACCACTTCTGGACCCCAGGGCGTGGTGTTGTCAGACTTTGTTATTGGGTCTGAATGGGTAGAGAGCCTTAACTAGGGTTATGGTTTGTTACAGGGACATCACCAGGATGTAAGCGACTCTAGTTTCGTGATCTCCCTCTAGGACTGAATTGAGGACCCATGCGACGGTGCCTTTCAACTGTAGGTTTAGGGTTGAGATAGTGTTAGGATTCAGTTGAGGGTTCTGTTTAGGTTTAGGCATGGTTTAGGGTTACGTTCCAGGAGACACTAGGCGCTGAAACCAGAGCAGTGCAGTTGTTTCCCCGAAAGTCTAATTTGAAGGAACAATGGATGGTGCCGATTAGGATTAGTCTTTGAGTTCCAAGGCTAGACAACTGTATGGGCCACTAGTTGGGTAGGCCTCTGGAAATCTCTCTGGATCTTCAACCGGTCCTTCAAAAGAACATAGTATATTACATGTCCTATGCGGAGTTATGCTGCACCGCTTTTGTTCCCCAGGCATGTGGTGTTGTCATACGTTGTTATTGGGTCTAATATCGAGAGAGCCTTATCTAAGGTTAGGGTTCTGTCCAGTGACATTTCCAGCTCCAAGCGAAACCAGTCTCGTCATCTCCCTCGAGGTCTGAAGTGAGGGCCAATATGACGATGCGGAGCAACTATAGGGTTTGGGTTCGAGTTAGGTTCGGTTTCAGTTGAGGGTTAGAAGTAGGGTCAGATTTTGTTCCCAGGAGGTTCAATGCGCTAAACACATAGCAGTGCACTTGTCTCCCTGAAGGGCTGAGTTGAGGGCACAAGGGAGGGTGCCGGTCAGGGCTTGTCTTTGGGTTCCAAGGCCAGACAACTCTATGGGCCACTGGTCGGTTAGGCCTCAGGAATACTTTTGAGTACCTGAAACCCAACCTTGGAAACGACATGGTGATGTTCCAGGTTCTATGTGGAGTGATCCTGCATCGCTTCTGGACCCCAGGCGCATGGTGTTGTCAGATTTTGGTATTTGGTCCCATGGGAAGAGAGCCTTAGCTAGGGTTAGGGTTTGGTCCAGGGACGTCACCAGAGCTGAAGCAACTCCCGTCTCGTGATCTTCCTTCAGGGCTGAAGTGAGGGCCTGGGTGATGGTACGGGTCAAGTGTACGGTTAGGTTTCGAGACTGGGTTAGGTTTTGGTTGGCGGTTCTGGTTGTGGTTAGGGTTACGGTTAGGTCCCAAGAGGCTCCAGGCACTGAACCTACAGCAGTGTGGTTGTCTACCCAACGGGCTGAGTTGAGGGCTCAAGTGAGGGTGCTGGTCAGGATTAGTCTTTGGGTTCTTATGCCAGATATCTCTATGGGCCCCTGGTTGGGTAGGCGTCAGGATTCCTCTCAGATAGCTGCAGTCGGGTTTTGGAAACCACATGGTGATGATCCAGATTATTTGTTGAGTGATCCTGCACCATTTCTGCACCCCAGGCACTTGGTGTTGCCAGACTTTGGTATGGGGTCCCCATTGGGAAAGAATCTTAGCTTGTGATAGGTTTCGGTCTAGGGACATCAACAGGGCCAAAGCAACTCCAGTCTTGTGATCTCCCTCGAGGGCTGAAGTGAGGGCCCATGCGACGGTGCAGCTCAACTGTAGGGTTAGTTTTCGAGATAGGGTTAGGTTTTGGTTGAGAGTTCTGGTTAGCGTTAGGTCCAAACAGGCTCCAGGAGCTGAAGCCACAGCAGTGCAGTTGACTCCCCGAAGGGCTGAATTGAGGGCACAGGGAGGGTGCCCTCAGGATGAGTCTTTGGATTCCAAGGCCAGACAACGCTGTGGGACAGTGTTCGGATATTTCTCAGGAATACTCTTGAACAGCTGCTACCGGGCCTTGGAAGTGACATGGTGATGTTCCAGATTCTCTGCTGAGTGATCCTGCACCGCTTCTGGACCATAGGCGCGTGGTGTTGTCACTTTGGTATTGGGTTCTTATGGGGAGAGAGCCTTATCTAGGGATAAGGTTCGGTCCAGAGACAACACCAGAGCCGAAGCGACTCCAGTCTCATGATCTCCCTCGAGGGCTGAATTGAGGGTCCTTGCAATGGTGTGAGTCATGGGTTTGGGTTCGAGATACCGTTAGGTTTCTCTTGAGGGTTCTGGTTAGGGTTAGGGTTCGGTCCCAGGATTCTCCCTGTGCTGAACCCACAGCAGTGCAGATGTCCCCCTGCAAGGCTGAGTTGAGGGCACAAGGGAGGGTGCCACTCAGGATTAGTCTTTGGGTCCCAGGCCATACAATTCTATGGATCACTCGTCAGTTAGGACCAGGAATTCTCTTGTGCACCTGTACTCAGGCCCTGGAAATGACTTGGTGATGTTCCAGTTTCTTTTTTTTTTTTTTTTTTAATTTTTTTTCAACGTTTTTATTTATTTTTGGGACAGAGAGAGACAGAGCATGAACGGGGGAGGGGCAGAGAGAGAGGGAGACACAGAATCGGAAACAGGCTCCATGCTCTGAGCTGTCAGCCCAGAGCCTGACGCGGGGCTCGAACTCACGGACCGCGAGATCGTGACCTGGCTGAAGTCGGACGCTTAACTGACTGCGCCACCCAGGCGCCCCGTGATGTTCCAGTTTCTATGCTGAATGATCCTACATCGCTTCTGGACCCCAAGCACGTGGTGTTGCGAGACTTTGGTGGGTCCCAATGGGGAGAGAGCCCTAGCTAGGGTTAGGGTTTGGTCCAGGGATATCCCCAGATGCAAAGTGACTCAAGTCTCTTGATCTCCCTCGAGGGCTGAAGTGAGGGCCCATGTGACGGTGCGGGTCAAGTGTAGCATTAGGTTTCAGTTGAGGGTTCTGGTTAGGGGTAGGGTTAGGTCCCAGGAAGCTACTGGCTCTGAGTCCACAGCAGTGCAGTTGTCTCCCCGAAGGGCTGAGTTGAGGGCACATGGGAGGATGCTGATCATTTTTAGTATTTCCGTTCCATTTCCAGACAACTGTATGGGCCATTGATTGTGTAGGCCTCAGCAATCATTTCAGAAAGCTGCAGCCCGGCCTGAAAAACGACATGCTGAATTCCAGGTTCTATCTGGAATGATCCTTCACTGCTTCTGGACCCCAGGTGTGTGGTGTTGTCAGACTTTGGTTTTGGGTGCCCATGGGTAAGAGCCTTAGCTAGAGTATGGTTCCGTCCAGGGTTGTCGCCAGGCTGAAACAACACCACTGTTGTGAATTCATTGGAGGGCTGATGTGTAGCTGTGAGTCTGCTATAGAGTTAGTGTGCTAGATACGGTTAGGCTTAGGGTGAGGGTTATGTTTCGGTTCACCGTTAGTGTTAAGGTCCAGGTGAGTGAAGGCAGTGACTCTACAGCAAAGCAGTTGTCTTCCTGGAGGCCTGAGTGCAGTACAGAAGGGAGGGTTTTCGTTCGCATTAATCTTTGGGTACCAAAGCCAGACAAACATATGGCCCACCCTTTGGGTAGGCCTCAGGATTCTTCTCGTGCAGCTGCTGTCGTGCTTTGCATATGACATGGTGATGTTCCACATTTCATGCCTAGTATTTATGCACCGATTCTTGATCTCATGTATGTGCTGATGTCAGACTTTGTAAATGAGTCCCCCTGGGGATAGACAATTAGCTAGGGTCAGGGTTCAGTATAGGGAAGTCGCCAAGTCCGAAGCGACACCAGTGTTTTGAATTCCATGGAACGCTGAATTGAGGGCACATGCGTGGCTGTGAATCTGGTTTAGAGTTAGTGTACTAGATAGGGTTAGGGGTAGGGTGAAGGTTATGGTTAGGGTTATGATTAGGGTTAGGGTCAGGTCTCAGGAGGCTCTAGGCACTGAACCCACAACACTGGTGTTATCTCCACAAAGGGGTGAGTGGTGTCCCCAAGGGAGGGTGTCAATCAGGACTAGTCTTTGGGTTCCAAGGCCAGACAAATGTAAGGGTCACCCTTCGGGTAGGTCTCAGGATTCATCTCGTGCAGCTGCAGTCACGCTTTTGAAATGAGATAGTGATGTTCCACATTCCATGTCGAGTATTTCAGTACAGATTCTCGAAACCGTGTGCATGCTGTTGTCAGACTTGGAATTGGGTCCCGACGGGGAGAGAGCCTTACCTAGGGTTTGTGTTAGGTCCAGGGAAGTCAGCAGGAGCGAATCGACTCCAGTTTCGTGATCTCCCTCGAGGACTGAATTGAGGGCCCATGCGACAGTTCGGGTCAAGTGTAGGATTTGGGTTAATGTTAGGGTTAGGTGTAGGGTGAGGGTTATGTTTAGGGTTACGTTAGGGCTGGGGTTAGGTCCCAGGAGTCTCTAGGCACTGACCCCACCACAGAGCAGTTGTCTCCCCGATGGGCTGAGTGGAGTACACAAAGGAAGGTGCCAGTCAGGACTAGTGTTTGGTTTCCGTTGCCAAACAAATATTGGGCAAGCTTATATAGGCCTCAGAATCCTCTCGTTCAGCTGCAGTTCCTCTTTGAAAATGACATAGTGATGTTCCACGTTCCACATCGAGTATTTCTGTACCGTTACTCGAACCCATGTGCGTGCTCTTGTCAGACTTTGCAATTGGGTCCCCATGGGGACAGAGCCTCAGTTAGGGTTAGGTTTCGGTCCAGGGGAGTCACCATGGCAGAAGCCATAGCAGTGTTGTGAATTCCATGGGGGGCTGAAGTGAGGGTTGTGCGTGGCTATGGGTCTGGTGTAGCTTATCAAGGTTGATAGGGTTAGGTGTAGGGTAAGAATTATGTTTAGGATTAGGGTTAGGTTTAGGTCCCAGAAGACTCCAGACACTGATCCCACAGCAGAGCTGGTGTTAACCCGAGGGGCTGAGTGGAGTACCCAAGAGAGGGTGTCGGTTAGGATTAGCCTTTGACTTCCAAGGCCAGAGAAATGTATGTGTCACCCTTCGTGTAGGACTCAGGAAGCCTCTCGTGCAGCTGCAGTCGCGCTTTGGAAATGACATGGTGATGTTCCACGTTCCATGCCAAGTATTTCTTCACTGATTCTCGAGCCCGCATGCGTACTGTTGTCAGACTTTGGAATTGGGTCCCCGAGCCTTAGCTAGTGTTAGGGTTTGGTCCAGGGAAGTCGCCAGGCCCGAAGCAACTCCGGTTTTGTGATCTCCCTCGAGGGCTGAATTGAGGGCACATGCGAGGGTGTGGTTCAATGTAGGGTAGGGTTAGATATAGGGGTAGGTGTAGGGTGCGGGTAATTGTTAGGGGTACAGTTAGGGTTATGGTTTGGAAATAACATGGTGATGATATATATTCCATGCCAAGTATTTCTACACCTGTTTCGAACCCTTGTGTGTGCTATTGTCAGATTTTGGACTTGTTTCCCCATGGGAGAGACACTTAGATAGGTTCAGGGTTTGGTCCAGGAATGTCACCAGGGCCAAAGCAACTCCAGTGTTGTGAATTCCATGGAGCTCTGAAGTCAGGGCACATGCGCAGCTGTGGGTCTGGTGTAGACTTAATGAGATAGATAGGGTTCAGTGTAGGGTGATATTTATGGTTAGGGTTACTGTTAGGTTTAGGTTTAGGTCCCATGAGACTCCAGACACTGACCCCAAACAGAGCAGGTGTCAACCTGAAGGGCTGAGTGTAGTACACAAGGGAGGGTGCGCATCAGTCTTCGTAGTTGGGTTCCAAGACCAAACAAATGTATGGGCCACCCTTTGGGTAGGCCTCAGGATTCCTCCCCTGCAGCTGCAGTCGTGCCTTGGAAGTGACATGGTGATGTTCCAAGTTCCATGCCAACTATTTCTGGACCAATTCTTAAACCAGTGTGAGAGCTGTTGTCAGACATTGGAATTAGGTCCCAACGCATACAGAGCCATAGCTAGGGTTAGAGTTCATTCCAGCAGTGTGGCTATGGCCGAAGAGACTCCAGTCTCGTAATCTCGCTGCAGGGCTCAATTGAGTGCCCATGCGAGTGTGCGGGTCAAGTGTAGTGTTTGGGTTAGAGATAGGGTTAGGTGTAGGTTGAAGTTTACGATTAGGGTTAGGGTTAGGTCCTAACCCAGCAAGCTCCAGGCACTGAACGCACAACAGAACAATTGTCTCCCCGAAGGGCTGAGTGTAGGATACAAGGGAGGGTGCCTGTTAGGATTAGTCTTTGGGTTTCACAGCCAGGAAAATGTATGGGCCACCCTTTGGTTAGGCCTCAGGAATCCTCTTGTGCAACTGCAGCTGTTCTTTTGAAATGACATGGTTATGTTCCACGTTCCATGCTGAGTATTTTTGCACCGATTCTCGAACCTTTGTGGGTGGTGGTGTCAGATTTTAGAATTGGGTCCCCATGGGGAGAAAGCTTTAGGTAGGGTTAGGGTTCAGTTTAAGGAAGTCGACAGGGCTGAAGCGACTCCAGTCTCATGATCTCCATCGAGGGCTGTGTTGAGGGCCCTAGAAAAGGTGGGGGTCAAGTATAGGGTTCAATTACAGATAGGGTTAGGTGTAAGTTGAAGGTTATGTTTACGGTTATGGTTAGGGTTAGTTTTAGGTCTCAGGAGGCTCCAGGAACTGAACCCACAACTGTGCAGTTGTCTCTCCGAAGGGATGAATAGAGTACATAAAGGAGTGTGCCGGTCAGTATCACTTCATAGGATCCAAGGCCAGAGAGATGTTTGGGCCACCCTTGGAATAGGCCTCTGGAATCCTGTCGTGCAGCTGCAATCACACTTTGCAAAAGATATGGTGATGTTCCATGTTCCATGCCGAGTATTGTTGCACCGATTCTCGAACCTGTGTGCGTGCTGTTGTCAGACTTTTGAACTGGGTCCCCATGGGGATAGACACTTAGCTAGGGTAAGAGTTCTGTACAGGGAATTGCTAAGGCCGAAGCGACACCAATGTTGTCAATTCCATGGAGGGCTGAAGTGAGGGCACATGTGCGGCTGTTCATCTGGTTTACTTTTCATGTGCTAGATAGGGTAGGTTGAGGGTTATGTTTAGGGTTATGTTTACGGTTAGTGTTAGGTCCCAGGAGGCTCTCCATCCATGTAGTTTCAAATGGCAAGATTTTATTTTTTTTGATGGCTAAGTAATATTCCATGGTGTGTGTATGTATGTAGGTGTATACACACACACGCACACACACACATAAACATACTATGTATGTATGTATGTATGTATGTATGTATGTATGTATATATACCACGTCTTTATCCATTCCTCCATCGATGGACATTTGGGCTTTTTCCTTACTTCAGCTATTGTTGATAGTACTGCTATAAACTTTGGGGTTCACGTGTCCCTTCGAAGTAGCATATCTGTATCCCTTGCATAAATACCTACTAGTGCACCTGCTGGGTTGTTGAACAGTCTTCTTTTTCATTTTTTGAGGAAACTACATACTGTTTTCCAGAGTGGCTTCACCAGCAGTGCAAGCCAGTGCACCAGCAGTGCAAGAGTTCCTCTTTCTCCATTTCCTCGCCAACATCTGTTGTTGCCTGTGTTGTTAATGTTAGCCATTCTCACAGGGGTGAGGGGGTGTTTCATTGTGGTTTTAATTTGTATTTTCCTGATGAGGGATTTTGAGCATTTTTTCATGTGTTGGTTGGCCATCTGGATGTCTTCCTTAGAGGAGTGTTTGCTCGTGTCTTTGCCCATTTCTTCACTGGATTACTTGTTTTTTGGTATGTTCTCGAGTTTGGTATGTTCTTTATAGATTTTGAATACTAATCCTTTATCTCATATGTCGTTTGCAAATATCTTCTCCCATTCTGTTGGTTGCCTTTTAGTTTTGCTGATTGTTTCCTTCTCTGTGCAGAAGCTTTTTATTTTGATGAGGTCCTAATACTTCAGTTTTGCTTTTGTTTTCCTTGCTTCCGGAGATGTGTTGGGTAAGAAGATGTGGATGCCAACATTAAGAGGTTTTTGCCTGCTTTCCCCTTGAGGATTTTGACGGCTGCCTATCTTACATTTAGGTCTTACATCCGTTTTGAGTGTGTTTTATGTGAGAAAGTGGTCCAGGCTCATTCTTCTGCATATCACTGTCCAGTTTTCCCAGCACACTTGCTGAGGAGACTGTCTTTATTCCATTGGATCTTCTTTCTTTTGGTCAAAGATTAGTTGGCCATACATCTGTGGGTCCAATTCTGTGTTCCTGTTCTGTTCCATTGATCTGAGTGTCTGTTCTTGTGCCAGTACTGTACTGTCTTGATGATTACAGCTTTGTAATACAGCTGGAAGTCCAGGATTGTGATACCTCCTACTTAGGTTTTCTTTTTCAAGATTGCTTTGGCTATTCGGGGTCTTTTCTGGTTCCATACAAATTGAAGGATTGTGTTTTGTAACTCTGTGGAGAATGCTGGTGTTATTTCGATAGGCATTCAGTTGAATATATAGATTGCTTTGGGTACTATTGACATTTTAACAATAGTTGTTCTTCCTATCCAGGTGCATGGAATATTTTTCATTTTTGTGTGTTTGTCATCTTCAATTTCTTTCATAATCTTTCTATAGATTTCAGTGTATAGATTTTTCACCTCTTTGGTTAGATTTATTCCGAGGTATTTTATGGGTTTTGGTGCAATTGTAAACGGGATGGATTCTGTGATTTCTCTTTCTGTTGCTTCTTTGTTTGTGTATAAGAATGCAACTAATTTCTGGGCATTAATTTTATACTCTGCCACTTTGCTGAATTCATGGATCATTTAACAGTTTTTTGGTGGAACCCTTTTATCAAGAAAGGATGCTGTATTTTGTCAAATGCTTTCTCTGCATCTATTGAGTGCATCATGTGGTTCTTGTCCCTTCTTTTATTGATGTGATGAATAACATTGATTATTTTGTGGATATCGATCCAGCCTTGTATTCCAGGTTAAATCCCACTTGGTCGTGGTGAATAAAGTTTAAATGTATCATTGGATCTGGTTGGCTAATATCTTGTGGAAGATTTTTGAACCCATGTTCATCATGAAAATTGGTCTATACTTCTACTTTTTAGTGGGATCTTTGTCTAGTTTTGGAATCCAGGTAATGCCGACTCATAGGAAGAGTTTGGATGTTTCCTTCCATTTCTATTTTTGGGACAGCTTCAAGAGAATAGGTGTTAACTCATCCTTAAATGTTGGGTAGAATTCCGCTGGAGAGCCATCTGGCCCTGGGCTCTTGTTTTTTTTGGAGATTTTTGATTACTATTTCAATTCTTTACTGGTTATGGGTCTGTTCAAATTTTCTATTTCTTCCTCTTTCAGTTTTCATAGTTTGTGTATTTCTAGGAATTTGTCCATTTCTTCCAGATTGTCCATTTTATTTGGTATATAATTGCTGATAATATTCTCTTATTCTTGTTTGTATTTCTCCTGTGTTGTGATCTCTCCTCTTTCATTCTTGATTTTATTTATTTGGGTCCTTTCTTTATTCTTTTTGATCCAACTGGCTGGTGGTTTATCAATTTTATTAATTATTTCAAAGAACTAGCTTCTGGTTACATTGATCTCTTCTACTGTTTGTGTGTGTGTGTGGGGGGTTGTTGTTTGTTTTTGTTTTCAGTTTTGAAAGCATTGATTTTTGCTGTAATCTTTATCATTTCTTGTCTTCTGCTGGATTTGGATTTTATTTGATGATCTTTTTTCCATTACTTTAAGGTATAAGCTTACGTTGTGTATCTGAGACTTTTCTTCCCTCTTTAGGAAGGCCTGGATTGTTAAACTTCCTCTTATGACTACCTTTGTTGCATCCCAGAGGTTTTGGACTGTGGTGTTATCAGTTTTATTGGCTTCCATGTACTTTTTAATTTTCCCTTTAACTTCTTGGTTCACCCATTCATTCTTTTTTTTTTAATTTTAGTTTTTATTATTTACAATTTACATCCAAATTAGTTACCGTATAGTGCAACAGTTATTTCATGAGTAGATTCCTTAGTGCCCCTTACCCATTTAGTCCATCCCCCCCACAACCCCTCCAGTAACCCCATGTTTGTTCTCCATATTTATGTGTGCTCTTCTTTTGTACACCTCCCTGTTTTTATTTTTGTTTCCCTTCCATTATATGTTCATCTGTTTTGTGTCTCAAAGACCTCCTATGAGTAAAGTCATATGATATTTGTCTTTCTCTGACTACTAATTTCACTTAGCAGAATACCCTCTAGTTCCAACCATGTAGTTACAAATGGCAAGATTTCATTCTTTTTGATTGCTGAGTAATACTCCATCACACACACACACACACACACACACACACACACCACATCTTCTTTATCCATTCACCCATCAATGGACATTTGGGCTTTTTCCATACTTTGGCTATTGTTGATCGTGGTGCTATAATCATGGGGGTGCATGTGTCCCTTCAAAACAGCACACCTGTATCCCTTAGATAAATGCCTTGTATTGCAATTGCTGTGTCGTAGGATAGTTCTCTTTTTAGCTTTTTGAGGAGCCTCCGTACTGTTTTCCAGAGTGGCTGCAGCAGCTTGCATTCCACTATTCATTGTTCCATAGGATGTTCTTCAGTCTACAAGTATTTGTTATCTTTCCAAATTTTTTCTTGTGGTTGATTTAGAGTTTCATAGCATTGGGGTCTGAAACTGTGTATGGTATGATCTCTATCTTTTTGTATGTGTTGAGTACAAGTAAACATAAAATTATTTATGTTTATTTATTTTAGAGAGAGAGAGACGGGCAGAGAGAGAGGGAGACACAGAATCCAAAGCAGGCCTCAGGCTCTGAGCTGTCAGCACAGAGTCCGACACAGGGCTCAAACTCACAAACCATGAGATGACGACCAGAGCTGAAGTCAGATGCTTAACTGAATGAGCCTCGCAGGCACCCACTTTAGTGACATTTTAAATGACACCGTTCAAAGTGCACTTGCTACCTTGCAAACTCAGAGAGAGAGAAAGAAATGTGAAGAATCAGGAAGTAGTTAAGAGTTGGCTGCTGAGTTTTACCGTAATTTGGCTTTGGAGGGTTTTTGTTCATTGGGTGTAGTGAGCACAGCATATTTGCCTGCCATTTACCACAGTAGACAGCGGGCCTCTGGGAGCCAAAACTCTTTCTGACCAATGAGCTGGAATTTTACTAGGACCGCCAAGATGAGATTTGCTATTTCAAGGACTAGGAGTTATCTTTTATTTTCACAACTCAGTAATTATCACATCATTCAACTCTGCCCTCCAAGATATGTAGAAAATACCCAAATATAGTTGAGAGAGAAAGGGTGATAGCCAAAGTGTATAATCCTTTCCCTTTAAAAAATATGTTTAAATTATGCTTTATGATTTTTTTTAATTTTAGTGAGGGGGCATGCAAGTGGGGGAGAGGGAAAGAGAGAGAATCTTAAGCAGGATTCACTCTCAGTGTGGAGCCCAACACAGGTCTGGATCACATGATCCTACAATCGTGACCTGACACAAAATCAAGAATCTGATGCTCAACTGACTGAGCCACCCAGGTGCTCAATAGTCTCTTTCTCTCTGAATGCTGAATAGTAAATTTTCAACGTGAATGGGGGATAAACAGGCATACATACATACATACATACACCGCTAAGAAAGCCATGAGTTGTTAGACATGAACTATTTCCATCATCTTTGTCTTCTAGTTATATTCATGCCTCTAGTGTTTGTTGATTGCAATGCACGATCTTGCTGTGTGAGGTACAAATTGTTGTGTGATCAGTTTTCCGTGAAAGTCTTTCCTCATATCTGTCTTAACCACAAGGTGCCAATGTTGAATTTGAGGATGTAGAGCTAAGAGCCTTGAGGTCCAATAACTGTCAACTAGAAGTTATATTTTCTGTTGGGGAGAAATCCCCATATGATGGCAATGACTTTGCATTGGTAAGGGAAAGAATACTTTCATGCCTTCATGGTTCTTGCGCTTTTTGTGTCTCACCAAAATCAAGACTCAGGTCATGTGCATGTTTATCAAGCAAACACCTTTTTTTTTTTTTTTCCAGAAAATAAAAACGCCCTGGAAGACAAGTGTAATGCACTGAGGTCTGTGAAAGCCACAAAGGAAGCAAAAGTCAAACAGCTGAAAGAGAAAGCACATAACCTGGAAGAATTCTATGAACAAAGAAAAGTGCCTACAAAAAAAGTAAGATGGGGGCGCTTGGGTGGCTCAGTCGGTTGAGCGTCCAAATTCGGCTCAGGTCATGATCTCACAGTCCATAAGTTCAAGCCCCATGTCAGGCTCTGTGTTGACAGTTCAGAGCCTGGAGCTTGCTTTGGATTCTATATATTCCTCTGGCCCTACCCAACTCTCACTCTGTCTCTATCAAAAAAATGAATAAACGTTAAAAAAATTTAGAAAAGTAAGATGTTCATGTGAGAACTGTCACAAGGACCGTAATGTATGGGAGAACAGGGCAGCCAGTAGAGATAATTGTATTTCTTTTGGAACTGGGTCCAGAGTATTTTTGCCCAATGCATTCAGTAGAATTGGACCTTCCCTTCCTACCTTGCTTTTTGTAACGTAACCTGCATTTTCCTTTCTCCTAAGTGCTTGCCACACATTGTGTTATCTTTTGGGGGCGGCAGAGGGAAGGTACCATCATTAATAACGTTAATACCTGGATTCACTCTGGATCCATCTGCACTGTCCTATAGATTTCAATCGCATCACACTGTTTTGTCACCCAGCAGTTAGGTCATTTTTGTTCAGGACCAGACATGGGTCAAAAGTGTGTGGGGAAAAAAATGAATTCTCTTGCTGCAGAAACAATTGAAGTTGCTTTCTGGAAAGTGGGTAGGGGTACCAGCATCCATTATGCCAGTGAGATTGCTCACTGCAGGCCCAATCCCTAAGAACGTCAAGTTGTTTCCTGTCCCCTGATTTTTCAAGTGTAACTTTTCTGAGTCTTGGCCAAAGCCCGCAGCTTCACTAGGGATCATCTTTGCTGGCCTCCCCTGAGGGATGGCTTTGTCCTGGGCTTCCTTCTTCTCCATCTTGGTCTTGTGTGTCTTTGTGGGGTTGTCAGATACTTGGTGCATTCAGTCCCATGTTTCCTCCTTTGTACAGTATTTCCTTTTGTTCTCAGGAGGAGATGGGGGACTTTAGAGTCCCTCACTCGTGTTGGAAAGTGAAGACTTCTCTTCCCTGGAGACTCACCTTTATGTTCGTCCTTCCCACAGCTGGGGTTAGGGCTTGCTCTCACTGGCATCTTGTTTTTGTTAACTCGTAAGCTCTTTCTGTGAGTGGGTACAGCAACCTGACCACCTCTCTATCTTCAACCCCTTACAACAGAGCCACTACATTACAACCACGCCAGCAAGCATTTGCCCAAGGACTGCCTGAGAGACCAGAAGGAAATGCATGTGCCTTTCTCTGTCTAGTGCTTTTGTGTCATTTGCTAAGAGATTTTCAATTTTGCGTATGATTCTTGAGGACATCAAGTGTCAAGTTGAAACCATCTCAGTCAACACCACAAAGAAAATGGTCTGAGGGCAACACAACAACCCAGCCTTGCCAAGCGTTGCCTTCTGCTGCCTTCACTATCAATGGAATGAGTCTTGTTAAAGTAGATTTGGCTCCATGAAGTTGAGAGTTTTCCACCTGAAATCTCTTTCCTGGAAGTAAACCCAGACTGTTTGACAGTTCATATCAGGTTGTACGTCAGGAGATGAGGTTGTTCTAAGAATGGCCTTTTGAAGATGGAGGCAGGGGTTGCAGTCCTGAACGCTAGCGATGTCTGGGAGTGAGCTGCAATGTTAGTGAAACCATATTCTGGAAGGTCGTCTTTCAGGTGATTGCCTGTGTCATGGTACAACTTTTGGACTGAGAATCAGGGCTCCCCATGGAGGTGTAAGACTAGTGATGATCCCTTGGTTCATCCTAATGGGTACAGTTGGTCAGATACGGTTTTTCACTCACTGATGAAATGGGTCTTCGCCATATCAAACAAAAGACCAACTCTGGGAAGGCACAAAGTACAATGTTATTTGATGACTTTATGATAAAGGAGAGGAAACGAGAACTAGAAAGACAGTTCCAATAGTAGAGACGTGGCAGCAGACAGAAGTTGAATTTTCTTGAACTTAAATGGAGTGTTCACTTAATTTCTCTGATTCGGTTGTCAGTCTGTGCATTTATGGGAGAAGTGGGGGAAGGGATATTTGCATAGGCCTTCAAGAGTGCTGGGAGGTAAAAAGGGAGAACCTCTGGACCTTGTTCCTGACTGTGTATGTATCTTTCCCATCTTAGGAAGCTGAAAATGACACTGTGAACTGGCGGCAAAGAAGAATCAGCTAGCAGCTGCAGGTAAAATTTGAAAATAGCTACAGAAGGGGCGCCTGGGTGGCTCCATCATTTAAGCATCCAACTTCAGCTCAGGTCACAATTTCACAGTCCGGGAGTTCGAGCCCCGTGTCAGGCTCTGTGCTGACAGGTCAGAGCCTGGAGCCTGTTTCAGATTCTGTTACATCACTCTCTGTCCCTCCCCCACTCATGCATGTGCTCACTCTCTGTCCGTCTCAAAAATAAATAAACATTAGGAAAAAAATAGCTACAGAAGAAATAAACAAGTACAAGTGAGTTCAGCTAGTAATTACCCGGAGCTCATGAAACGGCTGTTATTTTTTGGTTTTTAATCTTTTTGAAAAGTTTGAAGTCAACATATGCATAGAGTATTAACAGATAAAAAAGGTAAGTTTTAGAAGGAATAAAATAATTAAGGTTCTAAACATTTGAAGATCTCAAGTAGTGAGCAGACTGTGTGGAAACTTTGTCCATGCTACCATTCCTCGGGGGTGGTGTCAAGTGTCATCATCTGTAGGAAAGCAGTGTGTCGTACAATGAATCATACCCATCAACGTGGTAGTGCCATTTCATGGCCCTTGTCTTTGCAACCCTGGGAAACATGGTGAGGATAAAAGTTATAAAAGAATAGATCTTTATGATAAAAGACACTTGTCACATGATGAATTAGAGAAAGATTGAAAATGGGAAGGAATTCCATGAACTCTGAACCCTACAGGCATGGGATAATGAGTAAGGAAAGGATGTAACAATAGCTTTGATCCTACTGTACATTGATAATCACGGGCAAAGTGTTTCATGTGTAAGAATAAATTGTATCAGGGGACAGATATGAGGTTGTTGGGATCGTGGGCAGCTTATTTAAAATCATACCCAATATTGGGCCTTATCTGACAAGAGCAATTGTAACTCACAGGCCACAAATTGAACAAACACGGGAACAGCTGCAGCAGGCAGAGCTCACCTTTAGATACCAGGTAACCTGAGTTCTGCCTGACATACTGAACCCTTAGCACCTCACGCAGGTAAGTGTAGTGGCCCTTGGAATCCCTCACCACGGGCTTTTCATTGTTGGCTTTTCCCGCTTGCAGTTCATGAGAAGAATGCTCAGGACAACTAGGTAAGTGTTTTCTTGTTTCCTCCTCTTTCTTTGGTGCACAGTGTGGCACCACCTTCCGACTGAAGGTGGGTGTGTTTTTTCTCCCCCAGATCAAGACTCAGATCTGGGACAGGG
This sequence comes from Prionailurus viverrinus, assembly GCF_022837055.1. Classification (NCBI taxonomy): domain Eukaryota; kingdom Metazoa; phylum Chordata; class Mammalia; order Carnivora; family Felidae; genus Prionailurus; species Prionailurus viverrinus. Next base: position 1,259,177 of record NW_025927618.1, read on the forward strand.
AGATGGCAGAGCAGGGCAGGGAGGTCGCTTACTTGAAATACAGGTGTGGTCATTTGACTTGCGTTTTTATGCGTGTTTCCAGGGATGACACCTGCACTGTTAGTTGTCTAGTAGACGACGTGGTGTTGCAACTCTTATACAAGTCCATTATTTTTCTGTATCCAAGACTGGACGGGGATGGAACCAAAGAGGCTGCCTGAGGGATACACGAGGCAGAAACCAATCACTGCAAGAACCCTCCAAGGAGAGGTAAGGAGCACGTTGTGATGTGCCGCAGTCCAATTTCTGCTGTGCAGCCTGTTCCTGTGTGTGATCATCGTGTGGTCTGGAAAGAATCACACGCACTAAGGACGGCAGGTGGTCTGAAGGGGTGACAGAAGGATGTTGTCCTCTGGTGCCACAGACAGTGAGGCACTTGTCCCTGTGACTGGTAGAGCTCATGCCCCTCCTCTGATGGTGACCCTCCCACCTCCTCTAGCATCCCCCTGTCTGAAGAGCCTGGAAACTTTCTTCCCACCCGGATACAATGTGAAGACTTTAGTTTATTTGAGGAGAAGGTCCTTTATTCACTAGTTTGAAGAGTCTTTCTTTTTGTTTGTTTTGGGAACTGTAGCCCTACATCCCGCCATTCAAGTTCCATAAAGCTTAGCTTAGTCCTCTGATGGTATCAGTGCAACTCTGCAGCTTCACTGCTAACTTCTCGCAGTTTTCCTTTTCTCAATAGTGTCAAATTAGTCTTTCCTTACATAATAACTGCTGTGGAAGGCAGCTTGTAGATAAGCTGGGAGATTGAACAAATTGCCTGAAGAAATGCACCCTTGTTGAGGACTCATTGAGGATATACACCAAACCAGTGTTCTCAGTGTTATTCTTTTTTGTTAAGTTTATTTATTTTGAGAGACGCATAGACAGAATGCCAAGCAGGCGTCACACTGTCAGTGAGGAACCCAACGCTGGGCTTGAATTCACAAGCTGTGAGATCGTGACCTGAGCCAAAATTAAGAGTCGGATGCTGAATCCAAGCATCCTCAGACTAATTCCTGATCTGTAATGAAATCGTGATTTCCCATGATGTATACTGAGAAAACTGTTTTACTGGTGAATTCTAAATTGCTAGTTGCACCTGACCTGTCCACAGTTACGTGATTAATGATGAAACATCATGAACTAGGGCACCGTGAGGTCTTTATCAAGGTGAGGGGACGGTTCTCCCCTTTTTCCTTGGGGGTCACCTGAGGCATTTGGGATACCCTCTGCCTCTGGTCAGGGACCTGACTGTAGGGAATAGTTTAAGATATTTGAGGAATGAGTTCAGGGATTGTTTTCATTCCGCACTGTTCTCTAAAAGCAGAATAAACCTCTGTCCCTTCTAGGGTCTTTAGTAGATCGAGAAACTGCTGAAACCTCTGTGGGTTACAGTGGCTCTGACTGTACCAAGAATGCAGACAAGGGCAAGGTAAATGCTGGGACCATTCTCAGTTGTAACTCTTTTGGGAAACCCTCATCTTTATGTACAGTATGCTCTCCTGGCCTTGTCTCGTTTTGCATGTTGTGTGCTATGTCTGTTTGTTCTTTCTTTTCCAAATGCACACTCATAACCCAGGAGCCCACAGGCTTCTCAATTTTTAGTCTGTCAGCTTTCTGTGGTACGTTTAGAAGCCAAAAGCGCTTAGAGACTGAGTACCTTAAGGTTTTTCTGTGAGTTTCAGGAAATAATGAGAGGAGGATGAGTGCACACTCCAAACCGATGTCTCCCGGCCTGGGTGATCCCTTCCAGACCTCACCTCTGTGGGAACAGTGTGGCTGCTGTGTCTTCCTTTCTTGATTCTGACTAGGAGATGAACCTGTTAGAAACGACATCATGACTCCAACTTTCTATTATGTGCCCTGTGCCATTTAGAGTGGTCATAGAGAAAGCCAATATCATCACTCATCACCTTTCCGTCTTTGTTGGTAAATGACTTGTCTGGAATCCTCCAGCTATGCCTTAGGTAAATACAATTTGCACACTGTGTCCTTCAATTGTGTTTCTATGAGCAGTTTCTGGTTTTGTCCCGTCACTGTTAGAGCTGATATAGTCTCATGATACATACCAGTTTTATACCAAAACACTTGCATGAAATCTGTTATGTGAATTTCTCCCTCTTTTTTTCCATTGCACATAATGACTCTGTGTCCTGTAGTATGCTTAAAGTCAGAATTCCCTACGAATTAAGATGAACACATCTGAGCTTTGTAGACATTCACCACAAGTAACTTGTTCTTCACAGAAGACTCTCCTTCCCCTGCAAGATTCCAGGCATCCTCCACTCCCCAGAGGTCTCCGAGGCCTTTGACAACACTTCCAGAGGGAAGACTCCTTTCTCAGGGAGAGGAGCAGAGGAGGCACAGTGAGGGTCCGGCTGCAGAATATTTTGCCAGGAGTGGCTGTGATTCCACGAGCAGAATATGAGCCGTGTATTCCCACTCATTTTTGTGTGTGTGTTCTTAATATAGCAAAAGCAGAGCATCTGGAGTCGCTGTAGAGGAGGGATGCAGGGTGAACCTGGACATCGATGGCTGCCTGTCTGGAGAATGCTACTTCATTAGTCTGTAATTACTTCTGTTAACCCTCTAGGACAGGACCCTTGCCATTTTACTTCCGCAGACATGGGCAGTGATGTGTGGTATCCAGTGGCAGGGACAGAGTTTTCAGGTACTGATGCTATTCTCTTGGATCCTGGTGGCAGAGAAGGTGGCAGGTGCTGACACATTTTTCTCTGGGTTACAGCTGCTTTTGGTATTGGTTCTTTTGTCTGGAATATGGATGTAGCTTCACTTCTGTTCTGCAGGGCAGTCTGGATCCTGGGGACCTCCTCCGTTAACTGGACGATTCTGCATGCCCTACCCTGGAGACGCCCCACCCCCATGGACTATTAGGCACATACACCTCCTGAACCTTGGCAGCCCTGGGGCCACCCGAAACCCCTCCACCTGCAACACTTGGTAAGACGATCTGAGCACTAGGAGTTGACTTGTAAAACAAACTCACCTTATTTTGTTACTGTTAGGTCTTGGGCCAAGGTGCAGAGGCGGTACCACAGACCATTGTGATGCAAGGGGAATGTGTCTGCTGCCATTACCATATTCCTCAAGTTTCTCAGGATCTCATCTTTGTCCTTTCCCCCACCATGGGTTGGTACAGGCGTCTCTTGTAGGAAGGAATGGGGCCGTATGCAGAAAATCAGACATAGCGCTTCAGCAGAAATGCCCTGTACACAGTACACATGCTGGGATTTGTGAGGCATGAGGCACAATGTAACGTACGTCCATCTACTTGTGCCCCCAGCCATCCATAGTTGTTCGATGAGTGATGAATACATCTGAGTCAGGGCTTTTAGGAGTCTTCATCAAGTTATAAGGGATGGTTCTTCAAGTTCTTTTTGGGTATCACCAGAGGCATGTGGGACACCCTGTGCATGTAATTTGGGATCTCACTGGGACAAAGAGTTGAAGTGGTCGGAAGTATGAGGGGAGGGTTTTTTGTTTTGTTTTTGACCTCCAAACAGTCTACTCAAATCAGAATAAGCCTGCATCCCTTCTGGGGCTTTTTGCAGATCCAGAAGTAGGTATCACAACCAAGAGTGACATCGACACTGGCTCTGCCAAAACTGCCGAGAAGCACAAAGTAAATGCTGTGGCCATTTTCAGTTCTAAGTCTTTACGGACTGCCACATCTTTCTGTACAGGACACTCTCCTGCCATTGTCTCTGGTTTGTGTGTCGTATGGTCTGTCTGCTGTTTTTTTTTTCCCCCAAATGCAAAACATTTACTGCCGAGTCTACGGGCTTCCCTGTTTCCCAGCTGGCATCATTTTGTGGTAACTTGAGCAGCTAAGCATGCCTAAAGGTGGGGGCCATAGGGCTTTTCTAATGTGTTCCTGGAATAAATCAAGGAGGATGACACCACACTCCACTTGGAAGTCTCCTATCTTGCCTCATTCTTTGTGGATCTCCTCAATGTGGAATCATTGCTCTTGCTGTGTCTTCCTCTCCTGTTTCCTTCTATTGAGGATTTTAACGTGCTCAGAAAAATCTGTGGGTATCGTTACAATTTGAAAATGCGAACTGACTTCACTCCAACTCATATTTTTGTATGTGTCCTTTACAATGGTCTTAGACAAAGTAAATTTCATACCCATCAGCATTTTGGTAAACATGCTGTCCAGAGTCCCTTCAGGTGTGTCCTGGGCACAAATATCTGAACTATAAGAGGTGGCATATTTGTCATGGAAAACATGCACTGGAACTTAAGTTGTGAAGAGAAAAAATCCAAAAGTACCTGTGTGGCAAGTGCCCACGGTGTCCTTCACTTGTGTTCACATGAGCACGTTCTCTCGCTTCCTGTGTCACAGGTACAGCTAAAACATGGAAACTTACACCAGACATCAAAGTGCATTTGTGTTAATTTTGTCTTTTAGAATTTCAGCTCATTTTTCCAGAGAACACAATTCCCCTGCAAAGTGTACTGCACTTAAGCTGAGAAGTACCTCTGAAGTAAAATAAATTAGTTGAACCCAACTAACATGTATAGGTTACCTGTTTCTCTAAGAGCCCACTTTCCCAGGTCCTCTGCAGGTCCTCAGAATCCCCATCTCCCCATGTGTCTCTGTGCCCATGGATAGCACTTCCAGAGAGGAGAAGACCCCATTGTCGGGACAGAAGTAGATTGGGCACAGGCAGGGGCTTAGAGGCAGAGCTTTGAGCCACGAGGACTATGATTCCATGTGTGGACACTGGTATTGTCATTCCTTCTCATTCTGTAGTTCTTCATATACACAATAAACAACCCTTGTGGTGAGGGGGAGAGTGATCCTGGACACAGATGTCTTCCTATCTGGAATATGCTACTTTTTAAAAAATCTTGTAGAAAAAGGGCCCGTGCTGTTTCTACGTTTCCAGACACGTGGGGACACTAGTATTCCCCACCCCAAAGCTGTAAGGGGAACCCAAAGTATGGGTAGAGATTTTGGTGCTGATGTTGCCCTCTTGGAACCTGGTGGTGGGGAAGCTAGTAGGATATGAGCACTGCTGCTTTGGGTTTCCGCTTTTTGCTGGTGTTGGTGCTCTGTTCTGTCCTATGAACATACCTCTCATTTCTTTTCCCCAGGCTATTTTGTATGCAAGAGTCCTGGTCCTTTCCCAGGATCGCCTTGCAGGCTGAACCCCGTGGACCACCCTTCACCACCAGTCATGGGCTATGGGCCAACTCCCCCTCCTCTACCAGCTCCTCCACCTACTCTATTTGTTAAGATGACCTGAACTGGCTGAGTGGCTGGTAAAGTATATTCATCTTCTTCATGATTGACTTTGTGGGAATGATGTAGAGACGGTTGTGAGTCTTGGCAATCCAACTACAAACTGCCTGAGGACACTGTAGCATATCTCAAGTTTCTCAGGCCATACATACAATGGGCAGTGGCATGTCCCTGTAATACAGTGAGCTATACGTTTCTCTTGCCAAATGAAAGAGGAGTTTTTACACAAAAGCAGATGTATCACCAGTACTGGGGCGTATGTTGGAGACACAATGTGTTGGGTTCTGTAATGAATGAGGTGCGCCCCTAACTTTTAGAGCACCAGGTGTCCTGTGTGACAGAGGGACATTCATTAAACGATGCAGACCTTGTGATCACCAACATGGAAACACCAGTGAGGATCCAGGGCAAAACCGGGGGAGCCTTGAATCATACAGGAATAGAAGGGAAGTTGAGCACAGTAAGCAGAGTTTGAGGACGTGCAGAGGGGAGGGTGTTAGGGTCAGGGAGATGCAGTTGGAGGTCATTCCGGCCACAGCCTGAGCAGGGAGTGTGAGGTCCATACAGAACTGCTATGTGGGATCGCTGTCAGTGCAAAGTGCACGCAGGTAATCACCTAAAAAGATTCTCGTCTCCCTGGATTTTCCTGAAGGTTCTGGATATTTGTGGGGGGAAAAGAGCCCTGGATATATGGGGTATTTAACTTGGTCTTATGAAAAGGCTGTATGCCCAAGTTCATATTCCTCAAGAGACTAAAAGTGGAGACAGGGTCTAGATCAGCTGAGTCATCCTACAATTCAGGGCTGGCCAGATGACACCACTGCTGGACCCCTGTCATCGCCCTGACTACAGCTTTGCATCTCCTCAAACTTCGCTCACAATATTATGACAGCTGTGTTATCTGTGAAAACAGGGGTAATATTTGTTTCTAAGAACAAGAGAAAAAGAAGACATTCAGTGCATAAGGCGTCTGCAAAATCTCTGGGAAGGGTCCCCTCACGCTTCTCACAGTTTCCATTAAGATCTCTCCACACAATGATCCTCCAAAAAAGATGGTCACGGGAGTTCATTAAACTAAGACTGTTAACAACTCAGCCCAGGCAGTGGGAATCACTGTTTTAAAAAAGAAGACAATGTCCCTCATTTTTCTATTAGAATTCGGGCCCTGCCACACCATGAAAGAAAAGATAATTATGAGAATGTGTACATTCAGAGACCTAGATCTGAAGACAATCATTTTCTATTACACATCATCTCACAGATGCAGCCACACACTAAAATGTTCATCTGAGGCCACAGATAAACTACAGAAGACAGAATGCATGTAGGAAAACATAAGATCAGAGGGAAATAAACCAAAAATCTCTTTGCCTTGTAGGACAACTCTTTTGAAATTTGAAGAGGACTATGCACGGTGACAGACAATCGTGTTTGTATATACATTTTAAGAAGGTGTCAGATCTACCTGAATGCTTTCCCTGCCCATCCTGTCCCCTGCACTTTGTCCTTCCTACTGTCTCCTAATCTACCTTTCATCGTTTTGTCTCTGTGTCAGCGTCTGCTTCAAGGCCATCTACTCTCGCTCCCCATTGAGTGCACACAGTGGGGTTCCTGTACACACAGGTAACAAAGTGCCAGAAATGGTGGTGAGGGAGGATAGAAGCAAGATCACCCTTTGTGCAGGGGAACCTGAGGGAGTCTCCCGGGTGATGGGAACTACCTATATCTAGATTGATGGGGTGCTTATGCTCAATTATGTTGGAAATATTCCCTGACTCCATGGTGCCTTGGGGTCAGACAGGTATAATGGTGGAGAAGGGTGAGGACCAGCAGTGACTGTGGTAGAGGAGTGAGGGTCAGACCCATGCCCAGGATGCCAGGTCTCCACAGACAGTACCAAGTGTAGGAGGACTCTGGGGAGCAGAGATTTCTTGATCAGACCCATGGACTACATAATCATCCTGCAGTTTCCTCACTGAGCGATGGCCAGAGCACAAGGACAGCAGCTGGAGGACACCCTGATCATCGCTGGAGTGGAGCAGTGGGCCGGGGGGATTGAGTCAGGGAAAGGGACAGGCAGAAGGTAGTGACAGGGAGTCTGAGAGACAAAGAGAAGAGAAGGGACCCTTCTCTGCTGACTTCACCTACATTTCTGTGTGACCGAAACGAGACCTTTGTCTCGCAGGGAAGGGAAGAGGGCTGGCAAAACACCCAGTGACATACTCAGCTCAAGTGCCCAGGGTATCTGCCTTGCTCTTGAGTACCTAACACAGGAAGCACGTGCTTTCTGTCATGATTGGAACTGCAGATCGTAGCATTTAGTGAAAATCAATCCAATTATGCCTCCCTCAGCATTAAAGTACTCCAACAAAATTAAGTGAACACACTGAAAGATACAACGCAGGATAAAGTCCAAAGGTAGATCGACAGCAATACTTACGGGAATACAGTCTATCTGAAAAGGAGGTAGGTACCCTAGTGCAGATCTTCAGACACCTGGCCGATATCTGAAAACGTAAAAAAAATAAAAAAGTCCTTACTCCAAAAGCAACATTAGCGCTAGACACAAAGGGATCATGATTAAGGTTTAGAGAGCAACCATATGACTTCATGGTGCTGTATCCATGAGAACAAGTCTCATCAAATTATACCCTTTAATTTGAGGCTCTTTGTTATATGTACATTATACCTCATTAAAGAGAGTTTCAAAGCACAAAATACTAGAAGCAAATGTGGGAACGTTCCTTTCTAATCCTGAAGTGCATGGATGAGATGAGTCTGTCTCCCATGTCTCAAAAATCCAAAATAATACACTTAAAAAATTAATAATAGCAGACTAAGCAGACCCTGAGCTCACGCTGTCCCATGTTTTCAACTGCATAACATCCACATCCAAGTCCATGAACCAGCGAGGGATCCAAGACTGGCACAACAAACTCCACACCTAAATAGAAGCTGCAGCAGGAAGGTCAGAAAGCTGGAGGCTGGCTGCCTGCAGAAGGAGCAGAGAAAGTGAGCCCTCACACGGGGGAGCTGACACAGGGAAGACTAACCTCCATAACATTTGGTATTAAAACCCAGAGGGGCTGAATTCCCTTGAGTTTACATCCTGGTGCTTTGGAGGTCAGCCGACCCAGCACCGGGTGATCCAGAAGGATGAGTGATAGCCAGGTCCCTGCCTGTGTAGAGACGCAACGTAAACATGGCATTTCACACAATGCTTAGGCCACAGGAGACACATGTATTCATGCTGATTCTTGACTCAGCTGGCCTGCCTGGGTCCCACTGACATCACTGAGAGCAAGCAGAGCCCACAACAGACACGCAATCAGTGCAGACCCTTGCATGCACTGAAAGGAAAAGTAACCCAGACACAACAGCAGGGAGTGAGCAATACCCATACGATATCCTCCTGCAGGTCCAGGGCCTATAAATGGAGACGTGCACTGCTGAGGACTCCAGGACCTCTTTTTCATAAAGGCATTAATTTCAAGATCAGAAGGCACAGCTGACTTTCTTAACACAGAGAAATAGGGCCAGAGAGACAGACAAAATGGACACACAGAGATGTGTATCCACAATGAAAGACCTAGTCAAAGCCACAGCCAGAGATCTAAGCCAAAGAGATATAAGTAACGTACCTGATACAGAATTTAAAGGAATTATCACAAGGATACTCATTGGAGTTGTGAAATGAGTAGAAGAGTGAGACCCCTGACATAGAGATAAGAAATAACACAGTAGACACTGAGGACACAATAAAGGAGAAACATGCTTGCTGGAATGAACAGAGGGATGGAAGAAGCAGGCGAACAAACTAGTGACCTCGAAGACTGAGTGATGGAAATGAATCACATTGAACCAAAGAGAGAGAACAGAATTCTGCAACGTGAGATGACACTAAGGGAACTCAGTAACTACAAGAAACATAATAGTATTCGTATTGTAGGAGTCCAGAAGGAAGAGAAAAGGGGGAAGAAAATGTATTTGAGGAAACAATAGCTGAAAACTTCCCTCATTGGGGGAGGGACACAAACATCCACATCCAGGAGACTAGAGAACTCCCGTCAAAATCAGGCCAACACACAAACCTACTGTAAACAAACTTACAAATTAGGGTGAGAATAAAGAAAAACTCGTAAAAGCAGCAAAACAGTCCTTAACTTACAAGGGAAGACCCATGAGGCTAGCTACATATTTCTGAACAGAAACTTGGCAAGCCAGAAGTGAGTGACATCACATATTCAAAGTGCTGAATGGAAAAATCAGCGGCCAAGAATACTCTATTCAGCAAGGCTATCTTTCAGGATGAAGGAGACACAGACTTTCCCAAACAAAAACTAAAGGAGTTTGTACCACTAAACCAGTCCTGCAAGAAATATTAAGAGGGATTCTTTGAATGGAAAGGAGAGACCAACAGTGACAGTATAGAGGTAGAAGACACAATTCAAGTAAAAAATGAACATTTCTGGAAAAAAATCTATTAAAGACATCAGAGAAATGGATTTGAACTATAATAACATCTACCAAAAACCTAGGGAGGAGAAAGTAATGGGTTCAAAGGTAAATGACCATCAACTTAATACAAACTGCTAAATGCAGAAGAGGTTATATAAACATCTAACAGTAGCCATATCCTAAAACCAGTCATACCTATGCTAAGAATAGAGATAAGGAAATAAAAATATATCACTAAAGAAAATAAGCAATACATGAAAGAAAGGCAAGAAAGGATCAGAGAAACTCATTAGAAACCACAACAAAACAGGCAATAAAATGGCAATACATATATACATATCAATCAATTTTGAGGGAAATGGAGTGAATGCTCCAATCTAGAGAGGTAGGGAGTAAGAATGGATGAAAAAACAAAACAGATTCAGATGCCTACAAGAGACCCACTTTACACCTCAAGAATGATAGTGAGGATAGAGAAACATCACACAAATGAATGTCAAAAGAAAGCTGGAGTAACAATACTTGCATCAGAAAAAAATACACTTAAAAAAGTACATAACAAGAGACAGAGGAGGACAGTCTATAACAGTAAATGGTACAATCCAAAAAGAAGACATAACAACTGTAAATATATCCCACAATTGAGTGGGATTTATTCCCAAGCTACAAAGGTGGTTCAATATTCGCAAATCCATCAATGTGATACAATACATCAACAGGAGAAAGGCTAAGAACCAGATGATCGGGGCATCTGGGTGGCTCATCCTTTAACAGTCTGAAATCAGCTCGGGTCATGACTTCATGATTCCTGAGTTCATGTCCCGCGTCAGACTCTGTGCTGAAAGCTCAGATCCAAGAGCCTCCTTCGAATTCTATGTCTCCCTCTCTCTCTGCCCCTCCCCTGCTCACGCTCTGCCTCTCTCAAAATTAATAAACGTTAAAAGAAAAGAACCATACAGTCATTTCAATACATGCAGAAAGGAACATTTGCAAAGTACAACATCCGTTCATGCATGTAACCCCCTAAAGTAGGTTTACAGGAAACATACATTAACGTCATAAAGGTTAACTATAAAAACCCTGCAGTTATAATCAACCTTAATGGGGAACATCTGAGAGCTTTTCCTGTAAGGTCAGGAAGAAGACAATGATGTTTACTCATACCACTTTTAGTAAACAAATGACTGGAAGTCCTAGCCACATCCAGCAGACAAACGAAACGAAACGATTTGCAGACTACATGACACTATATATAGAAAACCCTAAAGAGCCCACCCAATAACTCTTAGAACTGATAAATGAATTCAGCAATGTCACAGGATACAAAATCATTGTACAGAAATCTGTTGCATTTGTAGATAATACTGAAGCAGTAGAAAGAGACATTAAGAAAACAGTCCCATTTACAGTCATATGCCAAAAATAAGATATCTATGAATAAATCTAACCAAAGTGGTGAGCGACCTATACTCAGAAAAGTATAAAACAGTGATGAAAGAAATTCAAGATGACACAAAGAAATGGAAGGACATTCCGCACTCATGGATCAGAAATACAAATATAGTGAAAATGTCTATACTTCCCAAAGCAATGGACAGAATTCATGGAATTTCCATCAAATTACCGACAGCAGTTTTCACAGAACGACAACAGTCCTAAAATTTGTATGGAACCAAAAAAGCCCGCAATATTCAGAGTAAACAATCTTTATGTGAAGTGATAATTATGGATGGCACTATGCCTCTGGATCTTCTGCTCCAAAACACAATAACTCTGGCTTAAGCATTTGAACAAACGTTAGGCATATCCCAGCCAAGGATCATTCTACAAAATACATTGTACCAACGTACCCTCAACACTTTGCACCTTATGAAAAATATGGAAAAATCTAAAAATTGTCATGGCCAAGTGGAGCCTAAGGAGATGGGATGAGTCTGGGCTAGGAGAGGTTAAAACCGAAGCAATCTGAATACAAATATAAACTTTACTTCATACTACCATATCTCTTTGATACCTTGATTGTGATCATGTACCAACCATTATGACATCAATAGGGAGAAAACAGTCTGATGTATGTGGATACTCAGTATTATCTTCCCAATTTTTTTTGGTAACTAGAAACCCATCATGAGAGAATAGATTATTAGTAATCATGTTTTTTCTACACATAAGAGTATATAACTAGTTCCAGTATTAGTTACTAGTGATGTACATGTACCTATTCTTGTTCTTACTATTGTTTAATTTAAATAATAGCATTCATGGTACAGAAAACTGAATGCATGATAAACACTTCATAGAAACATCTGGCTTTACATATTTTAAGATAATAACGTATGTATATACCACTCTATTATGTGGTATGTAAATTGTTTTTCTGATCTTGAATGAGCATGTCATTGAATGGCTTTCCATAAAGGTGGTTATGCTAGATCATGAATGATTCTCAGATTTTATAGGATGTACGTCACATCATGCCTGAACATTGTCAAAAATAAAAACACACACGCGGACAGATGAAGCATTGTGACTGGCTCACTTATTGTAAAGAACCCTTGCTTTAATATTTTCACGTATACTTTTAGCAGGAATATAAGAGAATCAAATATTTCCAAATCAAGCAGATATTCAAAGACTGGAAGAATGATAGGGAGTTCAAAGGGTTTCAGAAGGATAAGATGTGACCATGAAGGGGGAGTCCACAGGCAAGCAGCTTTCTCTGGTCCACACTGACATGTTTGCATGAGGATATGTGACTTGCCAAAGGGTAAGTCCCAGAAGTACCAGAGGGAAAGACAACGCTTTAGGGCGGGGTGACGTGGAAAGGGTGCTTCTGTGCCTAAGAGATGGGTCAGCAACCTGGCTGGGGGTCCCTGCGTCAAAGATTTCAAAAGGCCAGCAGTAATCTAGACTCACAAAGATCTTAGTAACATAGATCAAAGTAACTTAGAGCCACAAAGATCTTAGAGCCACAGAGTCGATCTTCAACTATGATTAGGAGATGGTCAGAATTTCACAGGATACGATCTTTGAGCCGGCAGTAGATGGCTAAAATATTATTTAGGGCTATACATTTAATAAAAAAATGTATGTGTAAAAATTTGGGTTTGGAATGTTAAGAAAAATCACAGGCCCATCATGGAGTTACTTACGTTAAGGCCACATGTCACGAAACCTAATTTCATTCCTGCAGGAATGTAACCTTTCACTGGTCAGCAAATAATTTCCTAGTCAGTACTGGAAATTTAACTGATAGATCCCTGCCATTCCCCTCACAGAGGCAGTCTTGCCTAAATAAGGTATTCCATGCCACTTTTTTTTTAAAGTTTATTCAAGTTAGAGACAAAGAGAGCACATGCCAGAGAGGGGCAAGACAACAGGGAAAGAGAGAATCCCACAACCAAGAGGTCATGATCTGAGCCAAGATCAAGAGTCAGACACTTAACCAAGCCATCCAGGCACCCCGAGAATGTGGAGTTTCAAAGGTTAGCAGTCTTGGCTGGGATACAGCCATGATGGCACTGGCCTACTCCTGAAAAGAAGGCAGCCAACAACTTGCAGTCAGATGGCATTGAAACAGTGATCTGTACAACGCCTGGTGCACACACTGGAGAGATTATACACTGATCGGGGAGAACATCCCTGAGAAGCAGTGTTCACAATGAGGAGACAAAGAGCTAGGACAGGTGGGCTGCGTGGCACCATTTCCCTGTTCTGCACACCTCCCCCCCAGCAAAAAAAACACAGAGCCATATGCTGGAAACAAGGCAATCCCCACACTGGGTGCCTAAGCTGCTTACACCAACCCCAACTTCCTGTGTTCTGGAGAGACTGGCCTAGGTCATTGAAGCTTGCCTCTGTCGCAATGGACCTGGCCCATTCCCCAGAACACCAGTGGAAGCCCATGACCAGACCACCTCTCTTGACCAGACAGTTATGCTTCACTTCTAGTGGCAATCGTTTCAAGTCTCATTTAACAAGCAGATCGGAGCAGACCTAGATAAGTCTCACCACATTCTGGCCAAGGACCATACATTGCTCATACAACTGGCTTGAAGGATAGTGCAGCCTGAACATAAAACAGTGCATGCAACACACACCACAGACACTCCGTGATGTGCCAGGCCCTGGACACTTGATGATCTCCTCTTCATAAAGCCATTCATCTCAGAGGCAGGTAACACAATGAGCTTTGGTAACAGAGAAGGCAAATACTCAACCAAAATGCCAAGACAAGAGGAATGCATCCCAAATGAAAGAACAAGATAAGGTCATGGCCAGGGACATGGAAGGAACACTTCCAAACTCATTCTATGAGGCCAACATGGCCTTGAGTCCAAACTGGACAAAAACCCCCACCAGAAAGGAAAACTATAGACCAATTTCCCTGATGAACCTGGATGCAAAAATTCTCAACAAAAAGTAGCAAACCGGATCCAACAATACATAAAAAGGATTATTCAGGACAATGAGGTGGATTTTGTTCCTGGAATGCACAATAGATTCAATATCTGCAAATCAACTGATGTGATACATCACATTGATAAAAGAAAGGATAACAACCACATGATCCTCTCCATAGATGCAGAATAAACATTTGACAAAATGCAGCAGCATCCTTTCGTGGTGAAAAAAAAAAAAAAAACCTCATGAAAGGAGGGATAGAAGTATCATGCCTCAACATGAGACTATCCAGATATGAAAGTCCCACAGCTCATATCATCTTCAATGGTGACAAACTGAGCTTTCCCCCTAAGGTCAGGAACACGATGGGGATATCCACTCTCAGCACTTTTATTCACCATACTGTTGGAAGTCTTAGCCTCAGCAATCAGACATCAAAAAGAATACAAGGTGTCCAAGTTGGCAAGGAGGAATCAATCTTTCCCTGCTCACAGACATGATACTCTCCGTGGAAAATCCGAATGACTCCACCAAAAACCATCTAGGATTGATACAAGAATTCAGGAAAGTATCAGAATATAAAATCAATATGCAGAAGTTGATTGCATTTCTATACACCAGTAATGAATCAACAGAGAAATCAAGGAATTGATGTCATTTACAACTGCACTGAAAACCATAAAATACCCAGGGATAAACCCAACCAAAGAGGGAAAAGATCAGTACAGTTAAAACAATAGAGGGTCTCCTGGGTGGCTCAGTCGGTTAAGTGCTGTCTTTGGTTCTGGGCATGATCCTGCATTTGTGGGATTGAGTCCCTTGACGGGCTCTGTGCTCACAGCTCAGAGTCTGGAGCCTGCCTCAGAGTCTGTGTCTCCCTCTCTCTCTCTGCCCCCCCCCCCCCACTCATGCACTGTCACTTGCTCGCTCACTCTCTCAAATATAAATAAACATTAAAAAAATTAAAAGAACAAACCATACAACGTCTATAAAAGAAGTTGAAGAAGACACAAAGAAACGAAAAAAAAATCCCATGCACATGGATTAGAAGAACAAATATTGTTAAAATGTCAATACTACCCAAAGCAATTGACAAATTCAATGTAATTCCTATCAAAATAACACCAGCATTTTTCACAGAGCTAGAGACAACAATCCTAAAATTGTATGGAATCAGAAAAGACCCCAAGGAGCCAAAGTAATGTTGAAAAAGAAAAACAAAGATGGAGACATTCCAACTCTGGACTTTATTGTGCATTAGAAAGCCGCAATCATCAAGACAGTATGGTACGGGCACAAGAACAGACACATAGATCAAAGGACCAGAATAGGGAACCCAGAAATGGAGCCTCAAACATATGGCTGAATAATATTTCACAAAGCAGGAAAGAATATCCAAAGGAAAAAGAAGAGTCTCTTCAGCAAATGGTACTGGGAAAACTGGACAGTGAGAAGTATGAACCTGGACTATGTTCTTAAACTTCTCTCTCTCTCTCTCTCTCTCTCTCTCTCTCTCTCTGTCACACACACACACACACACACACACACACACACACACACACCTCAAAATGGATGAAAGATCTAAATGTAAGACAGGAAACCATCAAAATCCTAGAGGAGAAAACAAGCAACCTACCTCTTTGATCCTGACCGCAACAACTTCTTGCTTGTCATTTCTCCAGAAGCAAGGGCAATAAAACCAAAATAAACTATTGGGACCTCAAGATAAAAAGCTTCTGCACAACAGAGGACACAATCAGGAAAACTAAAAGGAAACTTAATGGAATGGGAGAAGATATTTGCAGGTGACATATCAGATAAAGGGTTAGTATCCAAAATCTATCAAGAACTTATCACACTCAACACCCAAAAACCAAATAATCCAGAGAAGAAATGGGCAAAAGACATGAAGAGACACTTTAACAAACAGGACATCTAGATTGGTCACACGTGAAAAGATGCTCACCCTCATTCCTCATAAGTGAAATACACATCAAACCCACAATGAGATATCCCCTCACGCCTATCAGAATGGCTAAAATTAACACCTCAGGAAACGACAGATGTTGGCAAGGATGCAAAGGGAAAGTTTTTCAATGCTGGTGGGAATGCAAAATGGTGTAGCCACTCTGGAAAATAGTATGGAGATTCGTTACAAAAAACAAAGTAGAACTGTACTAGGACCCAGCAATTGCCCTACTAGGTATTTACACAAAGGATACATTAATGCTGACTCCAAGTGGCACATACACTCCAATGTTTATAGCAGCATTATCAACAATAGCTACATTATGCAAAGAGGCCAAATGACCATTGACGGATGAATGGATAAAGAAGATGTATATTCATACAATGGAATATTACACGGCGATCAAAAGGAGTGAAATCTTGCTATTTTCAACAACGCGGAGTGAACTGGACTTTATTATAAGTAAAATATGTCAGAGAAAGACACACATCATATTAAATTCCACAGATGAGAGAATTCATAACACCGAAGAACATAGTGAAAGGAAAGCAAAAATAAGATACAAACAGAGATGGAGTCAAATGATAAGACACCATTAAATAGAGGGAAGAAGCTCAGGGTTCCTGGAGTGTTACTGAATAGGGGTATGTGCTAAATGGGTGATGGGCATTAGAGACAGCACTTGGGATGAGTACTGGATATATTTTTGTAATTGACGGATCACTAAATTCTAATCCTGAAACTGTATTCCACTATAAGGTAACTAACTTGGGGTTAACTTTTAAAAAAGAAGAAATATTAAAAATAAGTAAAGAAATATACTACCAGTCAAAAGAAAAGAGTATATAAATCGGGCTCTTTTAGTGGAAATGAAAGACCAAAATTGTTACAGATAAGAAAGGATCAGAGAAAAATCAAGATACAATGGTAAAACACCTAGTAGGGCACTAAATATATACCTATCAATAATTACTCTAATGTAAATCGACTAAATGCTCCAATCAAAAGACATTGGATAGGGGGTCAGAATGGACAAAGAAAGAAAAGAAAAGAAAAGAAAAGAAAAGAAAAGAAAAGAAAAGAAACAAACAAACAAAACAAGGCCTATCTAGGTACTGCCTACAAAGCCTTATTTGGACTTAAGTCACCTGCAGATTTAAATGGAGGGAATGAAAAAACATTTTTCATGCCAACAATATCAAAAGAAACCCAGTACCAATATTTATATCGGGCAAAAAAACTTTAAAATCGAGACTGTAGTTTGGTACCCTTTAGGTCAATACCTAGTAGTAAAATTGCATGCACCCAGTATTTATAGCAGCTTTATCAACAGTAGCTAAATTATGGAGAGCTCAAGTATCCATCAAGTGATGAAGGTATAAAGAAGTTGTGGGGTCTGTGTATGTGTGTGTCTGTGTATTCATGTATATGCATGTGTGTGTGTTTGTATATGTATATACATATGTATATACAATCTAATATGTATATACATATGTATGTACAATCTAATATGTCTCAGCTTCAAAACGAATGAAATCCTGCCATTTCCAACGATGTGGATGGATCTAGAATGTGTTATGCTAAGTGAAATATGTCAATCAGAGAAAGACAAATATATGATTTCACTCATGTGGAATTGAAGAAACAAAACAGATGAAAACATGGGAAGGGGGCAGGAAAAGAGAAGAGTGGTAACATACTACATGTGTCTCTTAATGATAGAGAAAAAAAAGTGAAGGTTCATGGAGGGAGATGGGTCAGTTCTGGGCTAGATGGGGGACCTATATTAAGAAGAGCACTTGTTGTGATGAGCACTGGGTGTTGTATGTAAGGGATGAATCACTGAATTCTACTCACGAATCCGAGAATGCACTGTATGTCAACTAAGACTTAAATTTAAAAAATAAATAAAGCTGTAACAAGAGATGAAGACAAACACTATCTCATACTAAAGGGGACAACCAAACAAGAAGATCCAATGATTATAAATTTTGATGCCCCA
Organism: Prionailurus viverrinus; assembly: GCF_022837055.1. Taxonomy (NCBI): domain Eukaryota; kingdom Metazoa; phylum Chordata; class Mammalia; order Carnivora; family Felidae; genus Prionailurus; species Prionailurus viverrinus. Next base: position 1,277,306 of record NW_025927618.1, read on the forward strand.
ACATGCAACCACCAAGTATATAAAACATTTAACAACAACCATAAAAGAACTCATTTATAATAATATAACGATATTAGAGGACTTTAACACAAAACTCACATCGATGGACAGAACCTGTAAATAGAAATTCAACAAGGAAACAATGGCTTTGAATGACACACTGGACCAGATGGGTTTAACAGATATATTCAGAACACTCCATACTAAAATGGCAGAGTACACATTCTTTTCAAGTGCACATGGGGCACTCTCCATAATTGATCACATTCTAGGTCACAAAACAGGCCTCAACAGGTACCCAAAGACAGAGATCAGACCAAGCATTTTTTCTGACCACAAAGCTAAGAAACTTGAAGTTAACCACACTCACACACACACACACACACACACACACACACACACACACACAGGGGGGAAGGCAGCTTCTCTCTGGCGACTCAGGAGATGCCAAGTTGCTGCTAAGCTCCCAAGGTCTCCCCTGGGGCGGGCGGCAGAACCCGCTGGAAACACAGCTCTGCTCTCTGTCCTGAGACAGTGGTAGAGGCCCTGTGTCCTCTGGGAGCAGCAGCAGCCCTTCCTGCTCTGAAGTGCCCTGGGTCAGAAAAGCCGATGGTGCGCCCTCTGCTGGCCATCACTGCCTAGGCAGAGGAGCCCGCCCCTCCAGGTCTGTGGTGCTTGAGCTCTCTCTGCTGGATACCATGGGAATTCCTGCAATGTTGAAGGCCCTGGTCGCTCAGCTGAGGGACTGAAGGTGCTCTGGGCAACTCCGCCTGTTCTCCACAATGGGAAGGGTCTTAGTGACAGGGCCTGGGACACAAAGAAATCTTTTCCTTCTCCTTTTTTTTGAGTGAAGAATGAAACAGAATTTATTAACATAATGACATCATTTGTAATGTTTTAAGCAATGTCCACAGAAAAATAGACCGCCAATTTACACATGCTGAGCAAGTAATTGTGTTTACCACCAGAGTAGTTAGGTTAGATAAAGAATTGACACCTTTGAGAGGGAGATAACTGCTTCCAGCTATGGAACGAATGAGTCCTAGGGATACAAGAGACAGCCAATGGAATAGAGTCAATCCTGTAATAATATTGTTGCATGCTTTCACAGGATAGCTACACTTGTGCTGAAGTACAACATAATTTATAGACATATGGAATGACTACAATGTATGCCTAAAACTAATACAACAAATGTGTGAAGAATATTTCAATGAAAAGTTGACATCCTTTACGCTATCTTTAATTTATCTTTTTTTGCCAATGAACTATCATTCCTGGGGCGCTTGGGTGGCTTAGTCAGTTAAGCATCCGACTTCCCCTCAGGTCATGATCTTGCAGTCCATGAGATTGAGCCTTGCGTCAGGTTCTGTCCGGACAGCTCAGAGCCTGGAGCTTGCCCCAGATTCCGTGTCTCCTGCTCTCTCCCCCCTCCCTCCCTCAGGCTCTCTCCAAAAAAGAAAAACAGAAACATTATAAATTAAAAACAATCATTCCTAATTTAGAATCTGTGAAATTCCATTTATACTAGATTCTCTAACATCACCATCTTGATGTAGAGAGCTTATCTGAATAGTCACTAATAATATCTTTGATGACACATATGTGGCAGGGTCAGAATGCAACTTACAGGGAGCTACACATCTGTTATGAATTTATTGTATGTATCCTTGGCTAACATTTCCAATGAAATGTGCTTTAGTGATACAGATGTATGAAATAATGTCCATCAGTCAATAGGTCAAATTCCTATAGGACCATTCATTATGCCTTCAATTACTAACTGCCATCTCTTCAAAATTAAAAGAAAGCTGGGACAAGAAAATGTCTTTGAATTTGATGTAAGACAAGACTATGGTGTTTTAAAAGGTTCACCTACCATCTGGCATCCTCAGTTTGGCAGTGGACAGGAGGATAAAAACCCACGATCTTGATGCACACCACTAGCTCCAGAGGGAGAATATGGACCTTCTTGTCAAATACTTTTTATCAATATCAGCAGTTCAACTCTGCCAGGTTCAGACTGCCGGCTCTGGGGGCAACACAATGCCTGATGCCTGGGTTCAGAACATGAGGAAGACCAGCTGGTAGGGAGCTGCGGGGAAATCCAACAGGGCCTGGGGAAGTGAGGGAGATGGGTCCGGCTTCCCTCCCCACAGGGCGGCTCTAGTGTTTACCTGCCAAAGAGCAGCACACTCTCCCTCAAGACATCCCTCCCCATGACAGAACATGAGGCTGTGCCCCCACAATTCCAGGAGAAATGAGGGATACCCATCTTTTCAAATGCAATAGCCTCTGCAAAGCTTGGCCCCAGGGATGTTGGAGTCTTGGAGTCATACAACACTGGTGCCCATGATACCTGCCGTTTCTGCCCCAGCACTCAGAGACACTTCATACATCCCCTCTCCCCTGGCCCATCTCACCCCATCCACATTCCTGGACCAGGTCTCTACTTTCTCCTTGTACTTCTTCTTTGTCTCTCTTTATCTCTAACCACATCATTCTCTATTTCTTCCTTTCACTCTCTAGGACTTGCCCAATTCCCCTATCACAAATTCAATGTCTCTCTCCCTGCCTGTCTCTTTCTCCACCTCTCCCCAGGCTTCAGGATATCTGCTTTCTGCATGGAGCCCTGTCCAGGAGCACAGGGCACTCCTGTCTCTCCCTCTCTCATGTCTTGTTTTGTCCCAGGCCCTGATCACAATGGAGGAGAATCCCCTGTACAGCAGCTGCTCATGTTGACATTTGCTAGAGCAATGCTGGCAGCATGTGGACAGCCAGACATTTACCCTTGGTGGCTAATCCATGACCCAAAAGCTTCTGGAGGGCTGGCTGCTTCCCTAAGCTGGGAGGAAAAAGGGGCTCAGAGGTTTCGGGGTGCCTGGGGCAAAGTGGATTGGCTTGGCCGATGTAGAAGGAGCCATATGCTTACCCACAACTCTCCTGGGTGGTGTCCAAGGAACCTATCTCAGACCATGGAGCTCTGCCCTCCCGATTCCTCAATAAGGCAACAGGGGAAGCTTTGTGGGACATCATGTGGGACTCACCACAAAAGCTGCGCCATTTGCCCCCTTGAGGCCACCTAGATTGGTGCTATTGGTGCTATTGGAAGCTGGTAAGGTGCACAAGGGCACAAGAGCTGAGTTAATGCAGGGCCTCCTTACCGGTCTCCTGAATCCATTACTCACCATCGGAAGAGACCCTTTCCTGGAGACAGATACCTGTCCTCCTCATCAGCACGAACCCCATCAACTAGCACGCACGCCATGTGGTCATGAGTATCTATCTACAGATATAACAACCATCACCAGATCTCCCTAAAGGATGTATCCAACTCCTCAGATGGAACTATAGGTCCCTTCCAGGCATTACAACCCCAAAGAATGATCTGTCTTCTTCCACCAATCCTGTACATGCTATGTGTTGGCTGACTGCATATACAGGAACCCCAAAGTGTACGCTTGATGGGGAACGAGTGTTATTTTCCTGGAAGCTGACGCTGACACAGAAACACAACTGTGACAAGTGTATTAGGGGACATTAGGAAGGACAAAGTGGAGTGGACAGGGTGGGCAGGGAAAGCATTCAGACCAAGGGGCAGATTAGACACCATCTCTAAATATATAATAACCATAGCTGGTTTGTAATGGTTCAGTGTTCTCTCCAAATTTCAAACGGATTGTCCTCTACGTCAAAGTGATTTTGACTTATTGCAAAGGGATCTTCTGTTCTCCTCTATGCATTTTGTCTTCTACAATACATCTGTGGCCTTGGATGAGCACATATTTGTGTGGCTGCATTTGTATGTCTACCTCAGATCTTAGATGTAGATGCCTGAATATACACATTCTCATACTTATCTTTTCCTTCTTTGTAAAGTAGGACCTGAATTTTAATGGAAAAAACACAGGGGTCGTTGTTGTATCTTTGGAAACAGGAATTGCCAATCTCCCAACCTCAGGCATTATACCCTTAGTTTCATGAAACTGAATGAACATCTGTTGATGATCTTCTGTGTGCAGATACATTCATTTCCACCCTGAGAAGGGTGAATTCACACTCATCCCATACATTTTACAAATTCCTTATGTGCTTAACCACCTCTTCATCGCACTGACATCAGAGACCAACATTGTTCCTGCTTCTCAGATTACAATGCTGAGGCTCTGAGATGGCCCCACTGAGAGCTGGCATTAGGGCTTAGACAGCAGGATCACAGGCAGTGCCTCTGGAAATTGTGAGGGAAGTTTCAGAGATGTACACCTTCATGCAGGGTCATGACAGTAGGTTCAGGGGTGCGGTGACAAGATTCCAGCAGGGGCGTTTCCTGGTCAACCCTGATTTCCCTGGTAAGAGTCTGATTCAGGCTGAAGGCCAAGGAAGCCACACAGCTAATCTACAACCTTTCATCACATTTAGTCTCACAGAGGCACACAAACTTAGGCAGACAAGCATCCCATAAGAACCAAGGAAAACTACAAATCTCCAGGGAATTCTTTCACAAGGATCCAGAATCTTCAGGAGAACCTCCAAGAGAAACAACAGTCTTTATTTAGATAATGAACTGGGTGCACTTTGGCCACAATGACATTTCAGAGATGATACCTGCATGGACTATCCTTGAACCCATACAGCAGCTCTGTGTGGATGCCGCTCTGCGCTCACTATCCCTGCCCAGGTTGTGGGCCCTGCCACAAATGGCCTCCAACTCGATCTCACTGAGTCCAACACCCTCCTCTCTGTACCATCTCAGCTCTCCCTTCTCATGCACAGTCTCCAATTCATTTCCATGAGTTTCATGTCTCCGTCTCTTGTACTTGAGGACCCATTACTGGAGCTGCCATTATTGTAGACCAGAAGCTCCATGTAATTTAACGCACGTGACTCTCTCCCCATTAGGACAGTTGAAGCCCCTGATGGTAAGGGTTTGCCTCATCTCTCACAGAGCCAGGGACATGGACTGTGTGCTGGGCACATCTGCAGAACTGATATGCCTGCTTTTCTATTAAAAGACTCTTTCCTTCTCCACAAATGATATATGCAGCCCAGCTCAGTAATGGAAATGACACAGCCCAACATATGTATGTCCTGAGAAACTTGAGGAATCTTAACAGTGTCCACATCCAGCAGCACCCTTGCATTACAAAGCGTGTGAGGCCATCTCTCCATCTTCTCAAAGACTCAACAACATAGAAGCTGAACATGCTGAACATGTCAACTCATACAGCTCAGTTTATCTCACAAATAGTCGAGGTGGAGGTGATGGGTACTGTCCCACCATCAAGGAGCTGGAAGCAGCCCATATGGCCCATGAACAGTGATAAATTGTATCTGTGCAGGGTGGACCTGGGAAAGAAGGAGGTCCTCTTGCATCCATAGGGACCTACAGAAGTGACAGGTGTGTTGGTATGACAGACAGAAGCAGAACGCCCACAGGAGCTGAAACACAATGAAGCAGGTGTCAGCACCTGGCCCCTTGTTCATTCATGGGTTCTAGTAGAACAGAGCATCAGTGTCAGAAAACTCTACCCTTCCATGAGGTCCCACATATATCCTGAAGGTACCAGATGCCACAAGGAAAAATGACTATCACCACACATCACTGCCCATGTTTAAAAATGCAGAAAGCCAAGGAGTCCTGTTCTAGAAGATTGATGGCAGTAATGCCAGTCTAATAAAGGAAAGTATTCCAGAGAGGCAGGCATCTGTGTCCAGGATCTCTCTGGTGTCCTCTTCCACCAGATCTGCAGACTTTTTCTTTGCACATTGAGAACAGACAGAACATGAAGGAATGAAAGAAATGACCAGAACCACACAGAGATCCAGGGCCGCCCCAAGGTCAAAGCTCTACCTGTGATCCCATGCCTGTCCTCACTCTGCTTCCCTCCCTTACAAACACATCTTCTGTGCAAGGCCACAAAGACCTCTGAGGAGATGGGGATTCCTGGAGTCCAGCATTGGGGCCTGGATATGAGTTTTCTGAGGGAGACACATTACCTGTGCATATTCATTGGTCTCAAGTATGTTTATCTTAATTCACAGGTAATTCAGATTTTAAATACAACATGAGTTGCAGAGCTATTTTGTGCCTTTGTAAAAGGGAGGTAGAAATTCTACGTAAAAGAATGAACACAAACATGTCTCAATTTCAGGTGAAAAACTCCCATAAGGTATCATGAGACAAAGTACCAATTACAACTGCTCCCGGGACACAAGAGAACCTACTCCTATAAACACAACTGGAGAACTCTATGAGGTATTGTCCTTGCAAGTAATCACTGATTCTCTGCAGTTCCACGTACATTTTTTATTACACATGCCACTTCTGAAAATTCAGAGTATTTCCACCTAGGGGACAACTGGAGAAATTCTCTATCGTACATTTGCCAACACAGAAGGACCAGTAATGAATTCTGAAATTTTTCTAAGAACCCTCAGCACTGCACAAAGCACACAATATAATGTTGGAAAGAGTTTTTATCAATTCCAGTCATGAGGCTCATAGCAGACATTCTGAACACATTCATGGCCTACACTTGAAAAGGAAAAAAAAAATGAAAATAATCAGGATAATCCCGTGTAAAGAAGGTGTGGAAGGAGTCAGACGCTCCAGAAGACTTGAGGGTGCAGTGAAGTGTCATCCTCCTCAAGTTATTTCCACAAACACTAAGTGAGAGCCAGGTGGTCCTCAGCCTCTATGCACTTGTGGTGTCCAGAGGCACTAGCTAACATGATGATGTTACATTGGAGAAGCCGGGAGGCTTGTGAGGACATAAATCAAACAGTAAAGACACCAGAAGACCAAAACAACAACAACAACAACAACAACAACAACAACAACAACAAAAAACAACCCAAAAAACATACAAGGCCAGATAAAAGTTTCCAGAAAGTATTGCAACTGAAACTGGCAACAGAATTTACCTTGTCTTTTTCTGAATCCTTGGTAGAGACACAACTGATATTTCCCATTGGAGCTGCATCACGTCTTAGGTCTCATAAAGGATGGAGGCGGATGGAGGTTGCATAGACTGTGTGGAAGAAAAACAAACCATCCTGAACAGGTTTCATTATATTCAACTCATTCACACTCTCGGGTCCCTTACCAGGGACAGAGCGTTTTCCACGTGCCTCGGGTGACCCTTGAGGACAAGAGGGAGATCTGATCCTGTCCCTGGAGGAAGGCTTACAGGGCCCTGGTTCAGGTCTTTTTTAACTAATCAAGCAGCTGTGAACAGCTCAGGTCTCAACTCGCTAGAAAGTATGTTAGGGGTGTGTTTCATCCCTCAGAGAGCCCAGCACATGGTCTCTGTACAAGCTACATCCTAGGGAATGCTATGTCTGTCAGCACGTATAAGGCCTCTTTCCTTCTCTATCAGAGACATGTGTTGCCCAGCTCACTACGTGGAAATGACTGCCCATTTCATGCATGTCCTGAGAAACTTGAAGAACCTTACAACGTCCTCACTCAGGCTGACCTGAAAGCCCTGTGGTGCCATCAATGCATCTCCTCCAAACACATAACAAGTAGAAGACACAACGTGTTTTATAAGTCAACTCATACTAGTCATATCATCTTTCCACATGGTGGAGGAGGAAGGTGAGGTCCCAGAGGACCCCAGTTTGGAGAAGGTGGGAGTGGTCCATAGCCCATGGGTGGTGATAAATGTCAGCCCACGGGGTATGACATGGAGGGCACTTCTGGGAAAGGAGGAATATCCTGGAAACCACGTGGACCTGCAGGACAGAAATTAAACTTTTGAGATGTGTTAGGGTAAAAGGTGAAAAATTCAACCCCAACCCCAACACTAACATACCTGAACCCCAATGAAGCCGAATGGCACCTGTCTCCTTCCTCTCCACCTGGTTTCAACAGGGCAGCATCAGTGCTTCTAAACTCCACCCTTCCCACTGGGTCCCACCTAGAATTTCTAAGAGTTGGAGGAGGCAAAGCAGTGCATTGCTGGCAGCATGGTACTAGCTGTGTCTGCAAATGTGGGGAAGGAAGTGGCTAGTCTTAAAGAATCAGAGGGATAATTCCAGACTACTAAAGAAAGTCTGTTCCACACACACACAGTCTTCTATGTCCAGGACTACTTTCCACCCAGCCCTTCACCACCTCAACAGCTCCGTCTTGGCATAGTAAGAGCGGAAACGATGAGGAAGAATTTTGTTTCCATACTATTCATTTACATCTTTAATCCATTTCAAGTTAATTCTTGGAGTGGTATAACATAAGGTGCTAAACTTTATTCTTATGCACGTGTATATCCAATTTTCCCAGCCCCAGTTATTCAAGAGAATACCCTTCTCCACTATGTATTCTTGACTCCCTTGTCAAATACTAGTTGACTGTTCGTGCAAGGGTTTAGTTTGGGCTCTCAATTTCCGTTCCATTGTCTTGTGTGTGTGCTTATGCCAGTGACATAACTGATTTCTTTGTATTAGAATGCAGCTAGAAATCGAGAAGTGTGATGCCTCCCATTTTGTTCTTTCTTGCGTTGGCTACTTGGGGTCTTTTTGTGGTTCCAAATACATTTTAGGATATGTTTTTCTAATGGCATAAAAATTGCATTGGAGTCTTGATAAAGATTGCACTGAATCTCTAGATGGCTTTGGGTAATATGGACATTGTATCTATATTCATTCCTCTGAAAGACAGACGTGGGATGGCTTTTCACTGACTTGTGTGTTCTCCTGTTTCTTTCATCCAAATTGAATTTCTTCCGTTTCAGTACATGGGTGTTATAGTTTTCTGTAGAGAGATCTTTCACTTCCTTGGCTAAATTTATTCCTATACAGTTTATTGTTTTTGATGCTATTGTAAATGGATTGTTTTCTTTTCTTCTTAGATAATTTGGTTAGTGTATAGGAAAGCTACAGGATGTGATATAGTGACTTTCTAGTTTGGAACTTTAATGTATTTCTTGATATTAACAAGTTCTTTTACACTGAACTTTATTTCATTCTTTTACCTTTTTAAAAAATCATGTTATTTGGGAATAGCTGATACAGTATGTTACATTAGTTTCAGATGAACAACAGAGTGAGTGGACAAGTGTATACATTCTGATACACTAACACAGGTGTAGCTACAATCTGTCACCATGCATCACTATTCCAGTACCATTCTCAATGTTCCCTATGCTATATCCTCTATCTATAATTTATTATTCCATAACCAGAAGGCTGAATCACCCAACGCCTTCACATATCTAGGGCATCCTTGTCTTGTTCCTGATCTTAGAGGACAATCTTTCACAATTTCACTATAGAGTATGATGTTAGATATGGGCTTCACATACATGGCCTTTCTTATGTTGAGATATGTTCCCTCTACGGGGAATTTTTAAAGAGTTTTTTAGCACAAATGGATACCAAATTTTCTCAGAACTTTTTTGTGTATCTATTGACATAGTCACAGCAGTTTTCTTTTTAATTTTTAAAATGTATGGGGTGCCTGGGTGGCTCAGTTGGTTGAGCGTCTGACTTGATTCACGTCATGATCTCACGGTCTATGGGTTTGAGCCCCGCATCAGGCTCTGTGCTGACAGCTCAGAGCCTGGAGCCTGCTTCGATTCTGTGTCTCACACTCTCACTACCCCTCCCCTGATCATGCTCGCTCGCTCTCTCTCTCTCTCTCTCTTTCTCTCTGTCTCTTTCTCTCTCTCTGTCAAAAATAAATAAACATTAAGAAAAATTTAAAAAATGTATTTATTTTGTTAACTTTAAATTTATTTATGTATTTCTTTAGTATGTATTTTTTCCATGTTTTTATTTAAATTCTAGTTGGTTAACATACAGTGTAATGTTAGTTTCAGGAGTACAATGTAGTCATCCATCACTTACATACAACATCCAGTGTTCCTCACTACTAGCGCCCTCCTTAGCCAATCACCCATTTAACCCATCCCCCTGCCCACCTCCCTTCTAGTAATCCTCCGTTTGCTATTTATAGTTGAGTCTGGTTTCTGGACGATTTTTCTTTCATTCAATTATGTGAGGGGTCATATTTATTGATTTTCATTTCTGAAACATCCTTCCTTTACAGGGAAAAACCCTACATCGCAGTCAATGATCCTTTTTATGTGATGGTTAATTTGGTTTGCCTGTATATCACTGGGAATTATTCATCTATAGTCATCATGGGAATACTGGCCTATAGTTTTCTGTTCAGGTAGTATCCTTTTCTGGCTTCCTACCAGGGTAATTCCAGTCTCATGAAATGAGTTTATGGTGTTCATTCCTTTTGAATCAGTGAGAGGACTGCTGTTATTTCTTCTACAAACGTTTGGTCACATTCACCAGTGAATCTACCTGGTCCTGGGCTTTTCTTCCCTGAGAGAATTTCGATTACTGATTCAATTTACTTACTTTGGTTATCTTATTGTATTGATGCAGTCTTCCTTTAATGGGTCTGTGCAAAGCTTCTATTTCTTCCTGATACAGTCTTGGTAGGTTGTGTGTTTCTAAGAACCTATCCATTTCTTCTATGTAGGCGGTTTGCTGGCATCTAATTTAGCCATGGTCGCCTCTTTGTCTCCTTTATGTTTCTTTGGTATCAGGTGTAATGTCTGCCCTTTTATTTATAATTATTTTGAGTTGGGTCCTCTCTGTCTTAGCATAGTCTATGTATAATCTTGAAATTTTTGTTTCACTCTTCAGAAAACCCACTGTTGACCTTCTTCATATTTTCTATTGATTTCATGGTCTCAGTTTCATTGGTTTCCACTCTCATATGCATTACTTCCTCCCTTTTGAGAACATTGGACATAGGTAGATTGTTGTTTTTTTCTAGTTCTTTTAAATTAAAGGTAAGTTGTTCATTTGAATCCCAAATCTACCCTCCACACATGCAAAACCAGTGACTCATCAGAGAACCTTCAATAGGTCTCTTCTGCCCTATTTCTCATTCTCCAAACTCTGAGAAATGGAGCCAGAAAATTTATTTGAAGACACAATAGATGAAAACGTCCTTAATGTGGGGAATGAAACAGATCCAGAAGTAGGAGGCACAAAGAACCCCCAAAATATTCAACAGAAGCAGATCCACATCAAGTCATATAGGAATTAAAATGCAAAATGTCGTGATAAAGAAACAATTTAATAGCAGAAAAACCAAAAGATGACAATTACCTACAAGAGAAGCCCCATAAGGTTATCACTGGATGTTTTTCAGAAGAAACTTTGAAACCGTAAGTGAGCAGCACAGTATGGTACAGGTGCTGAATGGATAACATCTGCATCCAGAGAGTCTATCCACAACACTATCATTCAGATGGAAGGAGAGATGAAGAGGTTCCCAAATAAATACTCGGCGAGTTCACAACCAACAAACCACCCCTGAAAGAAATGTTAAAGCGGACACTTTAAGTGGAAAAGAAACACCTAAAGTGACACTATTAACGTGCGAAACGCAAAAGCAATAAAAATGAGTACATCTATAAAACATCAGCCAAAGTATTCGCGATATGAAAGGTTTTGAAATATGACACTACATATCTACAACACGGGGAGGAGAGGAGTAAAGAACTGGTTCAAACTTAAACAACTATCAACTAAATATAGACTTCTATATGCACAAGTGGTTAGGTACAAACCTAATAATGACCACAAATCAAACACCACCAATACATATGCAGACTATAAAGACAAGCAATTTCAACTGTGGTACTAAAGAAACCCAGCAAACCATAAAAAAGAGAAAGAGAAGAAAGGATCAGAAAGATTCAGAAACAACAATCATCAAGTAATAAAAGGACAAGTATATGTCTATCAGTAACTTTGAAAGGAAACAGGATAAATGCTCAAATCAAAGGCACAGGGTGACAGATAGGGGCGCCTGGATGGCTCAATCACTTGAGATTTCAACTCTTGACTTTGGATCAGGCTATGATGCCAGGGTCATCGGAATGAGACCTAATTGAGCTCTGCACTGAGCAAGGAACTTACTTAAGATACATACTGAGTCTCATTCTCTCTCTTGCTCTCTGTCTTCCCCCATTTCCCCCAACCAGCCCTCCCATACCCGAGCTCTCTCTCCTCATAAAAAAAGGCACTGGGTGAGAGAATGAATGAAATATAGGACCTATCTATTCTCTACCTACAAGAGAGTAATTACAGAAGTAAATTATCAAAAGAAACAGCAGTAGCCATACCTATATCAAATACATTTAAAAATAAAACTCTGAGAGAAAGAAGGAAATATAATGAAAAAAGGTATAATCCAACAAAAGATACAACAATTGTAAACACATATGTGCTCAATCTGAGAGAATCCAATACACAAAACACTGAAAACCTAAAGTAAATAATTGATACTCATACAATCATAGAAGAGCAAAGACATCACCGCAAAGACATCAAGGGAGATATCATTCCATCAGAAAATACACATTTGTATATTTTCTAATAACAGCATGCACATGGGTTCCAGAATTGATGAAGAAATACTCGACATGGAACGTGGAATATCACCATGTCATTTCCAAAGCGAGACGGCAGCTGCACTGGAGGATACCTGTCGCCTACAGTAAGGGTGGCACATACATATGTCTAGCCTTGGAAACCACAGAATAATCTTGACCGGCACACACCCTTGTGACTCCACTCAGCCCTTTGGAGATACACCTGCTATGCTCTGGGGTAACAACCCAGAGCCTCCAGGGAGCTAACCCTAAACCTAATGGTAGCCCTAACTAGAACACTCACCCTACACCTAACCCTATATATCACACTAACTTTACAACACATCCATGTCAGAGCATGTGCCCTCATTTCAGCCTTCCATGGAATTCAAAACACTGATGTCGCTTCGACCCTGGCGACTTCCCTGGACCGAACTATAAACCTCTGACAACACCACGTGGCTGGGGTCCAGAAGCAGTAAAGGGTCACTCGGAAAGGAATGTGGAACCTCACCATGACATTTCCAGGCCTGACTGCAGCTGCCCGAGAGGATTCCTGAGGCTTACCCTACAGGGGGCCATAGATTTGTGTGAAATAGGAAGCCACAGACTGGTCTTGATCGGCACCCTCCTGTACCCTCAACTCACACCATAACCCCACCACAAAAGGGGACCCTCTACAAAACTAAAGGGGGCCTAGAACCCTACCCTACACTTGAGCATCCCTGTGTCATAGGCCCTGACTTCAGCCCTCGAGGGATATCACAAGACCGGAGTCGCTTCGGGCTTGGCGACATCCCTGGACCGAACAATAACCCTAGCTAAAGCACTCTCCCCATGGGGACCCAATTCCAACGTCTAACAACACCACGTGCCTGGGGTCCAGAAGCGGTGCAGGCTCACAAGGCATGGAACCTGGAAGCTCAGCATGTCGTTTCCCAAGCCGGGCTGCAGCTGACCCAGAGGATTCCGGAGGCCTCCTCGACCAGGGGCCCATTGACGTGTGTGACCTTGGCAGCCAAAGACTGATACTGACCTGCACGCTCCCTTGTGCCCTCAACACAGCCCTTCGGGGAGACCACTGCCCTACTGTGGGTTCAGCACCTGGAGTCTCCTGGGACCTAAACCTAACCTTACCCAAAACCAGGACCCTGCATTGAAAACTATGCCAGCCTCGAACCCTAACCCTACACTTGAGCTGCCCCATTGCATGGGCCCTCACTTCAGGCCTCGAGGAAGAATATGAGACCGGAGTCGCTTCGGCCCTGGCGACGTCCCTGGACCGAACCCTAACCCTAGCTAAGGCTCTCTCCTCATGGGGACCCAATTCCAAGGTCGGACAGCATCACGCGCCTGCGGTCCAGAAGCGGTGCAGGCTGACTCGCCAAGGAACCTGGAAGCTCACCATGTCGTTTCCCAGGCCCGGCTGCAGCTCCCGAGAGGATTCCGGAGGCCTCCTCGACCAGGGGCTTATCGACGTGTGTGGCCTTGGCAGCCAAAGACTGATCCTGACCGGTAGTCTCCCTTGTGCCCTCAAGTCAGTCCTTCAGGGAGACCACTGGTCTGCTAAGGGTTCGGCGCATGTAGACTCCTGAAAACTAACCCAAACCCTAACCCTACCTCAAACCGGTTGCCTCCACTGAAAACTAAGCCGGCCTTGTAACCGAACCCTAAACTTGAGATGCCCCATCTCATGGGCCCTCACTTCAGCCCTCAATGGACATAACGAGAGCGTAGTCGCTTCGGGCTGGTGACGTCCCTTGACCAAACCCTAACCCTAGCTGAGGATCTCTCCCCATGGGGACCCAATACCAACGTCTGACAAAACCACGTGCCTGGGGTACACAATCGGTGCAGACTCACTCGGCATGGAACCTGGAAGTTCACCATGTCGTTTCCCAGGCTCGGCTGAATACGCCCGAGATGTTTCCAAAGGCCTCCCCGACCAGGGCCTGTCGATGTGTGTGGCCTTGTCAGCCAAAGACTGAATCTGACCGGCACCCTCACTTGTGCCCTTAACTCAGCCCTTCAGGGAGACCACAGCCCTGCTCTAGGTTCGGCGCCTGGAACCTACTGGGACATATCCCTAACCCTAAAACTACCTGGATCAGGGAACATCCAATGAAACTTAAGTGGGCCTCGAACCCTAACCCTACACTTCTGTCACCTGGTCGCACGGGCCCTCACTTCAGCACTCGAGGTAGGTCACGAGATCGGAGTCTTTTTGGCACTGGCGACGTCCCTGGACCGAACCCTAAACCTAGCTAGCCACTCTCCCCATGTGGACCCAATACCAAAGTCTAAAAACACCACGGGCCTAGGGGACACAAGAGGTGCAGGCTCACTCAGCATGGAACCTGGAAGCTCACCATGTCTTTTCCAAGGCCAGGCTGCAGCTGCGCGAGAGGATTCTGGAGGTGTCCTCGACTAGGAGCCCATCAACGTGTGTGGCCTTGACAGACAATGACTGAACCTAACCGGCAAACTCATTTATGCCCTCAACTCACCCCTTCGGGGAGACCACAGCCCTGCTGTAGGTTCGGCACCTGGAGCCTCTTGGGACCTAACCCTAAACCTAACACGACCCTTAACTGGGAGCGTCCACCAAAACGTAAGGCTGCCTTGAAACCTAACCCTGTACTTGAGCTGCCTTCTCACATGGGCTTTCACGTCAGCCCTGGAGTGAGATCACAAGACCTGAGTCGCTTCGGCATGGAGATGTCCCTTGACCGAACTCTGATCCTAGCTAAGGCTCTCTCCCCATGGGGATCCAATTCCAACCTCTGAACAAACCACGCGTCTGGGGTCCAGAAGCAGTGCAGGCTCACATGGCATGGAACGTGGAAGCTCAGCATGTCATTTCCCAGGCCGGGCTGCAGCTGCCCCAGAGGATTCCAGAAGCCTCCTCGACCAGGGGCCCATCAACGTGCGTGGCCTTGGCAGACAAAGACTGATCCTGGGTGGCACCATCCCTTGCCCACAATTATACCCTTCAGGGAGACCACTGCCCTCCTGTGGGTTCGGCGCCTGGAGACTCCTGGGACCTAACACTAACCGTAATCCTAGCCCGAACCGGGACACTCCACCGAAACCTAAGCCTGCCTCGATCCTAACCCTGCACTTGAGCTGCCTTGTCCCATCGTCTCTCAATTCAGCCCTGGAGGGAAATCATGAGACCGGAGTCGCATCAGCCCTGGCAACGTCCCTGAACCGTATCTTAAACTTACCTAAGACGTTCTCTCCAAGGGGACCCAATTCTTCCATTTGACAACACCACGTGCCTGGGGTACAGAAGCGGAGCAGGCTCAAAAGGCATGGAACATGGAAGCTCACCATGTCGTTTCCCAGGCCGGCTGCAGCTGCCCAAAAGGATTCCAGAGCCCTCCTCGACCTCGGGCGGAACAACATATGTGGCCTTGGCAGCCAAAGACGGATCCTGACCAGCACTGTCCCAGGTGCCCTCAACTCAGCCCTTCGGGGAGACCACAACCCTGCTGTGGATTCAGCGCCTGGAACCTCCTGGGACCTAACCCTAACCCGAAACCTAAGCCTGCCTCGATCCCTAACCCTGCAATTGACCGCCTTCTGGCATGGGCCCTCAATTCACCCTCGAGGGAGATCATGAGACCGCAGTCTCTTCGGCCGTGCCAGTCCCTGGACCAAACTCTAACCCTAGCTAACACTCAGTCCCCATGGGGACCCAATCGCAATGTCTGAAAACACCACACGCCTGGGGTCCAGAAGTGGTGCAGGCTCACGCGGAATAGAACCTGGATGCTCACCATGTTGTTTCCCAGGCCTGGTTGCAGCTGCCCAATAGGATTCCTGGGGCTCCTCGATCAGGGGCCGATCGACGTGTGGGGCCTTGGCAGCCAAAGACGGATCCTGACCGGCACAGTCCCTTGTGCCCTGAACTCAGCCCTTTGCAGAGACCACGACCCTGCTGTGGGTTTGGCGCCTGGAGCTCCTAGGAGCTAACCCTACCCCTAATACTACCCCGAACCGTTACCCTACACTGAAAACTAAGCCTGCCTCAATCCCTAACCCTACAATACAGCCGCCTTCTGGCATGGGCCCTCCCTTCATAACTCGAGGGAGATAACGAGACTGGAGTCGCTTCTGCCCACGCGACGTCCCTGGACCGAACCCTAACTGTAGCTGACGCTCTCCCCCATGGGGACGAATTCCAACGTGTTAAACACCACGCGCCTGAGGTCCAGAAGCAGTGCAGGCTGACTCGGTATGGACCCTGGAAGCTCACCATGTCGTCTCCCAGGCCCGGCTGCACCTAGCCGAAAGGATTCCGGAGGCCTCCTCGACCACAGCAGGAACAACATGTGTGGCCTTGACATCCAAAGAGGGATCCTGACTGGCACCGTCCCTTGTGCCCTCACCTCAGCCCTTCTCGGAGACCACTGCCCTGCTGTGGGTTCGGTGCATGGAGCCTCCAGGTACCCACCCTAACCCTAACCCTAACCCTAACCCGATCCGTGAACTTCCACCGAAACCTAAGCCTGCCTCGATCCCTAATCCTGCATATGAGCCGCCTTCTGGCATGGGCCCTCACTTCAGCCCTCTAGGGAGATCACGAGACCGGAGTCGCTTCGGTCCTGGCGACGTCCCTGGACCGAATCCTAAACCTAACTAAGGCTCTCTCCTCATGGGGACCGAATTCCAAGGTCTGAAAGCATCACGCGCCTGGGGTCCAGAAGCGGTGCAGGCTGACTCGGCAAGGAACCTGGAAGCTCATCATGTCGTTTCCAAGGCCCGGCTGCAGCTCTCAAGAGGATTCCGGAGGCCTCCTCGACCAGGGGCTTATCGGCGTTAGTGGCCTTGGCAGCCAAAGAGGGATACTGACCGGTACCGTTTCTTGTACCCTCAACTCAGCCCTTCGGGGAGACCACTGCCCTGCTGTGGATTGGGCGCCGGGAGCCTTCAGGTACCCAACCCTAACCCTAACCCTACCCCGATCCGGGACCCTCCACCAAAACCTAAGCCTGCCTCGATCCCGAATCCTGCATTTCAGCCGCCTTCTGGTATGGGCCCTCACTTCAGCCCTTGAGGGAGGTCACGAGACCGGAGTCCCTTCAGCCCTGGCGATGTCCCTGGACCGAACCCTAACCCTAGCTAAGGCTCTCTCCTCATGGGGACCCAATTCCAAGGTCTGACACCATCAAGCGCCTGGGGTCCAGAAGCAGTACAGGCTGACTCGGCACAGAAACTGGAAGCTCACCATGTTGTTTCCCAGGCGCGGCTGCAGCTCCTGAGAGGATTCTGGAGGCCTCCTCGAACAGAGGCATATCAAGATATGTGGCCTTGGCAGCCAAAGTCGGATCCTGACCGACACCATCCCTTGTGCCCTCAACTCAACCCTTCGTGGAGACCACGACCCTGCTGTGGCTTTGGTGCCTGGGGCTCCTGGGAGTTAACCCTAACCCTAACCCTACCCCGAACTGGGACCCTACACTGAAATCTAACCCTGCCTCGATCCCTAACCCTGCAATTGAGCACCCTTCTGGCATGGGCCCTACTTCAGCCCTCAAAGGAGATCACGAGACTGGAGTCGCTTCGGCCCTGGCCACGTCCCTGGACCAAACCCTAACCCTAGCTGAGGCTCTCTACCCATGGGGACCCAATTCCAACGTCTGACAACACCACGCATCTGGGGCCCTGAAGCGGTGCAGGCTTTCTCGGCATGGCACCTGGAAGCTCACCATGTGGTTTCCCAGGCCTGGCTGCAGCTGCCCGATAGGATTCCGGAAGCCTCCTCCACCATGGGAGGAACAACATGTGTGGCCTTGGCAGCCAAAGAGGGATCCTGACCGGCACCATCCCTTGTGCCCTCACCTCAGACCTTCGGGGTGACCACTGCCCTGCTGTGGTTTCGGCACCTGGATCCTCCTGGGAACTAACACTAACCCTAACCTACCCCAAACCTGGACCCTCCCCGAAACCTAAGCCTGCCTCGATTCCTATCCCTGCAATTGAACCGCCTTCTGGCATGGGCCCTGTCTTCATCCCTCCAGGGGGATCACGAGGCTGGAGTCGCTATGGACCTGGCGACATCCCTTTACCTAACCCTAACCCTAGCTATGGCTCTTTCCCCATGGGGACCCAATTTTAACGTCTGACAACACCATGCGCCTGGGGTCCAGAAGCAGTGCAATCTGACTCAGCATGGAACCTGGAAGCTCACCATGTCGTTTCCCAGGCCCGGCTGCAGCTGCCCGAGTGGATTTTGTAGGCCTCCTCTACCAGGGGCCCAATCACGTGTGTGGCCTTGGGAGACCAAGACGGATCCTGACGGGCACCCTCCCTTGTGTCCTCAACCTAGCCCTTCAGGGAGACCGCTGTATTTCTGTGGGTTCGTCGTCTGGAGCTCCTGGGATCTAAACTTCACCCTAAACCTACCCTCTGTCAGAACCCTCCACTGAAATCTCATCCATCCTCAAAACCTAACCCTCTACTTGAGCCGCCCATCGCATGGGCCCTCATTTCAGGCCTTGAGAGAGATTACGCGATCAGCATGGCTTGGGCCCTGGCGATGTCCCTGGACCAAACCCTAATCCTAGCTAATGCTCTCTCCCCCTGGGGACCCAATCCCTACGTCTGACAACACCATACGCCTTGTGACCTGAAGGGTTGCATGGTCATTTGGTATGGTATCTGGAAGCTCACCATATCGTTTCCCATGCCTGTTGCAGCTGCCAGAGAGGATTCCTGAGTCTTCCCCGACCAGGGCTCATAGAGTTGTGTGGCCTTGGAAGAACAGATTCTGACCCTGCCCGGCACTCTCCCTTGTGCCCTGAACTCAGTCCTTCAGGGAGACCGCTGAAGTGTTCTGGCTTCAGCACCTGGGGCGTCCTGGGACGTAACCCCAAACCTACCCTTAACCAGACTCTCCTTCGAATCCTAAGCCGGCCTTGAACCCTATCCCTTCATTTTAACCTCACCTTCACATGAGCCCTCACTTCATCTCTCGAGGGAGATCTCGAGACTGGAGTCACTTCGATCCTGGCTACGTCCCTGGTCCAAACACTAACCGTAGCTAAGACTCTCTCCCCTTGTGGACCCAATACCAAGGTCTGGCAAAGTACGCGCCTAGGGTTCCAGAAGCGGCACAGTGTCCCTCGGCATGGTGCCTGGAACCTCACAATGTCATTCTGCAGGCCCGGCTGCAGTTGTCTGAGAGAATTCCTGAGGCCTACTGGACCAGTGTCCCATAGATTTGCGTGGCCAGGAAGCCAAAGACTGAACCTTCCCGGCCCTCTCCCCTGTGCCCTCAACTTAGCCCATTCGGGTGACCACTGCCCTGCTGTGGGCTCAGTACCTGGGGCCTCTTGGGTCCTAACCCAAACCCTACCCCTAACCGGAAACCTCAACCGAATCCTAACCCGATCTTGAAACCTATTCAAACAATTGACCCCCGCTGTCTCCTGGTCCCTTACTTCATTCCTCTAGGGAGATCACAAGACTGGAGTTGCTTTGGCCCTGGCAACGTCCTGGACCGAACCCTAAGCCTAGTTCAGACTCTCTCCCAATGGGGATGTAAGCAACAAACTATAAATCGTCTATGAGAAAAATTGAAGAAACCCAAAGAAATGGAAAACATTCCATACTCATATATTAGAAGAACAAACATTGTTAAGATGTCAATACTACCAAAGCAGTCGACACACTCAATGCAATCCCTATCAAAATAACACGAGCTTTCTCCACAGAGCTAGAACAAACAACCCTATAATGTGTAAGGATCCAGAAAAGATACCAAAAGCCAAAGTCATGTTGAAAAAGAAAACCAAGGTGGAAACATGACTATTTTGGATTTATGGTGTATTAGAAAGCTGCATTCATCAAGACAGTATGTACAGGCACAGAAACGGAGACAGACGTCAATGGAACAGAATATGGAACCCAGAAATATACCCTCAAACATAAGGTGAGTAATCTTTGTTAACACAGAAATAATATAGAATGGAATCAGAGTCTCTTCAGCAAATGGTACTCGGAATACTGGACAGTGAGAATGATGAACCTGGACACTGTCCTTAAACGACACACACACACACACACACACACACACACACACACACACACACCTCAAAATGGATGAATTATCTAAATGTAAGTCAGGAACATTCAAAATCCTAGAGGAGATAACAGGCAATGTACCTCCTTGATCCTGGCCGCAGCAACTTCTCGCTTGTCATGTCTCCAGAAGCAAGAGCAATAAAAACCACAATGAACTATTGGGTCCTGAAGATAAAAAGCTTCTGCACAGCAGGGGACAAAATCAGCCAAACTAAAAGGCAACTGAATGAAATGGGAGAAGATATTTGCAGGTGACATATCAGATAAAGGGTTAGTATCCAAAATCTATAAAAAAAGTGATCACACTCAACACCCAGAAACCAAATAATCCAGTGAAGAAATGGGCAAAAGACATGAAGAGACACTTTAAGAAAGATGACATCCGGATTGGTCACACATGAAAAGATGCTCAATCTCACTGGTCATCACTGAAATACAAATGAAACCCACAATGAGATATCCCCTCACACCTATCAGAATGGCTAAAATTAACATCTCCGGAAACGACAGATGTTGGCAAGGATGCAGGGAAAGGGAACCCTTTTGCAATGCTGGTGCGAATGCAAAGTGCTGTAGCCATTCTGGACAATAGTATGGAGATTCGTCACAAACACAAAAAATAGAACTACACTAGGACCCAGCCATTGCACTACTACGTATTTATCCAAAAGATACACTAACGCTGACTCGAAGTGGCACGTGTACTCCAATATTTCTAGCAGCATTCTCAACAATAGCTAAGTTATGCAAAGAGCCCAAATGACCACTGACAGATGAATGGATAAAGAAGATATGGTATATTCATACAATGGACTATGACTCTGCGATCAAAAAGAATGAAATCTCGCTCTTTGCAACAACGGGGATGGAACCAGACTTTCTTAAGCTAAGCAAAATATGTCAGAGAACGACACACATCCTATGATTTCTCTCATCTGTCGAATTTAATGAAACTGATGAACATAGTGCGAGGAAAGCAAAAATAAGATACACACAGAGAGGGAGTCAAATGATAAGAGACTGTTAAATAGAGGGAAGAATCTCAGGGTTCCTGGAGGATTACTGAATAGGAGTATGGGCTAAATGGGTGATGGGCATTAGGGGTGGACCTTGGGATGAGTATTGGGTATATTTTGTACTTGATGGATCACTAAATTCTACTGCTGAAACTGTATTCCTCTATAAGGTAACTAACTTGGGCCTAAATTTTAAAAAGAAGAAATATTAAAAATAAGCAAAGAAATGTACCACCAGTCAAACGAAAAGAATATTTAAGTCGGGCTCTTGAGTGGAAAGGAAAGACTAAAAGTGTCACAGACATGAAAGGATCAGAGAAAACATCAAGAAACAATGAAAAAACAACTAGTAGAATGGGACTAAATGTATACTTATCAATAATCACTCTGAGTATAAATGGACTAAATGCTCCAATTCAAAGCCATTGGATAGGGCGTCAGAAAGGACAGAACAGACAAAGAAACAAGCAAACAAAAAACAATGTCTATCTAGATGCTGCCTACAAACCCTTATTCGGACTTAAGTCTCCTGCAGATTTGTTATTTTTAAAAATTTTTTTTAATGTTTATTTATTTTTGAGACAGAGAGAGACAGAGCATGAATGGGGGAGGGTCAGAGAGAGGGAGAACAGAATCTGAAACAGGCTCCAGGATCTGAGCTGTCAACACAGAGCCCGACGCGGGGCTCGACCTCAGGGACCGCGAGATCATGACCTGAGCCGAAGTCGGCCCCTTAACCGACTGAGCCACCCAGGCGCCCCAAGTCTCCTGCAGATTTGAAGTGAGGGAATGAAGAAATATTTATCATGCCAATAATGTCAAAAGAAAGACAGTAGCAATACTTATATCAGGCAAAATATACTTTAAAACCGAGACTCTATTTTGGTACCCTTTGGGTAAATACCTAAGAGTGACATTGCATGAACCCAATATTTATAGCAGAATTATCAACAGTAGCCCAACTATGGGGAAAGCCTCAGTATCCATCAACTGATGAAGGTGTAAAGAAGTTGTGGTGTATGTACGTATATGTATGTATATGCATATGGACATATGTGTATGTTCATATATACATACATATGTATATACAATGAAATATAACTCAGCTTCAAGAAGAATGAAATCTTGCCATTTGCAACGATGTGGAAGGAGCTCGAATGTATTATGCTACGTGAAATACGTCAATCAGAGAAAGACACATATATGATTTCACTCATGTGGAAGTTAAGAAACAAAACACATGAAAACTAAGGAAGGAGCCAGGAAAAGAGAAGCGTGGTAACAAACGACATGAGTCTCTTAGAGAAAAAAAAAGTGAAAGTTGATGGAGGGAGATGGGTCAGCGCTGGGCTAGATGGAGGACGAGTATTAAGGAGAGCACTTGTTGTGATGAGCACTGGGTGTTCTATGTAAAGGATGAATCACCGAATTCTACTCCTAAACCCGAGAATGCACTGTATGTCAACTAAGACTTAAATTAAAATACATACATACATACATACATACATACAGCTATAACAAGAGATGAAGACAGACACGATCTGATACTAAAGGGGACAGCCAAACAAGAAGATCCAATGATTGTAAATTTCGGTGCACCCAACATGCGATCACCAAGTATACAAAACATTTAGCAACAACCGTAAAGGAACTCATTTATAATAATATGATGATAGTAGAGGACTTTAATACATCACTCACATCAATGGACAGAACCTATAAACAGAACGTCAACAAGGAAACAATGGCTTTGAATGACACACTGGGCCAGAAGGGTTCAACAGTATATTCAGAACACTCCATACTAAAATGGCAGAGTACACATTCTTTTCAAGCATACCTGGGGCGTTCTACAGAATTGATCACATTCTAGGTCACAAATCAGGCCTCAAGAGGTACCCAACGACAGAGATCAGACCAAGCATCTTTTCTAACCACAAAGCTAGGAACCTTGAAGTCAACCACAAAAAGAGGCCGGTGGGGGGGTGGGGGGGGGTGGGAAGGCCACAAATAAAGGGAGGTTAAGTAACATGCTACTAAATGAATGGGTCAAACAGGAAATCAATGAGAAAATACACTGAAACAAATGAAAATGAAAATACACTGGTAAAACCCTTTGGAATGCGGCAAAAGAAGTCTATGATGGAAGTATATAGCAATACAAGCCTACCTTAAAGAGCAAGAAAAATCTCAAAGAATCCTAACTTACACCAAAAGGAATGAGAAAAAGAGCAGCAGAAGGAAGGAAATAATAGAATTTAGGGCAGAAATAAGGAATATAGAAACCAAAAAGACACTAGACCAAATCAATGAAAGCAGGGGCTGGTTCATTGAAAGCAGTAATCAACTTGAAAACCTCCTAGGCAGACTCTTCACAAAGAAGACAGAAAGGACCCAAATAAATGAAATCACAAATAAGAAAGGAGAAATGACAGTCAACACCACAAAAATACAATTAGAAGATAATATTATGAACAACTATAGGCAACAAATTGGACACTCTGAGAAAAATGGACAACTTCCTAGAAAAACACACACTACCAAAACTGAAACAGGAAGATACCTAAAACCTGAAAACAGGCAGATACCCCATCAGTAATTAAAAAAATCTCCCCCCAACACAAGAGTTCATGGCCAGATGGCTTCGTGGATGAATTCTACCATCCATTCAAGGAAGAGGTAATATGTATTCTCATCGAATTATTACAAAATTAAAAAAAGAAGGAAAACTTACAAATTCATCGTATGAGGCCATCATTACCCTGATACCAAAACGAGATGAAGCCTCCACTGAAACCGAAAACTGCAGCGGCGCCTGTGTGGGTCGGTCGGTTTACTGTCCAACTCTTAATTTTGGATGAGGACATTATCTTGCGGTATGTGGGTTCAAGTTCTACGTTGGGCCCTGCCATGACAGTGTGGGGCATGGCCAGGATTCTCTCTCTCCTTGTCTCTCTGCCCCTCCCTCACTTTTATGTACTCTAAGGAAAGAAAGAAGCTTTTATAAAGATGTTTACAAGTTTTTTAAATAAAACTGCAGAGCAATAGCCTGATGACTATGTATGCCGAAATGCTCATTTAAAAACCTTCAAATTAAAGTCAACAATACATTGATAGAATCATTTCCCATAATCAAGTGGTATATATTCCTGGGCTGCAAGCGTGTTTCCACATTCACATATCAATCAACATGATGCACCACAGTAATAGAAGAAAGGATAAGAACAATAGGATGCTTTCAACAGAGGCAGGGAAACTATTTGATAAAATGTCACATCGATTCATGATAAAAACCCTCAGAAAAGTACATTGGGACTCAACCTACCTGCACATAATAAAGGTCGTCTATGAAAAACCCACAGCTCATCTCATCCTCAATGGGTAAGAATTGAAAGTTTTTCTTCCAAAGTCAGGGACAAGCTAGGAATGACCCCTCTCACCACTGTTATCCCACATAGTACGGGAAACCCTAACCACAGCACTCAGACAACAAAAAGAAATAAGAGGCATCCAAATCGGCAAGGAAGAAGAAGCACTTTCGCTGTTTGCAACTGACATGATAGGTTCTATAAAAAACATGAAAGGCTCCCTTAAAAATTGCTAGAATCAATATATGAATTCGACAAGTCACAATCTACAGAAATCAAGGAACATAGATGTATTGAATTTCTAACACAAATCATGAATTAACACAGAGAGAAAGTAAGGGATCAATCCCATTGACAGGCTCACAAATACCACAAGAAACCAGGAATCAACCTAACCAAAGAGGTGAAAGACCTGTACTCTAAACGCTATGAAACAATGATGAAATAAATGGAAGAGGACACAAAGAAATGGACATACATTTCATGTTCATGGATGGGAAGCACAAAATACTGTTAAAATGTCTACACTCCTCAAAGCAATCTACACATATAATGAAATGAAGTGTGATAGGGATATCACACTCACAAAAGCATTTGTCACAGAACAAGAACAAATAATCTCAAAATTTGTATGGAATGACAAAAGTCCCCATACAGCCAACACAAACTTGTAAAAGAAAAGCAGAGCTGGAGACATCACAATTCCAGACTTTAGGTTATATTACAAAGCTATACTGATCAGAACAGTATGATCAGTATGCCCGTACTGAACAGTACTGACAAAACAACAACAAAAAGTAACAACAACAAACTCATATGCATAGATCAATAGCATGGACACCCAGAAATAAACTCACCCCTCTATGGTCAATTAATTCTCAACAAAGCAGGAAAGATAATCCAATGGAAGAAAAGATAGTCTTGGGACACATGGGTGGCCCAGGCAAGAAAGCGTGTGATGGTGGATTCAGCTCAGGTCATGATCTCAGGGAAGTGCAGAGCATGCGTGGGATTCTCTCTTTCCATATCTCTCTGCCCCACTTCTGCATGCTCTCACGCTCTCTCTCTCTCTCAAAAATAAATACATAAATTTAAAAAAAGGCTCCTCAACATATGGTTTTGGAAAAACTAGACAGCCATCTGCAAAACAAAACAAAAACAACGGACCACTGTCTTACAACATACACAAAAATAAATCCAACATGGACAAAGACCTCTATGTGAAAACTGAAACCATAAAAATCCCAGAGGATAACACGGGTAGTATCTTACTTGACATTGCCTGTACAAACGTCTTTGTAGATCTATCTCTAGAGGTAAGGGAAACACAAGCAAAAATAATGAGACTTTATAAAAATAAAACCTTCCGTCACCAAGGAAAAAATCAACAAAACGAAATCACCAACAGAATGATATTTGCAAACGACATCGGATACAGGGTTAGTGTCCAAAATATATACAGTTATACAGCACCCAAAAAATGAGAAATCTGATTAAAAATGGGCAGAAGACACGAGTGGACATTTCCCGAAGGAAGACATATACATGGCCAAGAGACACATGAAAAAATGCTCAACAATACTGATCTTCAGGGAAATACAATTCGAAAGTACAATGAGAGAACACATCACCTCTGTCACAAAGGCTAAAATCAATGAAGGATGACACAGCAGGTGTTGCCAAATATGTGGGGAAAGAATAACCCTCTTGCACTATGGGTAGGAATGCAAACTGGTGCAGCCACTATGGAAAACCACATGGAGATGTCAAAAACAAAACAAAACTGGAAATAGAAGTACCTTACAATCCAGCAACTTCACTACAAGGTATTTCCACAAAGAATACAAAATCTTCAAAGGGATATATGCACCGTGATGTTTACAGCAGCATTTTCTACAAAAGCCAAATGACAGAAACTATCCAAGCACCCATCAACAGATGAATAAATTGAGATGTGGGCTATGGAATGTAAGATGATGTAGCCGTAAAAACGTGAAATCTTGCCATTTGCCACGAGGTGGATGGAGAGAGAGAATGTTATGCTGGGTGAAATAAGCCTGTCGGAGAAAGACAAATACCCAATGATTTCACTAACACATGGCAAGAAAACAAAACAAAGGGGCGGGGGGAGGAGACAAACGGACTCTTAACTAGGAAACAAACTGAGGAGTTCCACAGCGAGGTGAGGGAATGGGTGAAACAGCTGATGGGGATTAAGAAGTGCACCTGGGATGAGCACCGGGTGACGTGTGGAAGTGTTGCTCTATATTGGACACCTGAAACTACTATTACACTGTGTCTTCACTCAGTGGAATTTAAATTAAAAGATAACATAAGGTTACTGAGACTTACCTACCGGGTTTTCGGTAGTGTTCAATCACTTCACTAGGTTGGAAAAATAACCATGAAATTTTTTAAAAAGCATGTATGATGTGTGGGACAGTTTTTGCCCTTACCTTGGTCTCTGGGTCCAGCAGGACTCGGAACATGGGTCCCAGCTCCTTCTTCTAGAAGGTCGTGAGACGAGCATTTCATGAATCCACGTCCTAATTGAATGCAGCTCCCGTGCTTCTGAATTTCTGTTAGGGTTCCTTCCCGGAAACAAGCCTGGATCTGGAACAAACCATCGACTGCATCTATGAGGTGATGTCGTGGGACCCCGCAATCCACAAGTCCTTTAGTAAAATACGTCTTGTTCAAACACTGTCCGGGAAGGGGTGGAATGAAACACGGGAACGGCCCAGAAAATGCAAAGGCCTGTGCAGCTCAGCGACCAGCTTGACCAGGGAAGCCACCCGGCGCCCCCTCCTCAGCACTCAGTACAACAAGGCAGCTTCTCTCTGGCGACTCAGGAGATGCCAAGTTTCTGCTAAGCTTCCAAGGTCTCCCCTGGGGCGGGTGGCAGAACCTGCTGGAAGTGCAGCTCTGCTCTCTGTACTCAGGCACCAGCAGAGGCCTGAGTCCTCTGAGAGCAGTCTAAGCCCTTCCTGCTCTGAGGTGCCCTGGGTCAGAAAAACAGATGGTGCGCCCTCTGCTGGCTATCACTGCCCAGCAGAGGAACCCGCCCCTCGGGGGTCTGTGGTGCTTGAGCTCTCTCTGCTGGCCACCATGGGAATTCCTTCAATGTGGAAGGCCCTGGTTGCTCAGCTGAGAGACCGAAGGTGCTCTGGGCAACTAAGCCTGTTCTCCTCATTGGGAAGGTCTTAGTGACAGGGTCTGGGACACAAAATCTTTTCCTTCTCTTTCTTGTGAGTGAAGAATGAAACCGAATTTATTAACGTAACGACATCATTTGTAATGTTTTCAGCAATATTCACAGAAAAATAGACCACCGATTTACACATGCTGAACAAGACGTAATGTTGTTTACCACCAAAATACTTAAGTTAGATAAAGAATGGACACCTTTGAGAGAGAGAGATACCGGCGTCCAGCGATGGAGTGAATGAGTCCTAGGGATACAAGGGACAGCCAATGGAATGGAGTCAATCCTGTAACAATATTGTTGCATGCTTTCACAGGATAGGTACACTTGTGGTTGAGTAAAACATAATGTAGAGACAAATGGAATGACTACAATGTATGCCTAAAACTAACACAACTAATGTGTAAACAATATTTCATTTAAAAATAGACATCCTTTACACTATCTTTAATTTATTCTTCTTTGCAACTAAACTATCCTTCCCGGGGCGCTTGGGTGACTTAGTCGGTTAAGCGTCCGACTTTGAGTCAATATATATTTTACCAATATTACTAGTCCACCTCTGCCAGGTCCAGACTGCAGGACCTGGGGGCAACGCAATGCCTGATGCCTGGGTTCAGAACTTGAGGAAGGCAGGCTGGCGGGGGAGGGGGGAAATCCAACAGAGCCTGGGGCATTGAGGGAGATGGTCCTGGGACACCTCCCCACAGGGCAGGCTATGGAGTTTACCTGCCAAAGAGCGGCACACTCTCCCTCAAGACATCCCTCTCCATGACAGAACGTGAGGCTGAACCTCACAATTCCAGAAGAAATGAGGGCTACCCATCTTTTCAATTCCAATGGCCTCTGCAGAACTTGGACCCAGGGATGTTGGAGTCTTGGGGCCATGGAACCCTGATTCCCATGATAGAAGCCCTTTGTGCCCCAGCACTCAGAGCCACTTCCTACATCCCCTCCCCCCTGGCCCATCTAACTGTCTCCCCATACCGGACCAGGTCTCTACTTTCCTTCTTATACTTCCTCTTTGTCTCTATTTCTCTCTAACCACATCTCTCTCTATTTCTTCCTTTCACTCTCTAGGGAGTGGTGTATTATACGGTGCTAAACTTTGTTCTTGTACATGGGAATATCCAATTTTCGCAGCACCAGTTATTCAAAAGACTACTCTTCTCCACTGTGTATTATTGACTCCCTTGTCGAATACTAGGTGACTGTGATGCATGGGTTTAGTTTGGGTTCTCAATTTCTGTTCCATTGTCTTGTGTGTGTGCTTATGTCAGTGACATAATTGATTTCTTTGTGTTAGAATGACGCTTGAAATCAAGAAGGGGGATGCCTCCTGTTTTGTTCTTTCTTGCGTTGGCTACATGGGGTCTTTTGGTGGTTCCAAATAAATTTTAGGATATGATTTTCTAATTGCATAAATATTGCATCGGAGTCTTGATAGAGATTGCACTGAATCTCTAGATGGCTTTGGGTAATATGGACATTGTATCTGTATTAATTCCTCCGAAAGTTGGACATGGGATGGCTTTTCACTGACTTGTGTGTTCTCCACTTTCTTTCACCCAAATTGAATTTCTTCCATTCCTGCACACAGGTTTTATAGTTTTCTGTAGAGAGATTTTCATTTCCTTGGCTAACGGTATTGCTATAATTTTTATTGTTTTTGATGCTATTGTAAATCGGATTGTTTTCTTTACTTCTTCTGAGATAATTGGGTTAGTGTATAGGAATGATACAGAATATGATATGGTGACTTTATAGTTTGGAGCTTCACTGCATTTCTTGATTAGATATTAACAGGTTCTTTTACATTAAACTTTTTATTTAGGTCCTTTACCTAGTTAAAAAAAACAACAACATGTTATTTGGGAATAGCTGACACACTACGTACATTAGTTTCATATGAAAAACATAGTCATTGGCAAATGTATACATTCTGCTACGCTAACACAGGTGTAGCTATCACCCAGTGATCTTCACTACTAGTGCCCTCCATAGCCCATCACCCATTGAACCCATCCCCCTATGCCACCTCCCTGGCGACGTCCCTGGACCAAAACCTAACCCAAGCTATGGCTCTCCCCCATGGGGACCCAATTCCAACGTTTGACAACACCACGCAACTGGGGTCCATAAGCGGTGCAGGCTGACTCGGCATGGAACCTGGAAGTGCACCATGTCGTTTCCCAGGCCCGGCTGCA
Organism: Prionailurus viverrinus; assembly: GCF_022837055.1. Lineage (NCBI taxonomy): Eukaryota > Metazoa > Chordata > Mammalia > Carnivora > Felidae > Prionailurus > Prionailurus viverrinus. Next base: position 1,307,600 of record NW_025927618.1, read on the forward strand.
GCTACTAAGAGGATTCTGGAGGCCTCCTCGACCAGGGGCAAATCGTCGTCTGTTGCCAAGGCAGCCAAAGACAGATCCTGCACGGAACCATCCCTTGTGCCCTCAGTTCAGACCTTTGGGGAGACCACTGCCCTGCTGAGGGTTCGGCGCCTGGAGCCTGCGGGGACCTAACCCTAAACCTAACCCTACCCCGAACCGGGACCCTCCACACAAAACTAAGCCTGCCTCGATACCTAACCCTGGAATTGAGCTGCCTTCTGGCATGGGCCGTCAATTCAGCCCTCGAGGGAGATCACAAGACTGGAGTCACTTCGGCACAGGCTATGTCCCTGGACCGAACACTAACAGAGCTAAGGCTAAGTCCCCATGGGGACACTATTCCAACGTCTGACAACACCACGGGCCTGGGGTCCAGAAGAGGTGCAAGCTGACTCCGCCTGGAACCTGGAAGCTCACCATGTCGTTTCCCAGGCCTGGCTGCAGCTGCACGATAGGATTCCGGAGTCCCCTCGACCAGGGGCCGATCGACGTGTGTGGCCATGGCAGCCAAAGAGGGATCCTGACCGGCACCGTCCCTTGTGCCCTCAACTCAGCCCTTCGGGGACACCACTGCTCTGCTGTGGGTTTGGCGCCTGGAACCTCCTGGGACCTAACGCTAACCCTCACCATACCCCGAACCGGGAACTTCCACTGAAACCTAAGCCTGCCTCGATCCCTAATCCTGCATTTGAGCCGCCTCCTGGAATGGGCCCTCACTTCAGCCCTCGAGGGAGATCATGAGACCGGAGTGGCTTCGGCCCTGGCGACGTCCCTGGACCGAACCCTAACCCTAGTTAAGGCTCTCTCCTCATGGGGACCCAATTCCAAGGTCGGACAGCATCACGCGCCTGGGGACCAGAAGCGGTACAGGCTGACTTGGCAAGGAACCTGGAAGCTCACCATGTCGTTTCCCAGGCCCGGCTGCATCTCCTGAGAGGATTCCGGAGGCCTCCTTGACCAGGGGCTTATCAAAGTGTGTGGCCTTGGCAGCAAAAAAGGGATCCCCCCTGGCACCGTCCCTTGTGCCCTCAACTCAGCCCTTCGGGGAGACCACTGCCCCGCTATGGGTTCAGCACCTGGAACCTCCTGGGACCTAACCCAAATCCTAACCCTACCCCGAAACAGGACCATCCACCGAAACCTAAGCCTGCCTCGATCCCTAATCCTGCATTTGAGCCGCTTTCTGGCATGGGCCCTCACTTCAGCCCTCGAGGAAGATCACGACACCGGAGTCGCTTCGGTCCTGGCGACGTCCCTGGACCGAACCCTAACCCTAGCTAAGGCTATCTCCTCATGGGGACCCAATTCCAAGGTCGGACAGCATCACGCGCATGGGGAACAGAAGCAGTGCAGGCTGACTCGGCATGGAACTTGGAATCTCACCATGTCGTTTCCCAGGCCCGGCTGTAGCTCCCGAGAGGATTCCGGAGGCTTCCTCACCAGGGGCTTAACGACGTGTGTGGTCTTGGCAGCCAAAGAGGGACCCTGATTGGCACCATCCCTTGTGCCCTCAACTCAGCCCCTCGGGGAGACCACTGCCCAGCTGTGGGTTTGGCGCCTGGAACCTCCTGGGACCTAACCCTAACCCTAACCCTACCCCGAACCGTTTCCCTCCACCGAAACCTAAGCCTCCCTCGTTCCCTTATCCTGCATTTGAGCCGCCTTCTGGCATGGGCCCTCATTTCAGCCCTCGAGGGAGATCACGAGACCGGAGTCGCTTCGGCCCTGGCGTCGTCCTTGGACCAAACCCTAAACCTAGCTTAGCCTCTCTCCTCATGGGGACCCAATTCCAAGGTCGGGCAGCATCACGCGCCTGAGGTCCAGAAGCGGTGCAGGCTGACTCGGCAAGGAACCTGGAAGCTCACCATGTCGTTTCCCAGGCCCGGCTGCAGCTCCCGAGAGGATTCCGGAGGCCTTCTCGAACAGGGGCTTATCGACGTGTGTGTTGGCAGCCAAAGAGGGACCCTGACTGGCACCGTCCCTTGTGCCCTCAACTCAGCCCTTCGGGGAGACCACTGCCCTGCTGTGGGTTCGGCGCCTGGAACCTCCTGGGACCTGAGCCTAACCCTAACCCTACCCTGAACTGTTACCCTCCAACGAAACCTAAGCCTACATAGATCCTTAATTCTACATTTGAGCCGCCTTCTGGCATTGGACCTCACTACAGGCCTCGAGGGAGATCACGAGACAGGAGTCGCTTCGGCCCTGGCGACGTCCCTGGACCGAACCGTAACCCTAGCGAAGGCTCTCTCCTCATGGGGACCCAATTCCAATGTCGGACAGCATCACGCGCCTGGGGAACAGAAGCGGTGCAGGCTGACTCGGCAATGAACCTGGAAGCTCACCATGTCGTTTCCCAGGCCCGGCTGCAGCTCCCGAGAGGATTCCGGAGGCCTCCTCGACCAGGGGCTTATCGACATGTGTGGCCTTGGAAGCCAAAGAGGGACCCTGACCGGCACCGTCCCTTGTGCCCTCAACTCAGCCCTTCGGGGAGACCACTGCCCTGCTGGGGGATCGGCGCCTGGAACCTCCCGGGACCTAACTCTAACACTAATCCCACTGTGAACCGTTACCCTCCACCGAAACCTAAGCCTGCCTCGACACCTAATCCTGCATTTGAGCCGCCTTCTGGCATGGGCCCTCACTTCAGTCCTCGAGGGAGATCAGGAGACCGGAGTCGCTTCAGCCCTGGTGTCGTCCCTGGACCGAACCCTAACCCTAGCTAAGGCTCTCTCCTAATGGGGACACAATGGCAAGGTCGGACAGCATCACGCGCCTGTGGACCAGAAGTGGTGCAGGCAGACTCGGCAAGGAACCTGGAAGCTCTCCATGTCGTTTCCCAGGCGTGGCTGCAGCTCCCGAGAGGATTCCGGAGGCCTCATCGACCACGGGCTTATCGACGTGTTTGGCCTTGGCAGCCAAAGAAGGATCCTGACCGGCACCGTCCCTTGTGCCCTCAACTCAGCCCTTCGGGGAGGCCACGGCCCGGCTGTGGGTTCGGGGTCTGGAACCTCCTGGGACCTAACCCTAACCCTAACCCTACCCCAAACCGTTACCTCCACCGAAACCTAAGCCTGCCTCGTTCCCTTATCCTGCATTTGAGCCGACTTCTGGCATGGGCCCTCACTTCAGCCCTCGAGGGAGATCACGAGACCGGAGTCGCTTCGGCCCTGGCGACGTCCCTGGACCGAACCCTAACCCTAGCTAAGGCGCTCTCCTCATGGGGACCCAATTCCAAGGTCGGACAGCATCACGCGCCTGGGGTCCAGAAGCGGTGCAGGCCGACTCGCCAAGGAACCTGGAAGTTCACCATGTCGTTTCCCAGGCCGGGCTGCAGCTCCCGAGAGGATTCCGGAGGCCTCCTCGAACAGGGGCTTATCGAAGTATGTGGCCTTGGCAGCCAAAGAGGGACCCTGACTGGCACCGTCCCTTGTGCCCTCAACTCAGCCCTTCGGGAAGACCACTGCCCTGCTGTTGGTTCGGCGCCTGGAATCTCCTGGGACCTAACCATAACCCTAACCCTACCCCGAACAGGACCCTCCAACGAAACCTAAGCCAGCCTCGACCCCTAATCCTGCATTTGAGCCGGCTTCTGGCATGGGCCCTCACTTCAGTCCTCGAGGGAGATCATGAGACCGGAGTCGCTTCAGCCCTGGTGTCGTCGCTGGACCGAACACTAACCCTAGCTAAGGCTCTCTCCTCATGGGGACCCAATTCCAAGGTCGGACATCATCACGCGCCTGGGGACCAGAAGTGGTGCAGGCTGACACGGCAAGGAACCTGGAAGCTCACCATGTCTTTTCCCAGGCGCGGCTGCAGCTCCCGGGAGGATTCCGGAGGCCTCCTCGACCAGGGGCTTATCGAAGTGTGTGGCCTTGGCAGCCAAAGAGGGATCCTGACCGGCACCGTCCCTTGTGCCCTCAACTCAGCCCTTCGGGGAGGCCACGCCCCGGCTGTGGGTTCGGCGCCTGGAACCTCCTGGAAACTAACCCTAACCCTAACCCTACCCCGAACCAGGACCCTCCACCGAAACCTAAGCCAGCCTCGATCCCTAACCCTGAATTTGAGCCACCTTCTGGCATGGGTCCTCACTTCAGACCTCCAGGGAGGTCACGAGATCGGAGTCGCTTCGGCCCTGGGGACGTCCCTGGACCGAAACCTAACCCTAGCCAAGGCTCTCCGCATGGGATCCCCATTCCAAGGTCGGACAGCATCACGCGTCTGGGGTCCAGAAGCGGTGCAGGCTGACTCAGCAAGGAACCTGGAATCTCACCATGTCGATTCTCAGGACCGGCTGCAGCTCCCGAGAGGATTCCGGAGGCCTCCTCGACCATGGGCTTATCGACGTGTGTGGCCTTGACAGCCAAAGAGGGACCCTGACCGGCACCGTCCCTTGTGCCCTCAACTCAGCCCTTCGGGGAGACCACTGCCCTGATGTGGGTTCGGCGCCTGGAACCTCCTGGGACCTAACCCTAACCCTAACCCTACCCCGAAACGTTACCCTGCACCGAAAACTAAGCCTGCCTCGATCCCTTATCCTGCATTTGAGCGCCTTCTGGCATGGGCCCTCACTTCAGTCCTCGAGGGAGATTATGAGACCGGAGTCGCTTCAGCCCTGGTGTCGTCGCTGGACCGAACACTAATCCTAGCTAAGGCTCTCTCCTCATGGGGACCCAATCGCAAGGTCGGACAGCATCACGCGCCTGGGGACCAGAAGTGGTGCAGGCTGACTCGGCAAGGAACCAGGAAGCTCACCATGTCTTTCCCAGGCGCGGCTGCAGCTCCCGGGAGGATTCCGGAGGCCTCCTCGACCAGGGGCTTATCGACGTGTCTGGCCTTGGCAGCCAAAGAGGGATCCTGACCGGCACCGTCCCTTGTGCCCTCAACTCAGCCCTTCGGGGAGGCCACGGCCCGGCTGTGGGTTCGGCGCCTGGAACCTCCTGGGAACTAACCCTAACCCTAACCCTACCCTGAACCGTTACCCTCCACCGAAACCTAAGCCTGCCTCGTTCCCTTATCCTGCATTTGAGCCGCCTTCCGGCATGGGCCCTCACTTCAGCCATCGAGGGAGATCACGAGAGCGGAGTCGCTTCGGCCCTGGCGTCGTCCCTGGACCGAACCCTAACCCTAGCTAAGGCTCTCTCGTCATGGGGACCCATTTCCAAGGTCGGACAGCATCACGCGCCTGGGGTCTGAAGAGTGCAGGCTGACTTGCCAAGGAACCTGGAAGCTCACCATGTCGTTTCCCAGGCCCGGCGGCAGCTCCCGAGAGGATTCCGGAGGCCTCCTCGACCAGGGGCTTATCGCCGTGTGTCGTCTCGGCAGCCAATGAGGGACCCTGACCGGCACCGTCCTTTGTGCCCGCAACTAAGCCCTTCGGAAAGAACATTGCCCTGCTGTGCGTTCGGCGTCTGGAACCTCTTGGGACCTAACCCTAACCCTAACCCTTCCCCGAACCGTTACCCTCCACTGAAACCTAAGCCTGCCTCGTTCCCTTATCCTGCATTTGAGCCGCCTTCTGGCATGGGCCCTCACTTCAGCCCTCGAGGGAGATCACGAGAGCGGAGTCGCTTCGGCCCTTGCATCGTCCCTGGACCGAACCCTAACCCTAGCTAAGGCTCTCCTCTCATGGGAACCCAATTCCAAGGTAGGACAGCATCACGGGCATAGGGAACAGAAGCGGTGCAGGCTGACTCGGCAAGGAACCTGGAAGCTCACCATGTCGTTTCCCAGGCCCGGCTGCAGCTCCGGAGATGATTCCGGAGGACTCCTCTACCAGGGGCTTAACGCCGTGTGTGGTTTTGGCAGCCAAAGAGGGACCCTGACCGGCACCGTCCCTTGTGCCCTCAACTCAGCCCTTCGGAGAGACCACTGCCCTGTTGTGAGTTTAGCGCCTGGAACCTCCTGGGACCTAACCCTAACCCTAACCCTACCCCGAACCAGGACCATCCACCGAAACCTAAGCCTGCCTCGAGACCTAATCCTGCATTTGAGCCGCCTCATGGCATGGGCCCTCATTTCAGCCCTCGAGGGAGATCACGAGACCGGAGTCGCTTCGGCCTTGGCGACGTCCCTGGACCGAACCCTAACCCTAGCTAAGGCTCTCTCCTCATGGGGACCCAATTCCAAGTTCGGACACCATCACGCACCTGGGGTCCAGAAGCGGTGCAGGCTGACTCGGCATGGAACTTGGAATCGCACCATGTCGATTCCCAGGCCCGGCTGCAGCTCCCGAGAGGATTCCGGAGGCCTCCTCGACCAGGGGCTTATCGACGTGTGTGGCCTTGACAGCCAGGGAGGGACCCTGAGCAGCACCGTCCCTTGTGCCCTCAACTCAGCCCTTCGGGGAGACCACTGCCCTGCTTTGGGTTCAGCGCCTGGAACCTCCTGGGACCTAACCCTAACCCTAACCCTACCCCGAAACAGGAACCCCCACCAAAACCTAAGCCAGCCTCGATCCCTATTCCTGCATTTGAGCCGCCTTCTTGAATGGGCCCTCAATTCAGGTCTCGAGGGAGAACACGAGACCGGAGTCGCTTCGGCCCTGGCGACGTTCCTGGACCGAACCCTAAACCTAGATAAGGCTCTCTCCGCATGGGGACCCAATTCGAAGGTCGGACAAAATCATGAGCCTGGGGTCCTGACGCGGTGCAGGCTGACTTGCCAAGGAACCTGGAAGCTCACCATGTCGTTTCCCAGGCCCGGCTGCAGCTCTCGAGAGGATTCCGGAGGCCTCCTCGAGCAGGGGCTTATCGCCGTGTGTCATGTTGGCAGCCAAAGAGGGACCCTGACCGGCACCGTCCTTTGTCCCCGCAACTAAGCCCTTCGGAAAGAACACTGCCCTGCTGTGAGTTCGGAGTCTGGAACCTCTTGGGACCTAACCCTAACCCTAACCCTTCCCCGAACCGTTACCCTCCACTGACCTAAGCCTGCCTCGTTCCCTTATCCTGCATTTGAGCCGCCTTCTGGCATGGGCCCTCACTTCAGCCCTCGAGGGAGATCACGAGAGCGGAGTCGCTTCGGCCCTGGCGTCGTCCCTGGACTGAACCCTATCCCTAGCTAAGGCTCTCTCCTCATGGGGACCCAATTCCAAGGTAGGACAGCATCACGCGCATAGGAACAGAAGCGGTGCAGGCTGACTCGGCAAGGAACCTGGAAGCTCACCATGTCGTTTCCCAGGCCCGGCTGCAGCTCCCGAGAGGATTCCGGAGGCCTCCTCGACAGGGGCTTATCGCCGTGTGTGGTTGGCAGCCAAAAAGGGACCTTGACCGGCAACGTCCCTTGTGCCCTCAACTCAGCCCTTCGGGGAGACCACTGCCCTGTTGTGAGTTCAGCGCCTGGAACCTCCTGGGACCTAACCCTAACCCTAACCCTACCCCGAACCAGGACCATCCACCGAAACCTAAGCCTGCCTCGATCCCTAATCCTGCATTTGAGCTGCCTCCTGGCATGGGCCCTCACTTCAGGCCTCAGGGAGATCACGAGACCAGAGTCGCTTCGGCCCTGGCGAGGTCGCCAGACCGAACCTTAACCCTAGCTAAAGCTCTCTCCTCATGGGGACCCAATTCCAAGGTCGGACAGCATCACGCGCCTGGGGTCCCGAAGCAGTGCAGGCTGACTCGTCAAGGAACCTGGAAGCTCACCATGTCGTTTCCCAGGCCCGGCTGCAGCTCCCGAGAGGATTCCGGAGGCTTCGTCGACCAGGGGTTTATCGACGTGTGTGGCCTTGGCAGCCAACGAGGGATCCTGACCGGCACCGTCCTTTGTGCCCGCAACTAAGCCCTTGGGGAAGAACACTGCCCTGCTGTGAATCGGCGTCTGGAACCTCTTGGGACCTAACCCTAACCCTAACCCTTCCCTGAACCATTACCCTCCACTGAAACCTAAGCTTTCCTCGTTCCCTTATCGGGCATTTGAGCCGCCTCCTGGCATGGGCCCTCATTCGGCACTCGAGGGAGATCACAAGAGCGGAGTCGCTTCGGCCCTGGCCTCGTCCTTGGACCGAACCCTAACCCTAGCTAAGGCTCACTCCTCATGGGGACCCAATTCCAAGGTCGGACAGCATCACCCGCATAGGGAACAGAAGCGGTGCAGGCTGACTCGGCAAGGAACCTGGAAGCTCACCATGTCGTTTCCCAGGCCCGGCTGCAGCTCCAGAGAGGATTCCGGAGGCCTCCTCGACCAGGGGCTTATCGACGTGTGTGATCTTGGCAGCCAAAGAGGGACCCTGACCGGCACGGTCCCTTGTGCCCTCAACTCAGCCCTTCCGGGAGACCACTGCCCTGCTGTGAGTTCAGCGCCTGGAACCTCCTGGGACCTAACCCTAACCCTAACCCTACCCCGAACCAGGACCCTCCACCGAAACCTAAGCCAGCCTCGATCCCTATTCCTGCATTTGAGCCGCCTCCTGGCATGGGCCCTCACTTCAGCCCTCGAGGGATATCACGAGACCGGAGTCGCTTCGGCCCTGGCGACGTCCCTGGACCGAACCCTAACCCTAGCTAAGGCTCTCTCCTCATGGGGACCCAATTCCACCGTAGGACAGCATCACGAGCCTGGGGTCCAGAAGCGGTGCAGGCTGACTCGGCATGGAACTTGCAATCTCACCATGTCGTTTCCCAGGCGCGGCTGCAGCTCCAGAGAGGATTCCGGAGGCCTCCTCGACCAGGGGCTTATCGACGTGTGTGACCTTGACTGCCAAAGAGGGACCCTGACCGGCAAGGTCCCTTGTGCCCTCAACTCAGTCCTTCGGGGAGACCACTGCCCTGCTTTGGGATCGGCGCCTGGAACCTCCTGGGACCTAACCCTAACCCTAACCCTACCCCGAACCAGGACCCTCCACCGAACCCTAAGCCAGCCTCGATCCCTATTCCTGCATTTGAGCCGCCTTCTGGAATGGGCCCTCACTTCAGGCCTCGAGGAAGATCACGAGACCGGAGTCGCTTCGGCCCTGGCGACGTCCCTGGTCCTAACCCTAACCGTAGATAAGGCCCTCTCCGCAAGGGGCCCAATTCCAAGGTAGGACAGGATCACGAGCCTGGGGTCCAGAAGCGGAGCTGGCTGACTTGCCAAGGACCCTGGAAGCTCACCATGTCTTTCCCTGGCCCGGCTGCAGCTCCCGAGAGGATTCCGGAGGCCTCCTCGACCAGGGGCTTATCTCCGTGTGTGGTCTTGGCAGCCAAAGAGGGACCCTGACCGGCACCGTCCCTTGTGCCCTCAACTCAGCCCTTCGGGGAGACCACTGCCCTACTATGTGGTCACCGCCTGGAACCTCGTGGGACCTAACCCTAACCCTAACCCTACCACAAACCAGGACCCTCCACAGAAACCTAAGCCTGCCTCGACACCTAATCCTGCATTTGAGCCGCCTCCTGGCATGGGCCCTCACTTCAGCCCTCGAGGGAGATCATGAGACCGGAGTCGCTTCGGCCCTGGCGACGTCCCTGGACCGAACCCTAACCCTTGCTAAGGCTCTCTCCTCATGGGGACCCAATTCCAAGGTCGGACAGCATCACGCGCCTGGGGTCCAGAAGCGGTGCAGGCTGACTCAGCATGGAACTTGGAATCTCACCATGTCGTTTCCCAGGCCGGGCTGCAGCTCCCGAGAGGATTCCGAAGGCCTCCTCGACCAGGAGCTTATCGACGTGTGTGGCCTTGACAGCCAGGGAGGGACCCTGACCGGCACGGTCCCTTGTGCCCTCAACTCAGCCCTTCGGGGAGACCACTGCCCGGCTGTGGGTTCGGCGCCTGGAACCTCCTGGGACCCAACCCTAACCCTAACCCTACCCCGAACCAGGACCCTCCACCAAAACCTAAGCCAGCCTCGATCCCTATTCCTGCATTTGAGCCACAGTCTGTCATGGACCCTCATTTCAGGCCTCGAGGGAGATCACGAGACCGGAGTCGATCCTGCCCTGGCGACGTCCCTGGACCGAACCCTAACCCTAGATAAGGCTCTCTCCGCATGGGGACCCAATTCCAAGGTCGGACAGCATTACGCGCCTGGGGTCTAGAAGCTGTGCAGGCAGACTCGGCAAGGAACCTGAAAGCTCACCACGTCGTTTCCAGGCCCGATTGCAGCTCCCGGGAGGATTCCGGAGGCCTCCTCGGACAGGGGCTTATCGACGTGTGTGGCCTTGACAGCCAAAGAGGGACCCTGACCGGGACGGTCCCTTGTGCCCTCAACTCAGCCCTTCGGGGAGACCACTGACATGCTTTAGGTTCGGCGCCTGGAACCTCCTGGGACCTAACCCTAACCCTAACCCTACCCTGAACCAGGACTCTCCACCGAAACCTAAGCCAGCCTCGATGCCTATTCCTGCATTTGAGCCGCATTCTGGCATGGGCCCTCACTTCAGGCCTAGAGGGAGATCACGAGAGCGGAGTCGCTTCGGCCCTGGCAACGTCCCTGGACCGAACCCTAACCCTAGCTAAGGCTCTCTCCTCATGGGGACCCAATTCCAAGGTCAGACAGCATCACGCGCCTGGGGTCCAGAAGCGGTGCAGGCTGACTCGGCGTGGAACTTGGAATCTCACCATGTCGTTTCCCAGGCCCGGCTGCAGCTCCAGAGAGGATTACGGAGGCCTCCTCCACCAGGGTCTTATCGACGTGTGTGGCCTTGACAGCCAAAGAGGGACCGTGAACGGCACGGTCCCTTATGCCCTCAACTCAACCCTTCGGGGAGACCACTGCAATGCTTTTGGATGGGCGCCTGGAACCTCCTGGGACCTAAACCTAAATCTAACCCTACACCTAACCAGGACCCTCCACCGAAACCTAAGCCAGCCTCGATCCCTATTCCTGCATTTGAGCCGCCTTCTGGAATGGGCCCTCACTTCAGGCCTCGAGGGAGATCACGAGACCAGAGTCGCATCGGCCCTGGCGACGTCCCTGGAACGAACCCTGACCCTAGATAAGGCTCTCTCCGCATGGGGACCCAATTCCTACGTAGGACAGCATCACGAGCCTGGGGTCCAGAAGCGGTGCAGGCTGACTTGCCCAGGAACCTGGAAGCTCACCATGTCGTTTCCCAGTCCCGGCTGCAGCTCCCGAGAGGATTCCGGAGGCCTCCTCGACCAGGGGCTTTTCGACGTGTGTGGTCTTGGCAGCCAAAGAGGGACCCTGACCGGCACCGTCCCTTGTGGCCTCAACTTAGCCCTTCGGGGAGACCACTGCCTTGCTGTGAGTTCAGCACATGGAACTTCCTGGGACCTAACCCTAACCCTAACCCTAGCCCGAACCAGGACCCTCCACCGAAACCTAAGGCTGCCTCGACACCTAATCCTGCATTTGAGCCGCCTCCTGGCATGGGCCCTCACTTCAGCCCTCGAGGGAGATCACGAGACCGGAGTCGCTTCGGCCCTGGCGACGTCCCTGGTCCGAACCCTAACCCTAGCTAAGGCTCTCTCCTCATGGGGACCCAATTCCAAGTTCAGACAGCATCACGCGCCTGGGGTCCAGAAGCGGTACAGGCTGACTCGGCATGGAACTTGGAATCTCACCATGTCGTTTCCCAGGCCCGGCTGCAGCTCCAGAAAGGATGAGGGAGGCCTCCTCGACCAGGGGCCTATCGACGTGTGTGGCCTGGAGCCAAAGAGGGACCCTGACCTGCACCGTCCCTTGTGCCCTCAACTCAGCCCTTCGGGGAGACCACTGCCCTGCTGTGAGTTCGGCTCCTGGAACCTCCTGGGTCCTACCCCTAAACCTAAACCTAACCCGAAACGTTACCCTCCACCGAAACCTAAGCCTGCCTCGATCCCTAATCCTGCATTTGAGCCGCCTTCTGGCATGGGTCCTCACTTCAGCCCTCGAGGGAGATCACGACAGCGGAGTCGCTTCGGCCCTGGCATCGTCCCTGGATCGAACCCTAACCCTAGCTAAGACTCTCTCCTCATGGGGACCAAATTCCAAGGTCGGATAGCATCACGCGCATAGGGAACAGAAGTGGTGCAGGCTGGCTTGGCAAGGAACCTGGAAGCTCACCATGTCGTTTCCCAGGCCCGGCTGCAGCTCCCGAGAGGATTCCGGAGGCCTCCTCGACCAGGGGCTTATCGACGTGTGTGGTCTTGGCAGCCAAAGAGGGACCCTGACCGGCACCGTCCCTTGTGCCCTCAACTCAGCCCTTCGGGGAGACCACTGCCCTGCTGTGTGTTCAGCTCCTGGAACCTCCTGGGACCTAACCCTAACCCTAACCCTAACCCAAACCAGGACCCTCCACCAAAACCTAAGCCAGCTTCGACACCTAATCCTGCATTTGAGCCGCCTCCTGGCATGGGCCCTCACTTCAGGCCTCGAGGGAGATCACGAGACCGGAGTCGCTTCGGCCCTGGCGATGTCCCTGGACCGAACCCTAATCCTAGCTAAGGCTCTCTCCTCATGGGGACCCAATTCCAAGGTCAGAAGGCATCACGAGCCTGGGGTCCAGAAGCGGTGCACGGTGACTCGGCATGGAACTTGGAATCTCACCATGTCGTTTCCCAAGCCCGGCTGCAGCTCCCGAGAGGATTCAGGAGGCCTCCTCGACCAGGGGCTTTTCGACGATTGTGGTCTTGGCAGGCAAAAAGGGACCCTGACCGGCACCGTCCCTTGTGCCCTCAACTCAGCCCTTCGGGGAGACCACTGCCCTGCTGTGAGTTCAGCGCCTGGAACCTCCTGGGACCTAACCCTAACCCTACCCCTACCCCGAACCAGGAACCTCCACCGAAACCTAAGCCTGCCTCGACACCTAATCCTGCATTTGAGCCGCCTCCTGGCATGGGCCTTCACCTCAGCCCTCGAGGGAGATCACGAGACCGGAGTCGCTTCGGCCCTGGCGAAATCCCTGGACCGAACCCTAACCCTAGCTAAGGCTCTCTCCTCATGGGGACCCAATTCCAAGGTCGGACAGCATCACGCGCCTGGGGTCCAGAAGCGGTGCAGGCTGACTCGGCATGGAACTTGGAATCTCACCATGTCATTTCCCAGGCCGGGCTGCAGCTCCAGAGAGGATTCCGGAGGCCTCCTCGACCAGGGGCTTATCGACGTGTGTGGCCTTGAAAGCCAAAGAGGGACCCTGACCGGCACGGTCCCTTGTGCCCTCAACCCAGCCCTTCGGGGAGACCACTGCCCTACTTTGGCATCGGCGCCTGGAACCTCCTGGGACCTAACCCTAACCCTAACCCTACCCCGAACCAGGACCCTCCACCGAAACCTAAGCCAGCCTCGATCCCTATTCCTGCATTTGAGCCGCCTTCTGGAATGGGCCCTCACTTCAGGCCTCGAGGGAGACCACGAGAGCGGAGTCGCTTCGGCCCTGGCGACGTCCCTGGAACGAACCCTGACCCTAGTTAAGGCTCTCTCCGCATGGGGCCCCAATTCCTACGTAGGACAGCATCATGAGCCTGGGGTCCAGAAGCGGTGCAGACTGACTTGCCAAGGAACCTGGAAGCTCACCATGTCGTTTCCCAGGCCGGGCTGCAGCTCCCGAGAGAATTCCGGAGGCCTCCTCGACCAGGGGCTTTTCGACGTGTGTGGTCTTGGTAGCCAAAGAGGGACCCACACCGGCACCGTCCCTTGTGCCCTCAACTCAGCCCTTCGGGGAGACCACTGCCCTGCTGTGAGTTCGGCGCCTGGAACCTCCTGGGTCTACCCCTAAACCTAAACCTAACCCGAACCGTTACCCTCCACCGAAACCTAAGCGTGCCTCGATCCCTAATCCTGCATTTGAGCCGCCTCCTGGCATGTGCCCTCACTTCAGCCCTCGAGGGAGATCACGAGACCGGAGTCGCTTCGGCCCTGGCGACGTCCCTGGACCGAACCCTAACCCTAGCTAAGGCTCTCTCCTCATGGGGACCCAATTCCAAGCTCGGACAGCATCACGCGCCTGGGGTTCAGAAGGGGTGCAGGCTGACTCGGCATGAACTTGGAATCTCACCATGTCGTTTCCCAGGCCCGGCTGCAGCTCCAGAGAGGATTCCGGAGGCCTCCTCGACCAGGGGCTTATCGACGTGTGTAGCCTTGAAAGCCAAAGAGAGACCCTGACCGGCACGGTCCCTTGTGCCCTCAACTCAGCCCTACGGGGAGACCACTGCCCTACTTTGGGATCGGCGCCTGGAACCTCTTGGGACCTAACCCTAACCCTAACCCTACCCCGAACCAGGACCCTCCACCGAAACCTAAGCCTGCTTCGACACCTAATCCTGCATTTGAGCCGCCTCCTGGCATGGGCCCTCACTTCAGGCCTCGAGGGAGATCACGAGACCGGAGTCGCTTCTGCCCTGGCGACGTCCCTGGACCGAACCCTAACCCTAGCTAAGGCTCTTTCCTCATGGGGACCCAATTCCAACGTCAGAAGGCATCACGCGCCTGGGGTCCAGAAGCGGTGCAGGCTGACTCGTCAAGGAAACTGGAAGCTCACCATGTCGTTTCCAAGGCCCGGCTGCTGCTTCCGAGAGGAATCCGGAGGCCTCCTCGACCAGGGGCTTTTCGACGTGTGAAATTTTGGCAGCCAAAGAGGGACCCTGACCGGCACCTTTCCTTGTGCCCTCAACTCAGCCCTTCTGGGAGACCACTGCCCGGCTGTGGGTTCTGCGCCTGGAACCTCCTGGGACCTAACACTAACCCTAACCCTACCCCGAACTAGGACCCTCCAAGGAACCTAAGCCAGCCTCGATCCCTATTGCTGCATTTGAGCCGCCGTCTGGCATGGGCCCTCATTTCAGGCCTCGAGGGAGATCACGAGACCGGAGTCGCTTCGGACCTGGCGACGTCCCTGGACCGAAACCTAACCCGAGCTAAGGCTCTCTCCTCATGGGGAGCCAATTCCAAGGTCGGACAGCATCACGCGCGTGGGGTCCAGAAGCGGTGCAGGCTGACTCGGCATGGAACTTGGAATCTCACCATGTCGTTTCCCAGGCCCGGCTGCAGCTCCCGAGAGGATTCCGGAGGCTTCCTCGACCAGGGGCTTATCGCCGTGTGTGGTCTTGGCAGCCAAAAAGGGTCCCTGACTGGCACCGTCCCTTGTGCCCTCAACTCAGCCCGTCGGGGAGACCACTGCCCTGCTGTGAGTTCAGCGCCTGGAAACTCCTGGGAACTAACCCTAACCCTAACCCTACCCCGAACCAGGACCATCCTCCGAAACCTAGCCTGCCTCGATCCCTAATCCTGCATTTGAGCCGCCTCCTGGCATGGGCCCTCACTTCAGCCCTCGAGGGAGATCACGAGACCGGAGTCGCTTCGGCCCTGGCGACGTCCCTGGACCGAACCCTAACCCTAGCTAAGGCTCTCTCCTCATGGGGACCCAAATCCAAGGTCGGACAGCATCACGCGCCTGGGGTCCAAAAGCGGTGCAGGCTGACTCGGCATGGAACTTGGAATCTCACCATGTCGTTTCCCAGGCCCGGCTGCAGCTCCAGAGAGGATTAGGGAGGCCTCCTCGACCAGGGGCTTATTGATGTGTGTGGCCTTGGGCCAAAGAGGGACCCTGACCGCCACCGTCCCTTGTGCCCTCAACTCAGCCCTTCGGAGAGACCACTGCCCTGCTGTGAGTTCGGCTCCGGAACCTCCTGGGTCCTACCCCTAAACCTAAACCTAACCCGAACCGTTACCCTCCACCGAAACCTAAGCCTGCCTCAATCCCTAATCCTGAATTTGAGCCGCCTCCTGGCATGGGCCCTCACTTCAGCCCTCGAGGGAGATCACGAGACCAGAGTAGCTTCGGCCCTGGCATCGTCCCTGGACCGAACCTTAACCATACCTAAGGCTCTCTCCTCATGGGGACCCAATTTCAAGGTCGGACAGCATCACGCGCCTGGTGTCCAGAAGCGGTGCAGGCTGACTCGTCAAGGAACATGGAAGCTCACCATGTCGTTTCCCAGGCCCGGCTGCAGCTCCCTAGAGGATTCCGGAGGCCTCCTCGACCAGGGGCTTATCGACGTGTGTGGCCCTGGCAGCCAAAGAGGGATCCTGACCGGCACCGTCCTTTGTGCCCGCAACTAAGCCCTTCGGGAAGAACACTGCCCTGCTGTGAGTTCTGCCTCTGGAACCTCTTGGAACCTAAACCTAACCCTAACACTTCCCCGAACCGTTACCCTCCACTGAAACCTAAGCCTGCCTCGTTCCCTTATCCTGCATTTTAGCCGCCTTCTGGTATGGGTCCTCACTTCAGCCCTCGAGGGAGATCACGAGAGCGGAGTCGCTTCGGCCCTCGCATCGTCCCTGGACCGAACCTAACCCTAGCTAAGGCTCTCTCCTCATGGGGACCCAATTCCAAGCTCGGACAGCATCACGCGCATAGGGAACAAAAGCGGTGCAGAGTGACTCGGCAAGGAACCTGGAAGCTCACCATGTCGTTTCCCAGGCCCGGCTGCGGCTTCCGAGAGGATTGCGGAGGCCTCCTCGACAAGGGGCTTATCGACGGGTGTGGTCTTGGCAGCCAAAGAGGGACCCTGACCGGCACCGTCCCATGTGCCCTCAACTCAGCCCTTCGGGGAGACCACTGCCCTGCTGTGAGTTCAGCGCCTGGAACCTCCTGGGACCTAACCCTATCCCTAACCCTACCCCGAACAAGGACCCTCCACCGAAACCTAAGCCTGCCTCGACACCTAATCCTGCATTTGAGCCGCCTCCTGGCATGGGCCCTCACTTCAGGCCTCGAGGGAGATCACGAGACCGGAGTCGCTTCGGCCCTGGCGACGTCTCTGGACCGAACCCTAACCCTAGCTAAGGCTCTCTCCTCATGGGGACCCAATTCCAAGGTCGGACAGCATCACGTGCCTGGGGTCCAGAAGTGGTGCAGGCTGACTCGGCATGGAACTTGGAATCTCACCATGTCGTTTCCCAGGCCCGGCTGCGACTCCCGAGAGGATTCCGGAGGCCTCCTCGACCAGGGGCTTATCGACGTGTGTGGTCTTGTCACACAAAAAGGGACCCTGACCGGCACGGTCCCTTGTTCCCTCAACTCACCCCTTCAGGGAGACCACTGCCCTGCTTTGGGATCGGCGCCTGGAACCTCCTGGGACCTAACCCTAACCCTAACCCTACCCCAAACCAGGACCATCCACCGAAACCTAAGCCTGCCTCGACACCTAATCCTGCATTTGAGCCGCCTCCTGGCATGGTCCTTCACTTCAGCCCTCGAGGGAGATCACGAGACCAGGATCGCTTTGGCCCTGGCGATGTCGCTGGACCGAACCTTAACCCTAGCTAAGGCTCTCTCCTCATGGGGACCCAATTCCAAAGTCGGACAGCATCACGCGCCTGGGGTCCAGAAGCGGTGCAGGCTGACTCGTCAAGGAACCTGGAAGCTCACCATGTCGTTTCCCCCGCCCGGCTGCACTCCCGAGAGGATTCCGGAGGCCTCCTCGACCAGGGGCTTATCGACGTGTGTGGCCTTGGTAGCCAAAGAGGGATCCTGACCGGCTCCGTCCTTGGTGCCCGCAACTAAGCCCTTCGGGAAGAACACTGCCCTGCTGTGAGTTCTGCGTCTGGAACCTCTTGCGACCTAAACCTAACCCTAACCCTTCCCCGAAACGTTACCCTCCACTGAAACCTAAGCCTGCCTCGTTCCCTTATCCTGCATTTGCGCCGCCTTCTGGCATGGGTCCTCTCTTCAACCCTCGAGGGAGATCATGAGAGCAGAGTCGCTTCGGCCCTCGCATCGTCCCTGGACCGAACCCTAACCCTAGCTAAGGCTCTCTTCTCATGGGGACCCAATTCCAAGGTCGGACAGCATCACGCGCATAGGGAACAGAAGCGGTGCAGGCTGACTCGGCAAGGAACCTGGAAGCTCCCCATGTCGTTTCCCAGGCCCGGCTGCAGCTCCCGAGAGGATTCCGGAGGCCTCCTCGACCAGGGGCTTTTCGACGTGTGTGGTCTTGGCAGCCAAAGAGGGACCCTGACCGGCACCGTCCCTTGTGCCCTCAACTCAGCCCTTCGGAGAGACCACTGCCCTGCTGTGAGTTTGGCGCCAGGAACCTCCTGGGTCCTACCCCTAAACCTAAACCTAACCCAAACCGTTACCCTCCACCGAAACCTAAGTCTGCCTCGATCCCTAATCCTGCATTTGAGCCGCTTCCTGGCATGGGCCCTCACTTCAGCCCTCGAGGGAGATCACGAGACCAGAGTCGCTCGGCCCTGGCGACGTCGCTGGACCGAACCTTAACCCTAGCTAAGGCTCTCTCCTCATGGGGACCCAATTCCAAGGTCGGACAGCATCACGCGCATGGGGAACAGAAGCGGTGCAGGCTGACTCGGCAAGGGACCTGGAAGCTCACCATGTTGTTTCCCAGGCCTGGCTGCAGCTCCCGAGAGGATTCCGGAGGCCTCCTCGACCAGGGGCTTATTGACGTGTGTGGTCTTGGCAGCCAAAGACGGACCCTGATCGGCCCCGTCCCTTGTGCGCTCAACTCAGCCCTTCGGGGAGACCACTGCCCTGCTGTGAGTTCAGCGCCTGGAAACTCCTGGGATCTAACCCTAACCCTAACCCTACCCCGAACCAGGACCCTCCACCGAAACCTAAGCCTGCCTCGACACCTAATACTGCATTTGAGCCGCCTCCTGGCATGGGCCCTCACGTCAGCCCTCGAGGGAGATCACGAGACCGGAGTCGCTTCGGCCCTGGCGTCGACCCTGGACCGAACCCTAACCCTAGCTAAGGCTCTCTCCTCATGGGGACCCAATTCCAAGGTCGGACAGCATCACGCGCATAGGGAACAGAAGCGGTGCAGGCTGACTCGGCAAGGAACCTGGAATCTCAATATGTCGTTTCCCAGGCCCGGCTACAGCTCCCGAGAGGATTCCGGAGGCCTCCTCGACCAGGGGCTTATCGACGTGTGTGGCCTTGGCAGCCAAAGAGGGACCCTGACCGGCACCGTCCTTTGAGCCCTCAACTCAGACCTTCGGGGAGACCACTGCCCTTCTGTGGGTTTGGCGCCTGGAACCTCTTGGGACCTAACCCTAACCCTAACCCTTCCCCGAACCAGGACCCTCCACTGAAACCTAAGCCTGCCTCGTTCCCTTATCCTGCATTTGAGCCGCCTTCTGCATGGGCCCTCACTTCAGCCCAAGAGGGAGATCACGAGACCAGAGTCGCTTCGGCCCTGGCGTCGTCCCTGGACCGAACCCTAACCCTAGCTAAGGTTCTCTCCTCATGGGGACCCAATTCCAAGGTCGGACAGCATCACACGCCTGGGGTCTAGAAGCGGTGCAGGCAGATTCGGCAAGGAACCTGGAAGCTCACCATGTCGTTTCCCAGGCCCGGCTGCAGCTCCAGAGAGGATTCCGGAGGCCTCCTCGACCAGGGGCTTTTCGACGTGTGTGGCCTTGACAGCCAGGGAGGGACCCTGACCGGCACCGTCCCTTGTGCCCTCAACTCAGCCCTTCGGGGAGACCACTGCCCTGCTGTGGGTTCGGCGCCTGGAACCCCCTGGGACCTAACCCTAATCCTACCCGGGACCCTCCACTGAAACCAAAACTTGCCTCGATCCCTAATCCTGCATTTGAGCCGCCTTCTGGCATGGGGCCTCACTTCAGTCCTCGAGGGAGGTCACGAGACCCGAGTCGCTTCGGCCCTGGTGACATACCTGGACCGAACCCGAACCCTAGCTAAGGCTCTTTCCTCATGGGACCCAATTTCAAGGTCGGACAGCATCACGCGCCTGGGTTCCAAAAGCGGTTCAGGCAGACTCGGCAAGGACCTGGAATCTCAACATATCGTTTCCCAGGCCCGGCTGCAACTCCCGAGCGGATTCTGGAGGCCTCCTCGACCAGGGGCTTATCCATGTGTGTGGCCTTGGCTGTCTAACAGGGATCCTGACCGGCACCGTCCCTTGTGCCCTCAACTCAGCCCTTCGGGGAGACCACGGCCCTACTCTGAGGTCGGCGCTTGGAGACTCCAGGTACCCAACCATAACCCTAACCCTACCCCGATGCGGGACCCTCCACCGAAAGCTAAGCCTGTCTCGATCCCTAATCCTGCATCTGAGCCGCATCTAGCATGGACCCTCACTTCAGTCCTGGAAAGAGATCACGAGACCGGAGTCGCTTCGGCCCTGGCAACGTCCCTGGAACGAACCCTAACCCTAGCTAAAGCTCTCTCCTCATGGGGAGCCAATTCCATGGTCTGACAGCATCAAGCGCCTGGGTTCCAGATGCGGTGCAGTCTGACTCGGCAAGGAACCTTGAAGCTCACCGTGACGTTTCCCAGGACGGCTTCAGCTCCCGATAGGAGTCCGGAGGCCTCCTGGACCAGGGGCTTATCGACGTGTGTGGCCTTGGCAGCCAAAGAGGGAACCTGACCCGCCCAGTCCTTTGTACCCTCAAATCAGCCCTTCAGGGAGACCACTGCCCTGCTGTGGGTTCGGCGCCTGGAGCCTCCAGGTTCCCATCACTAACCCTAACCAAACCCCGATCCGGGACCCTCTACCAAAACCTAAGCCCTCCTCGTTCCCTAATCCTGCAATTCAGTCGCCTTCTGGCATGGGCCCTGACTTCAGCCCTCGAGGGAGATCACGAGACTGGAGTCACTTTAACCCTAATGACGTCCCTGGACCGAACCCTAACCCTACGTGGGCTCTCTCCCCAAGGGCACCCAATTCCAACGTCTGACAATACTAGGCGCCTGGGGTCCAGAAGCTGTGCAGCCTTACTCGGCATGGAATTTGGCAGCTCACCATTTCGTTTCCCAGGCCCGACTGCAGCCCTTGAGAGGATTCACGAAGCCTCCTCCTCCAGGGGCGGATCAATGTGTGTGGCCTTGGCATCCAAAGAGTCATCCTGACCCACACCTTCCCTTGTGCCCTCAACTTAGCCCCTCGGGGAGACCACTGCCCTGCTGTGTGTTCGGCGCCTGGAATCTCATGGTCCTAACCCTAACCCTAACCCTACCCCAACCCGGGACCCTCCACCAAAACCTTGGCCTGCCTTGATCACTGACCCTGCAAGTGAGCCTCCTTCTGGCATGGGCTCTCACGTCAGCCTTAAACGAGATCACGAGACCGCTGTCGTTTCGAACCTGGCCATGTCCCTGGACCGAATTCTAACCCTATCTAACGCTCAGTCCCCATGGGGATCCAATTCCAACATCTGAAAACTCCACGTGCTTCGGGTCCAGAAGCGGTGCAGGCTCACATGGCATGGAACCTGGAAGCTCACCATGTCGTTTCACAGGCCTCACTACAGCTGCCCTAGAGGATTCCAGAGGCTCCTCGTTCAGGGGCCGTTCGACGCATGTGGCCTTGGCAGCCAAAGACGGATCCTGACTAGCACCATCCCTTGTGCCCTCAACTCAGCCCTTCGGGGAGACCATCGTTTTGCTGTAGGTTCCGTGCCTGGAGCCTCCTGGGACGTAACCCTAACCTTAACGCCACTTCTAACCGGGTCCCTCCACAGTAATCTAAGCATGCCTCGAACCCTAACCCTGCACTTGAGCCGCCTTCTGGCATGGGCCCTCAATTATTCCTGAGGGAGGTCACGAGCCTGGAGTCGCTATGGGCCTGGCGATGTCCCTTTACCGAAACCTACCCCTAGCTTAGGCTCTCTCCCCATGGGGACCCAATCCCTACGTCTCACAACACCATACGCCTTGGGTCATTATGGGTTGCATGGTCACCTGGTATGGTATCTGGAAGCTCACCATATCGTTTCCCATGCCTGTTGCAGCTGCCAGAGAGAATTCCTGAGTCTTCCCCGGCCAGGTGCTCATAGAGTCTGACCCTGCCCGGAACTCTCCCTTGTGCCCTGAACTCAGTCCTTCGGAGAGACCGCTGAAGTGTTCTCGCTTCAGCACCTGGGGCCTCCTGGGACGTAACCCCAACCCTACCCTTAACGAGACCCTCCTCCTAATCCTCAGCCGGACTTGAACCCTATCCCTTCATCTTAACCTCACCTTCACATGAGCCCTCACTTCATCTCTCGAGGGAGATCTCGAGACAGGAGTCACTTCGATCCTGGCTACGTCCCTGGTCCAAACACTAACCGTAGCTAAGGCTCTCACCCCTTGTGGACCCAATCGCATGGTCTGGCAACACCACGTGCCTGGGGTTCCAGAAGCGGGGCAGTGTCCCTCAGCATGGTGCCTGGAACCTCACAATGTCATTCTGCAGGCCCGGCTGCAGTTGTCTGAGAGAATTCCTGAGGCCTACCGGACCAGTGGCCCATAGAGTTGCATGGCCAGGAAGCCAAAGACTGAACCTTCCCGGCCCTCTCCCCTGTGCCCTCTACTTAGCCCATTCGGGTGACCACTGCCCTGCTGTGGGCTCAGTACCTGGGGCCTCTTGGGTCCTAACCCAATCCCTAACCCTAACGGAAACCTCAACCGAATCCTAACCCGATCTTGAAACCTAATCAAACAATTGACCCCCGCTGTCTCCTGGTCCCTTACTTCATTCCTCTAGGGAGATCACGAGACTGGAGTTGCTTTGGCCCTGGCAACGTCCTGGACCCAACCCTAACCCTAGCTCAGACTCTCTCCCAATGGGGATGTAAGCAAGAAACCATAAATCGTCTATGAGAAAAATTGAAGAAACCCGGAGAAATGGAAAACATTCCATGCTCACGTATTAGAAGAACAAACATTTGGGGTGTCTGGGTGGCACAGTCGGTTAAGCGTCCGACTTCTACCAGGTCACGATCTCGCGATCCGTGATATCGAGCCCCATGTCAGGCTGTGGGCTGATGGCTCAGAGCCTGGAGCCTGTTTCCTATTCTGTGTCTCCCTCTCTCTCTGCCAATCCCCGGTTCATGCTCTGTCTCTGTCTGTCCCCCAAAAATAAATAAACGTTGAAAAAAAAAAGAAGAAGAACAAACATTGTTAAGATGTCAATACTACCAAAGCAATCGACACACTCAATGCAATCCCTATCAAAAAACACGAGCTTTCTCCACAGAGCTAGAACAAACAACCCTAAAATGTGTAAGGATCCAGAAAAGATACCAAAAACTAAAGTCATGTTGAAAGAGAAAACAAAGGTGGAAACATGACTATTTTGGATTTATGGTGTATTAGAAAGCTGCATTCATCAAGACAGTATATACAGGCACAGAAACGGAGACAGACGTCAATGGAACAGAATATGGAACCCAGAAATATACCCTCAAACATAATGTGAGTAATCTTTGTTAACACAGAAAGAATATCCAATGGAATAAGAGTCTCTTCAGCAAATGGTACTAAGAATACTGGACAGTGAGAAGGATGACACTGGACACTGTTCTTAAACGACACACACACACACACACACACACACACACACACACACCTCAAAATGGATGAATTATCTAACTGTAAGTCAGGAACCATCAACATCCTAGAGGAGATAACAGGCAATGTACCTCCTTGATCCTGGCCGCAGCAACTTCTCGCTTGTCATGTCTCCAGAAACAAGGGCAATACAAACCACAATGAACTATTGGGTCCTGAAGATAAAAAGCTTCTGCACAGCAGGGGACAAAATCAGCTAAACTAAAAGGCAACTGAATGAAATGGGAGAAGATATTTGCAGGTGACATATCAGATATAGGGTTAGTATCCAAAATCTATAAAAACTGATCACACTCAACACCCAGAAACCAAATAATCCAGTGAAGAAATGGGCAAAAGACATGAAGAGACACCTTAAGAAAGATGACATCCAGATCGGTCACACATGAAAAGATGCTCAATCTCACTGGTCATCACTGAAATACAAATGAAACCCACAATGAGATATCCCCTCACACCTATCAGAATGGCTAAAATTAGCATCTCCGGAAATGACAGATGTTTGCAAGGATGCAGGGAAAGGGAACCCTTTTGCAATGCTGGTGCGAATGCAAAGCGGTGTAGCCATTCTGGACAATAGTATGGAGATTCGTCACAAACACAAAAAATAGAACTACACTAGGACCCAGCAATTGCACTACTACGTATTTATCCAAAAGATACACTAACGCTGACTCGAAGTGGCACGTGTACTCCAATATTTATAGCAGCATTCTCAACAATAGCTAAGTTATGCAAAGAGCCCAAATGACCACTGACAGATGAATGGATAAAGAAGATATGGTATATGCATACAATGGACTATCACTCGGCGACCAAAAAGAATGAAATCTCGCTCTTTGCATCAACGTGGATGGAACCAGACTTTCTTAAGCTAAGCAAAATATGTCAGAGAACGACACACACCCTATGATTACTCTCATCTGTCGAATTTAATAAAACTGATGAACATAGTGCAAGGAAAGCAAAAATAAGATACATACAAAGAGGGAGTCAAATGATAAGAAACTGTTAAATAGAGGGAAGAACCTCAGGGTTCCTGGAGGGTTACTGAATAGGGGTATTGGCTAAACGGGTGACGGGCATTAGGGGTGGACCTTGGGATAAGTATTGGGTATATTTTGTACTTGATGGATCACTAAATTCTACTGCTGAAACTGTATTCCTCTATAAGGTAACTAACTTGGCCCTAAATTTTAAAAAGAAGAAATATTAAAAATAAGTAAAGAAATGTACCACCAGTCAAAAGAAAAGAATATTTAAGTCGGGCTCTTGAGTGGAAAGGAAAGACTAAAAGTGTTACAGACAAGAAAGGATCAGAGAAAACATCAAGAAACAATGACAAATCAACTACTAGAATGGGACTAAATATATACCTAGCAATAATCACTCTGACTATAAATGGACTAAATGCTCCAATCCAAAGACATTGGATAGGGCGTCAGAATGGACAAAACAAACAAACAAACAAGCAAACAAAAAACAATGTCTATCTAGATGCTGCCTACAAAGCCTTATTTGGACTTAAGTCTCCTGCAGATTTCTTATTTTTTTTAATTTTTTAATGTTTATTTATTTTTGAGACAGAGAGAGACCGAGCATAAACGGGGGAGGGTCAGAGAGAGGGAGACACAGAATCTGAAACAGGCTCCAGGCTCTGAGCTGTCAGCACAGAGCCCGACGCGGGGCTCGACCTCACGGACCGCGAGATCATGACCTGAGCCGAAGTCGGCCCCTTAACCGACTGAGCCACCCAGGCGCCCCAAGTCTCCTGCAGATTTGAAGTGAGGGAATGAAGAAATATTTATCATGCCAATAATGTGAAAAGAAAGCCAGTAGCCATACTTATATCAGGCAAAATAAACTTTAAAGCCGAGACTCTATTTTGGTACCCTTTGGGTAAATACCTAAGAGTGACAATGCATGCACCCAATATTTATAGCAGAATTATCAACAGTAGCCCAACTATGGAGAAAGCCCAAGTATCCATCAACTGAGGAAGGTGTAAAGAAGTTGCGGTGTGTGTATGTATACGTATGTATATGCATATGGACATACGTGTATGTTCATATATACATACATACGTATATACAATGAAATATAACTCAGCTTCAAGAAGAATGAAATCTTGCCATTTGCAACGATGTGGATGGAGCTCGAATGTATTATGCTACGTGAAATACGTCAATCAGAGAAAGACACATATATGATTTCACTCATGTGGAAGTAAAGAAACAAAACACATGAAAACTAAGGAAGGAGCCAGGAAAAGAGAAGCCTGGTAACAAACCACATGAGTCTCTTAATGTTAGAGAAAAAAAAAGTGAAAGTTGATGGAGGGAGATGGGTCAGCGCTGGGCTAGATGGAGGACGAGTATTAAGGAGAGCACTTGTTGTGATGAGCACTGGGTGTTGTATGTAAAGGATGAATCACCGAATTCTACTCCTAAACCCGAGAATGCACTGTATGTCAACTAAGACTTAAATTAAAATACATACATACATACATACATACATACATACAGCTATAACAAGAGATGAAGACAGACACGATCTGATACTAAAGGGGACAGCCAAACAAGAAGATCCAATGATTGTAAATTTTGATGCACCCAACATGCGATCACCAAGTATACAAAACATTTAGCAACAACCGTAAAGGAACTCATTTATAATATGATGATGATAGTAGAGAACTTTAACACATCACTCACATCAATGGACAGAACCTATAAACAGAACGTCAACAAGGAAACAATGGCTTTGAATGACACACTGGACCAGAAGGGTTTAACAGATATATTCAGAACACTCCATACTAAAATGCCAGAGTACACATTCTTTTCAAGCATACCCAGGCCGTTCTCCAGAATTGATCACATTCTAGGTCACAAATCAGGCCTCAAGAGGTACCCAACGACAGAGATCAGACCAAGCATCTTTTCTAACCACAAAGCTAGGAAACTTGAAGTCAACCACAAAAAGAGGGCGGGGGGGGGGCGGGAAGGCCACAAATAAAGGGAGGTTAAGTAACCTGCTACTAAATGAATGGGTCAAACAGGAAATCAATGAGAAAATACACTGAAATAAATGAAAATGAAAATACACTGGTAAAACCCTTTGGAATGCGGCAAAAGCAGTCTATGATGGAAGTATATAGCAATACAAGCCTACCTTAAAGAGCAAGAAAACTCTCAAAGAATCCTAACTTACACCTGAAGGAATGAGAAAAAGAGCAGCAGAAGGAAGGAAATAATAGAGTTTAGGGCAGAAATAAGGAATATAGAAACCAAAAAGACACTAGACCAAATCAATGAAACCAGGGGCTGGTTCATTGAATGCAGTAATCAACTTGAAAACCTCCTAGGCAGACTCTTCACAAAGAAGACAGAAAGGACTCAAATAAATGAAATCACAAATAAGAAAGGAGAAGTGACAGTCAACACCACAAAAATACAATTAGAAGATAATATTATGAACATCTATATGCAACAAATTGGACACTCTGAAAAAAATGGACAACTTCCTAGAAACTCACACACTACGAAAACTGAAACAGGAAGATACCTAAAATCTGAAAACAGAAAGATACCCCATCAGTAATTAAAAAAATCTCCCCCCAACACAAGAGTTCATGGCCAGATGGCTTCATGGATGAATTCTACCATCCATTCAAGGAAGAGGTAATAGGTATTCTCCTCGAATTATTACAAAATTAAAAAAGAAGGAAAACTTACAAATTCATCGTATGAGGCATCATTACCCTGATACCAAAATGAGATGAAGCCTCCACTAAAGCCAAAAACTGCAGCGGCGCCTGTGTGGGTCGGTCGGTTTACTGTCCAACTCTTAATTTTGGATGAGGACAATATCTTGCGGTACGTGGGTTCCAGTCCCACGGTGGGCCCTGCCATGACAGTGTGGGGCGTGGCCAGGATTCTCTCTCTCCCTGTCTCTCTGCCCCTCCCTCACTTTTATGTACACTATCTAAGGAAAGAAATAAGCATTTAAAAAGATGTTTAAAAAATTTTAAATAAAACTGCAGAGCAATAGCCTGATGTCTATGTATGCCGAAATTCTCATTAAAATACCTTCAAATTAAAGTCAACAATACATTGATAGAATCATTTCCCATAATCAAGTGGTATATATTCCTGGGCTGCAAGCGTGGTTCCACATTCACATATCAATCAACATGATGCACCACAGTAATAGAAGAAAGCATAAGAACAATAGGATGCTTTCAACAGATGCAGGGAAACTATTTGATAAAATGTCACATCCATTCATGATAAAAACCCTCAGCAAACTACATTGAGACTCAACCTACCTACACATAATAAAGGTCGTCTATGAAAAACCCACAGCTCGTCTCATCCTCAATGGGTAAGAATTGAAAGTTTTTCTTCCAAAGTCAGGGACAAGCTAGGAATGACCCCTCTCACCACTGTTATCCCACATAGTACGGGAAACCCGAACCACAGCACTCAGACAACAAAAAGAAATAAGAGGCATCCAAATCGGCAAGGAAGAAGTAGCACTTTCGCTGTTTGCAACTGACATGATAGGTTCTATAAAAAGCATGAAAGGCTCGCTTAAAAATTGCTAGGATCGATATATGAATTCGACAAGTCACAATCTACAGAAATCAAGGAAGATAGATGTATTGAATTTCTAACACAAATCATGAATTAACACAGAGAGAAAGTAAGGGATCAAAACCATTGACAGGCTCACAAATACCACAAGAAACCAGGAATAAACCTAACCAAAGAGGTGAAACACCTGTACTCTAAAGGCTATGAAACACTGATGAAATAAATGGAAGAGGACACAAAGAAATGGACATACATTTCATGTTCATGGATGGGAAGCACAAAATACTGTTAAAATGTCTACACTCCTCAAAGCAATCTACACATATAATGAAATGAAGTGTGATAGGGATATCACGCTAACAAAAACATTTGTCACAGAACAAGAACAAATAATCTCAACATGTGTATGGAATGACAAATGTCCCCAAACAGCCAACACAAACTTGTAGAAGAAAAGCAAAGCTGGAGACATCACAATTCCAGACTTTAGGTTATATTACAAAGCTATACCGATCAGAACAGTATGATCCGTATGTCCGTACTGAACAGTACTGACAAAACCACAACAAAAAGTAACAACAACAACAAACTCATATGCATAGATCAATAGCATGGACACCCAGAAATAAACTCACACCTCTATGGTCAATTCAATCTCAACAAAGCAGGAAGGAACATCCAATGGAAAAAAAAGATAGTCTTGGGACACATGGGTGGCCCAGTCACGAAAGCGTGTGATGGTGGGTTCAGCTCAGGTCATAATCTCAGGGCAGTGCAGAGCATGCGTGGGATTCTCTCTCTCCACATCTCTCTGCCCCTCTTCTGCATTCGCTCTCTCTCTCTCTCTCTCTCTCTCTCTCAAAAATAAATACATAAATTAAAAAAAAGGCTCCTCAATATATGGTTTTGGAAAAACTTGACTGCAATCTGCAAAACAAAACAAAAACAACGGACCACTGTCTTACAACATACACAAAAATAAATCCAACATGGACAAAGACCTCTATGTGAAACCTGAAACCATAAAAATCCCAGAGGATAACACGGGTAGTATCTTACTTGACATTGCCTGTACAAACGTCTTTGTAGATATATCTCTAGAGGTAAGGGAAACGCAAGCAAAAATAATGAGACTTTATAAAAATTAAAACCTTCCGTCACCAAGGAAATAATCAACAAAACGAAAACATCAACAGAATGATATTTGCAAACGACATCGGATACAGGGTTAGTGTCCAAAATAT
The DNA here is from genome assembly GCF_022837055.1 of Prionailurus viverrinus. Taxonomy (NCBI): domain Eukaryota; kingdom Metazoa; phylum Chordata; class Mammalia; order Carnivora; family Felidae; genus Prionailurus; species Prionailurus viverrinus. Next base: position 1,336,718 of record NW_025927618.1, read on the forward strand.
ATACAGTTATACAGCACCCAAAAAATGAGAAATCTGATTAAAAATGGGCAGAAGACACGAGTGGACATTTCCCGAAGGAAGACATATACATGGCCAAGAGACACATGAAAAAATGCTCAACAATACTGATCTTCAGGGAGATACAATTCGAAAGTACAATGAGAGAACACATCACATCTGTCACAATGGCTAAAATCAATGAAGGATGACACAGCAGGTGTTGCCATGGATGTGGGGAAAGAATAACCCTCTTGCACTGTGGGTAGGAATGCAAACTGCTGCAGCCACTCTGGAAAACCACATGGAGATGTCCAAAAACAAAACAAAACTAGAAATAGAAGTACCTTACAATCCAGCAACTTCACTACAAGGTATTTCCACAAAGAATACAAAATCTTCAAAGGGATACAAGCACCGTGATGTTTACAGCAGCGTTTTCTACAATAGCCAAATGACAGAAACTATCCAAGCACCCATCAACGGATGAATAAATTGAGATGTGGTCTATGGAATGTAATATGATTTAGCCGTAAAAACATGAAATCTTGCAATTTGCCACAAGGTGGATGGAGAGAGAGAATGTTATGCTGGGTGAAATAAGCCTCTCGGAGAAAGACAAATACCCAATGATTTCGCTAACACATGGCAAGAAAACAAAAGAAAGGGGCGGGGAGAGGAGACCAATGGACTCTTAACTAGGAAACAAACTGGGGAGTTCCACAGCGAGGTGAGGGAATGGGTGAAACAGCTGATGGGGATTCAGAAGTGCACCTGGGATGAGCACCGGGTGACGTGTGGAAGTGTTGCTCTATATTGGACACCTGAAACTACTATTACACTGTGTCTTCACTCAGTGGAATTTAAATTAAAAGATAACATAAGGTTAATGAGACTTACCTACCGGGTTTTCGGTAGTGTTCAATCACTTCACTAGGTTGGAAAAATAACCATGAAATTTTTAAAAAAGCATGTATGATATGTGGGACAGTTTGTGCCCTTACCTTGGCCTCTGGGTCCAGCAGGACTCGGAACATGGGTCCCAGCTCCTTCTTCTAGAAGGTCGTGAGACGAGCATTTCATGGATCCACGTCCTAATTGAATGCAGCTCCCGTGCTTCTGAATTTCTGTTAGGGTTCCTTGTCGGAAACAAGCCTGGATCTGGAACACACCATCGACTGCATCTATGAGGTGATGTCGTGGGACCCCGGAATCCACAAGTCCTTTAGTAAAATACGTCTTGTGCAAACACTGTCCGGGAAGGGGTGGAATGAAACACGGGAACAGCCCAGAAAATGCAAAGGCCTGTGCAGCTCAGCGACCAGCTTGACCAGGGAAGCCACCCGGCGCCCCCTCCTCAGCAGTCAGTACAACAAGGCAGCTTCTCTCTGGCGACTCAGGAGATGCCAAGTTGCTGCTAAGCTTCCAAGGTCTCCCCTGGGGAGGGTGGCAGAACCTGCTGGAAATGCAGCTCTGCTCTCTGTACTCAGGCACCAGCAGAGGTCTGAGTCCTCTGAGAGCAATGAAAGCGCTTCCTGCTCTGAGGTGCCCTGAGTCAGAAAAGCAGATGGTGCGCCCTCTGCTGGCTATCACTGCCAAGCAGAGGAACCCGCCCCTCGGGGGTCTGTGGTGCTTGAGCTCTCTCTGCTGGCCACCATGGGAATTCCTTCAATGTGGAAGGCCCTGGTTGCTCAGCTGAGAGACCGAAGGTGCTCTGGGCAACTAAGCCTGTTCTCCTCGTTGGGAAGATTTTAGTGACAGGGCCTGGGACACAAAATCTTTTCCTTCTCTTTCTTGTGAGTGAAGAATGAAACCGAATTTATTAAAGTAACGACATCATTGGTAATGTTTTAAGCAATATTCACAGAAAAATAGACCTCCGATTTACACATGCTGAACAAGAAGTAATTTTGTTTACCACCAAAATACTTAGGTTAGATAAAGAATGGACACCTTTGAGAGAGAGAGATACCGGCGTCCAGCGATGGAGTGAATGAGTCCTAGGGATACAAGGGACAGCCAATGGAATGGAGTCAATCCTGTAACAATATTGTTGCATGCTTTCACAGGATAGCTACACTTGTGGTTGAGTACAACATAATGTAGAGACAAATGGAATGACTACAATGTATGCCTAAAACTAACACAACGAATGTGTGAACAATATTTCAATTAAAAAGAGACATCCTTTACACTATCTTTAATTTCTTCTTCTTTGCCACTAAACTATCCTTCCTGGGGCGCTTGGGTGGCTTAGTCGGTGAAGCGTCCGACTTTGAGTCAAGTCAGGATTTGGCAGTCCATGAGTTTGAGCCCTGCATCAGGCTCTGTCCTGAGAGCTCAGAGCCTTGAGCCTGCCTCATATTCCATGTCTCCCACTCTATCCCCCTCCCCAGATCGGGTTCTCTCAAAAAAAGAAATATTAAAAATGAAAAATCATTCCTCATTGAGAATCTGCGAATTTCCATTCATACCAGATTCTCTAGCATCACCTTCTTGGTGTTGAAAGCTTATCTGAAAAGTCACGAATAATATCTTTTTTTTTTTAATATTTTTCAACATTTTTATTTATTTCTGGGACAGAGAGAGACAGAGCATGAACGGGGGAGGGGCAGAGAGAGAGGGAGACACAGAGTCGGAAAGAGGCTCCAGGCTCCGAGCCATCAGCCCAGAGCCTGACGCGGGGCTCGAACTCACGGACCGTGAGATCGTGACCTGGCTGAAGTCGGACGCTTAACCGACTGCGCCACCCAGGCGCCCCACGAATAATATTTTTGATGATACATTTGTGACAACGTCAGAATGCAACTTACAGGGAGCTACACATCAGTTGTGAATTTACAGTGTGTATCCTTGGCTAATATTTACACTGAAATGTGCTTTAGGGATACGGATGGATGAAATAATGTCCATCCGTCATATAGGTCAATTGCCCATAGGACTATTATGCCTTCAATTAGTAATTGCCATCTCTTCAGAACTAAAAGAAAGCTGGGTCAAGAAAATGTCTTTGAATTTCATGTAAGAGAAGACTAGGGTGTTTGAAAGGGTCCACCTACCTTCTGGATTCCTCAGATTGGTTGTGGAGAGGAGGATAGCAACCTATGATTTGGATGCACACCGCTAGTCCCAGAGGGAGGATGTGTACCTTATTGTCAAATATAGATATATATTTTACCAATATTACTAGTCCACCTCTGCCAGGTCCAGACTGCAGGACCTGGGGGCAACGCAATGCCTGATGCCTGGGTTCAGAACTTGAGGAAGGCAGGCTGGCGGGGGAGGGGGGAAATCCAACAGAGCCTGGGGCAGTGAGGGAGATGGCCCTGGGACACCTCCCCACAGGGCAGACTATGGAGTTTACCTGCCAAAGAGCGGCACACTCTCCCTCAAGACATCCCTCTCCATGACAGAACGTGAGGCTGAACCTCACAATTCTAGAAGAAATGAGGGCTACCCATCTTTTCAATTCCAATGGCCTCTGCAGAACTTGGGCCCAGGGATGTTGGAGTCTTGGGGCCATGGAACCCTGATTCCCATGATAGAAGCCCTTTGTGCCCCAGCACTCAGAGCCACTTCCTACATCCCCTCTCCCCTGGCCCATCTAACCGTGTCCACATACCCGGACCAGGTCTCTACTTTCCTTCTTGTACTTCCTCTTTGTCTCTGTTTCTCTCTAACCACATCTCTCTCTATTTCTTCCTTTCACTCTCTAGGGAGTGGTGTATTATACGGTGCTAAACTTTGTTCTTATACATGGGAATATCCAATTTTCCTAGCACCAGTTATTCAAAAGACTACTCTTCTCCACTGTGTATTATTGACTCCCTTGTCGAATACTAGGTGACTGTAATGCATGGGTTTAGTTTGGGCTCTCAATTTCTGTTCCATTGTCTTGTGTGTGTGCTTATGCCAGTGACATCATTGATTTCTTTGTGTTAGAATGACGCTTGAAATCAAGAAGGGGGATGCTTCCTGTTTTATCCTTTCTTGCGTTGGCTACATGGGGTCTTTTTGTGGTTCCAAATAAATTTTAGGTTATGATTTTCTAATTGCATAAATATTGCATCGGAGTCTTGATAGAGATTGCACTGAATCTCTAGATGGCTTTGGGTAATATGGACATTGTATCTGTATTAATTCCTCTGAAAGTTGGACATGGGATGGCTTTTCACTGACTTGTGTGTTCTCCCCTTTCTTTCACCCAAATTGAATTTCTTCCATTCCTGCACACAGGTTTTATAGTTTTCTGTAGAGAGATTTTCATTTCCTTGGCTAACGGTATTGCTATAATTTTTATTGTTTTTGATGCTATAAATGGGATTGTTTTCTTTACTTCTTCTCAGATAATTGGGTTAGTGTATAGGAATGATACAGAATTTGATATGGTGACTTTATACTTTGGAACTTCACTGCATTTCTTGATTAGATATTAACAGGTTCTTTTATATTAAACTTTTTATTTCAGTCCTTTACCTAGTTAAAAAAAAACAACATATTATTTGGGAATAGCTGACACACTATGTTACATTAGTTTCATATGAAAAACATAGTCATTGGCAAATGTATACATTCTGCTACGCTAACACAGGTGTAGCTGTCATCTGTCACCATGCATCCCTACTCCAGTACCATTCTCTATGTGCCCTATGCTATATCTTCTATCTGTGATTCATTCATTGCATAACCAGAAGCCTGCATCATCCAATCCCCTTCACATATCTAGGGAATCCTTGTCTTGTGCCTGATCTTAGCGGAAAATCGTTCACAATTTCACTACTGAGTATGACATTAGCTGTGGGCTTCATATACATGGCCTTCGTTATGTTGAGATCTGACCCTTCTACACAGAATTTTAAAGAGATTTTTACCACAAATGGATACCAAAGTTTCTCAGAACGCTTGTTCTGTGTCTATTGACATCCTCACATGAGTTTCCTTTTTCCTTTTTAACATGTATTTATTTAGAGCAGTTTAAACGTATTTATGTGTTTTTTTTGTACTCATTTTTCAAGTTTTTATTTAAATTCCAGTTGGTTAACATGCAGTGTAATGTTAGCTTCAGGTAAGGAATGTAGTCATCCATCACTTACATACAACACCCAGTGATCCTCACTACTAGTGCCCTCCATAGCCCATCACCCATTGAACCCATCCCCCTATGCCACCTCCCTGGAGACATCCCTGGACCGAACCCTAAGCCAAGCTATGGCTCTCCCCCATGGGGACCCAATTGCAACGTTTGACAACACCACGCGCCTGGGGTCCATACGCGGTGCAGGCTGACTGGGCAAGGAACCTGGAAGCTCACCATGTCGTTTCCCAGGCCTGGCTGCAGCTCCCGAGAGGATTCCGGAGGCCTCCTCGACCAGGGGCTTTTCGACGTGTGTGGTCTTGGCAGCCAAAGAGGGACCCTGACCGGCACCGTCCCTTGTGCCCTCAACTCAGCCCTTTGGGGAGACCACTGCCCTGCTGTGAGTTCAGCGCCTGGAACCTCCTGGGACCTAACCCTAACCCTAACCCTACCACGATCCAGGACCATCCACCGGAACCTAAGCCTGCCTCGACACCTAATCCTGCATTTGAACCGCCTCCTGGCATGGGCCCTCACTTCAGCCCTCGAGGGAGATCACGAGACCGGAGTCGCTTCGGCCCTGGCGAAATCCCTGGACCGAACCCTAACCCTAGCTAAGGCTCTCTCCTCATGGGGACCCAATTCCAAGGTCGGACAGCATAACGCACCTGGGGTCCAGAAGCGGTGCAGGCTGACTCGGCATGGACCTTGCAATCTCACCATGTCGTTTCCCAGGCCCGGCTGCAGCTCCCGAGAGGATTCCGGAGGCCTCCTCGACCAGGGTCTTATCGACGTGTGTGGCCTTGACAGCCAACGAGGGACCCTGACCGGCACGATCCCTTGTGCCCTCAACTCATCCCATCAGGGAGACCACTGCCCTGCTTTGGGAAAGGCGCCTGGAACCCTAGTTAAGGCTCTCTCAGCATGGGGACCCAATTCCAACGTAGGACAGCATCACGAGCCTGGGGACCAGAAGCGGTGCAGGCTGACTTGCCAAGGTACCTGGAAGCTCACCATGTCGTTTCCCAGGCCCAGATGTAGCTCCCGACAGGATTCCGGAGGCCTCCTCGACCAGGGGCTTATCGACGTGTGTGGCCTTGGCAGCCAAAGAGGTATCCTGACCGGCACCGTCCTTTGTGCCCGCAACTAAGCCCTTCGGAAAGAACACTGCCCTGCTGTTAGTTCGGCGTCTGGAACCTCTTGGGACTTAACCCTAACCCTAACCCTTCCCCGAAACGTTACCCTCCACTGAAACCTAAGCTTGCCTCATTCCCTTATCCTGCATTTGAGCAGCCTCCTGGCATGGGCCCTCACTTCAGCCCTCGAGGGAGATCACGAGACCGGAGTCGCGTCGGCCCTGGCGACGTCCTTGGACCGAACCCTAACCCTAGCTAAGGCACTCTCCTCATGGGGACCAAATTCCAAGGTCGGAGAGCATCACGCGCATAGGGAACAGAAGCGGTGCAGGCTGACTTGCCAAGGAACTTGGAATCTCACCATGTCGTTTCCCAGGCCCGGCTGCAGCTCCCGAGAGGATTCCGGAGGCCTCCTCGACCAGGGGCTTTTCGTCGTGTGTGGACTTGGCAGCCAAAAAGGGACCCTGACCGGCACCGTCCCTTGTGCCCTCCACTCAGCCCTTCGGGGAGACCACTGCCCTGCTGTGAGTTCAGCGCCTGGAACGTCCTTGGACCTAACCCTAACCCTAACCCTACTCCGAACCAGGACCCTCCACTGAAACCTAAGCCTGCCTCGACACCTAATCCTGCATTTGATCCGCCTCCTGACATGGGCCCTCATCTAAGCCCTCGAGGGAGATCACGAGACCGGAGTTGCTTCGGCCCTGGCGACATCCCTGGACCAAACCCTAACCCTAGCTATGGCTCCCTCCTCATGAGGACCCAATTCCAAGGTCGGACAGCATCACGCGCCTGGGGTCCAGAAGCGGTGCAGGCTGACTCGGCATGGACCTTGGAATCTCACCATGTCGATTCCCAGGCCTGGCTGCAGCTCCCGAGAGGATTCCGGAGGCCTCCTCGACCAGGGGCTTTTCGTCGTTTGTGGCCATGACAGCCAAAGAGGGTCCCTGACCGGCTCGGTCCCTTGTGCCCTCAACTCAGCCCTTCGGGGAGACCACTGCCCGGCTGTGGGTTCGGCGCCTGGAACCTCCTGGGACCTAACCCTAACCCTAACCCTACCCCGAAAAAGGACCCTCCACCAAAACCGAAGTCAGCCTCGATCCCTATTCCTGCATTTGAGCTGCCGTGTGGCATGGGCCCTCATTTCAGGCCTCGAGGGAGATCACCAGACCGGAGTCGCTTTGGCCCTGGCGACGTCCCTGGACCGAACCCGAACTCTAGATAAGGCTCTCTCCGCATGGGGACCCAATTCCAAGGTAGGACAGCATCACGAGCCTGGGGTCCAGAAGCAGGGCAGGCTGACTTGCCAAGGAACCTGGAAGCTCACCATGTCGTTTGCCAGGCCCGGCTGCAGCTCCCGAGAGGATTCCGGAGGCCTCCTCGACCAGGGGCTTATCGACGTGTGTGGTCTTGGCAGTCAAAGAGTGACCCTGACCGGCACCGTCCCTTGTGCCCTCAACTCAGCCCTTCGGGGAGACCACTGCCTTGCTGTGAGTTGAGCGCCTGGAACCTCCTGGGACCTAACCCTAACCCTAACCCTACCCCGAACCCGTACCCTCCCCCGAAACCTAAGCCTGCCTCGACACCTAATCCTGCATTTGAGCCGCCTTCTGGCATGGGCCCTCACTTCAGCCCTTGAGGGAGATCACGAGACCGGAGTCGCTTCGGCCCTGGCGACGTCCCTGGACCGAGCCCTAACCCTAGCTAAGGCTCTCTCCTCATGGGGACCCAATTCCAAGGTCGGACAGCATCATGCGCCTGGGGTCCAGTAGCGGTGCATGCTGACGCGGCATTGAACTTGGAATCTCACATGTCGTTTCCCAGGCCCGGCAGCAGCTCCAGAGAGGGTTCCGGAGGCCTCCTCGACCAGGGGCTTATCGACGTGTGTGGCCTTGACAGCCAAAGAGGGACCCTAACCGGCACGGTCCCTTGTGCTTCAACTCAACCCTTCGGGGAGACCACTGCCCTGCTGTGAGTTCAGCGCCTGGAACCTCCTGGGACCTAACCCTAACCCTAAACCTACCCCGAACCAGGACCCTCCACCGAAACCTAAGCCAGCCTCGATCCCTATTCGTGCATTTGAGCCGCCTTCTGGCATGGGCCCTCACTTCAAGCCTCGAGGGAGATCACGAGACCGGAGTCGCTTCGGCCCTGGCGACGTCCCTGGACCGAACCCTAACCCTAGATAAGTGTCTCTCCGCATGGGGACCCAATTCCAAGGTAGGACAGCATCACGAGCCTGGGGTCCACAAGCGGTGCAGGCTGACTTGCCAAGGAACCTGGAAGATCACCATGTCGTTTCCCAGGCCCGGCTGCAGCTCCCGAGAGGATTCCGGAGGCCTCCTCGACCAGGGGATTATCGACGCGTGTGGTCTTGGCAGCCAAAGAGGGACCCTGACCGGCACCGTCCCTTGTGCCCTCAACTCAGCCCTTCGGGGAGACCACTGCCCTGCTGTGAGTTCAGCGCCTGGAACCTCCTGGGACCTAACCCTAACCCTAACCCTACCCCGAACCGTTAGCCTCCACCAACACGTAAGCCTGCCTCGTTCCCTTATCCTGCATTTGAGCCGCCTCCTGGCATGGGCCCTCACTTCAGCCCCCGAGGGAGGTCACGAGAGCGGAGTCGCTTCGGCCCTGGCATCGTCCCTGGACCGAACCCTAACCCTAGCTAAGGCTCTCTCCTCATGGGGACCCAATTCCAAGGACGGACAGCATCACGCGCATAGGGAACAGAAGCGGTGCAGGCTGACTCGGCAAGGAACATGGAAGCAAACCATGTCGTTTCCCAGGCCGGCTGCAGCTCCCGAGAGGATTCCGGAGGCCTCCTCGACCAGGGGCTTATCGACGTGTGTGGTGTTGGCAGCCAAAAAGGGACCCTGAGCGGCACCGTCCCTTCTGCCCTCAACTCAGGCCTTCGGGGAGACCACTGCCCTGCTGTGAGTTCAGCGCCTGGAACCTCATGGGACCTAACCCTATCCCTAACCCTACCCGAACCAGGACCCTCTACCGAAACCGAAGCCTGCCTCGATCCCTAATCCTGCATTTGAGCCGCCTCCTGGCATGGGCGCTCACTTCAGCCCTCGAGGGAGATCACGAGACCGGAGTCGCTTCGGCCCTGGTGACATCCCTGGACCAAACCCTAACCCTAGCTATGGCTCCCTCCTCATGAGGACCCAATTCCAAGGTTGGACAGCATCACGCGCCTGGGGTCCAGAAGCGGTGCAGGCTGACTCGGCATGGAACTTGGAATCTCACCATGTCATTTCCCAGGCCCGGCTGCAGCTCCCGAGAGGATTCCGGAGGCCTCATCGACCAGGGGCTTATCGAGGTGTGTGGCCTTGAGCCAAAGAGGGACCCTGACCGGCACCGTCCCTTGTGCGCTCAACTCAGCCCTTCGGGGAGACCACTGCCCTGCTGTGAGTTCGGCGCCTGGAATCTCCTGGGTCCTACCCCTAAACCTAAACCTAACCAGAACCGTTACCCTCCACCGAAACCTAAGCCTGCCTCGATCCCTAATCCTGCATTTGAGCCGCCTCCTGGCATGGGCCCTCACTTCAGCCCTCGAGGGAGATCACGAGACCAGAGTCGCTTTGGCCCTGGCGACTTCGCTGGACCGAACCTTAACCCTAGCTAAGGCTCTCTCCGCATGGGGACCCAATTCCAAGGTCGGACAGCATCACGCGCCTGGTGTCCAGAAGCGGTGCAGGCTGACTCGTCAAGGAACCTGGAAGCTCACCATGTCGTTTCCCAGGCCCGGCTGCAGCTCCTGAGAGGATTCCGGAGGCCTCCTCGACCAGGGGCTTATCGACGTGTGTGGCCTTGGCAGCCAAAGAGGGATCCTGACCGGCACCGCCCTTTGTGCCCGCAACTAAGCCCTTCGGGAAGAACACTGCCCTGCTGTTAGTTCGGCGTCTGGAACCTCTTGGGACCTAACCCTAACCCTAAACCTTCGGCGAACCGTTACCCTCCACTGAAACCTAAGCTTGCCTCGTTCCCTTATCCTGCAGTTGAGCCGCCTTCTGGCATGGGCCCTCACTTCAGACCTCGAGGGAGATCACGAGAGCGGAGTCGCTTCGGCCCTGGCATCGTCCCTGGACCGAACCCTAACCCTAGCTAAGGCTCTCTCCTCATGGGGACCCAATTCCAAGATCGGACAGCATCACGCGCATAGGGAACAGAAGCGGTGCAGGCTGACTCGGCAAGGAACCTGGAAGCTCACCATGTCGTTTCCCAGGCCCGGCTGCAACTCCCGAGAGGACTCCGGAGGCCTCCTCGATCAGGGGCTTATCGACGTGTGTGGTCTTGGCAGCCAAAGAGGGACCCTGACCGGCACCATCCCTTGTGCCCTCAACTCAGCCCTTCGGGGAGACCACTGCCTTGCTGTGAGTTCAGCGCCTGGAACCTCCTGGGACCTAACCCTAACCCTAACCCTACCCCGAACCAGGACCCTCCACCGAAACCTAAGCCTGCCTCGACACCTAATCCTGCATTTGAGCCGCCTCCTGGCATGGGCCCTCACTTCAGCCCTTGAGGGAGATCACGAGACCGGAGTCGCTTCGGCCCTGGCGAAGTCCCTGGACCGAACCCTAACCCTAGCTAAGGCTCTCTCCTCATGGGGACCCAATTCCAAGGTCGGACAGCATCATGCGCCTGGGGTCCAGAAGCGGTGCATGCTGACTCGGCATTGAACTTGGAATCTCACCATGTCGTTTCCCAGGCCCGGCTGCAGCTCCAGAGAGGATTCCGGAGGCCTCCTCGACCAGGGGCTTATCGACATCTGTGGCCTTGACAGCCAAAGAGGGACCCTGACCGGCACGGTCCCTTGTGCTTCAACTCAACCCTTCGGGGAGACCACTACCCTGTTGTGAGTTCAGCGCCTGGAACCTCCAGGGACCCAACCCTAACCCTAAACCTACCCCAACCAGGACCCTCCACCGACACCTAAGCCTGCCCTGATACCTAATCCTGCATTTGAGCCGCCTCCTGGCATGGGCCCTCACTTCAGCCCCAGAGGGAGATCACGAGACCGGAGTCGCTTCGGCCCTGGCGACGTCCCTGGACCGAACCCTAACCCTAGATAAGGCTCTCTCCGCATGGGGACCCAATTCCAAGGTAGGACAGCATCACGAGCCTGGGGTCCAGAAGCGGAGCAGGCTGACTTGCCAAGGAACCTGGAAGCTCACCATGTCGTTTCCCATGCCCGGCTGCAGCTCCCGAGAGGATTCCGGAGGCCTCCCCGACCAGGGGCTTATCGACGTGTGTGGCCTTGGCAGCCAAAGAGGGATCCTGACCGGCACCGTCCTTTGTGCCCTCAACTCAGCCCTTCGGGAACAACACTGCCCTGCTGTGAGTTGGGCGTCTGGAACCTCTTTGGACTTAACCCTAACCCTAACCCTTCCCCGAACCGTTACCCTCCACCGAAACGTAAGCCTGCCACGTTCCCTTATCCTGCATTTGAGCCGCCTTCTGGCATGGGCCCTCACTTCAGCCCTCGAGGGAGATCACGAGACCAGAGTCGCTTCGGCCCAGGCGACGTCCCTGACCGAACCCTAACCCTAGCTAAGGCTCTCTCCTCATGTGGACTCAATTCCAAGGTCGGACAGCATCACGCGCATAGGGAACAGAAGCGGTGCAGGCTGACTTGCCAAGGAACCTGGAATCTCACCATGTCGTTTCCCATGCCCGGCTGCAGCTCCCGAGAGGATTCCGGAGGCCTCCTCCCCAGGGGCTTTTCGTCGTGTGTGGTCTTGGCAGCCAAAGAGGGACCCTGACCGGCACCGTCCCTTGTTCCCTCAACTCAGCCCTTCTGGGAGACCACTGCCCTGCTGTGAGTTCAGCGCCTGGAACCTCCTGGGACCTAACCCTTACCCTAACCCTACCCCGAACCAGGACCCTCCACCGAAACCTAAGCCTGCCTCGACACCTAATCCTGCATTTGATCCGCCTCCTGACATGGGCCCTTATCTAGGCCCTCGAGGGAGATCACGAGACCAGAGTCGCTTCGGCCCTGGCGACATCCCTGGACCAAACCCTAACCCTAGCTATGGCTCTCTCCTCATGGGGACCCAATTCCAAGGTCGGACAGCATCACGCGCCTGGGGTCCAGAAGCGGTGCAGGCTGACTCGGCATGGACCTTGGAATCTCACCATGTCGATTCCCAGGCCTGGCTGCAGCTCCCGAGAGGATTCCGGAGGCCTCCTCGACCAGGGGCTTTTCGTCGTGTGTGGCCATGACAGCCAAAGAGGGTCCCTGACCGGCTCGGTCCCTTGTGCCCTCAACTCAGCCCTTCGGGGAGACCACTGCCCGGCTGTGGGTTCGGCGCCTGGAACCTCCTGGGACCTAACCCTAACCCTAACCCTACCCCGAAAAAGGACCCTCCACCAAAACCGAAGTCAGCCTCGATCCCTATTCCTGCATTTGAGCTGCCGTGTGGCATGGGCCCTCATTTCAGGCCTCGAGGGAGATCACCAGACCGGAGTCGCTTTGGCCCTGGCGACGTCCCTGGACCGAACCCGAACTCTAGATAAGGCTCTCTCCGCATGGGGACCCAATTCCAAGGTAGGACAGCATCACGAGCCTGGGGTCCAGAAGCGGGGCAGGCTGACTTGCCAAGGAACCTGGAAGCTCACCATGTCGTTTGCCAGGCCCGGCTGCAGCTCCCGAGAGGATTCCGGAGGCCTCCTCGACCAGGGGCTTATCGACGTGTGTGGTCTTGGCAGTCAAAGAGTGACCCTGACCGGCACCGTCCCTTGTGCCCTCAACTCAGCCCTTCGGGGAGACCACTGCCTTGCTGTGAGTTGAGCACCTGGAACCTCCTGGGACCTAACCCTAACCCTAACCCTACCCCGAACCCGTACCCTCCCCCGAAACCTAAGCCTGCCTCGACACCTAATCCTGCATTTGAGCCGCCTTCTGGCATGGGCCCTCACTTCAGCCCTTGAGGGAGATCACGAGACCGTAGTCGCTTCGGCCCTGGCGACGTCCCTGGACCGAGCCCTAACCCTAGCTAAGGCTCTCTCCTCATGGGGACCCAATTCCAAGGTCGGACAGCATCATGCGCCTGGGGTCCAGTAGCGGTGCATGCTGACGCGGCATTGAACTTGGAATCTCACATGTCGTTTCCCAGGCCCGGCAGCAGCTCCAGAGAGGGTTCCGGAGGCCTCCTCGACCAGGGGCTTATCGACGTGTGTGGCCTTGACAGCCAAAGAGGGACCCTAACCGGCACGGTCCCTTGTGCTTCAACTCAACCCTTCGGGGAGACCACTGCCCTGCTGTGAGTTCAGCGCCTGGAACCTCCTGGGACCTAACCCTAACCCTAAACCTACCCCGAACCAGGACCCTCCACCGAAACCTAAGCCAGCCTCGATCCCTATTCGTGCATTTGAGCCGCCTTCTGGCATGGGCCCTCACTTCAAGCCTCGAGGGAGATCACGAGACCGGAGTCGCTTCGGCCCTGGCGACGTCCCTGGACCGAACCCTAACCCTAGATAAGTGTCTCTCCGCATGGGGACCCAATTCCAAGGTAGGACAGCATCACGAGCCTGGGGTCCACAAGCGGTGCAGGCTGACTTGCCAAGGAACCTGGAAGATCACCATGTCGTTTCCCAGGCCCGGCTGCAGCTCCCGAGAGGATTCCGGAGGCCTCCCCGACCAGGGGCTTATCGACGTGTGTGGCCTTGGCAGCCAAAGAGGGATCCTGACCGGCACCGTCCTTTGTGCCCTCAACTCAGCCCTTCGGGAACAACACTGCCCTGCTGTGAGTTGGGCGTCTGGAACCTCTTTGGACTTAACCCTAACCCTAACCCTTCCCCGAACCGTTACCCTCCACCGAAACGTAAGCCTGCCACGTTCCCTTATCCTGCATTTGAGCCGCCTTCTGGCATGGGCCCTCACTTCAGCCCTCGAGGGAGATCACGAGACCAGAGTCGCTTCGGCCCAGGCGACGTCCCTGACCGAACCCTAACCCTAGCTAAGGCTCTCTCCTCATGTGGACTCAATTCCAAGGTCGGACAGCATCACGCGCATAGGGAACAGAAGCGGTGCAGGCTGACTTGCCAAGGAACCTGGAATCTCACCATGTCGTTTCCCATGCCCGGCTGCAGCTCCCGAGAGGATTCCGGAGGCCTCCTCCCCAGGGGCTTTTCGTCGTGTGTGGTCTTGGCAGCCAAAGAGGGACCCTGACCGGCACCGTCCCTTGTTCCCTCAACTCAGCCCTTCTGGGAGACCACTGCCCTGCTGTGAGTTCAGCGCCTGGAACCTCCTGGGACCTAACCCTTACCCTAACCCTACCCCGAACCAGGACCCTCCACCGAAACCTAAGCCTGCCTCGACACCTAATCCTGCATTTGATCCGCCTCCTGACATGGGCCCTTATCTAGGCCCTCGAGGGAGATCACGAGACCAGAGTCGCTTCGGCCCTGGCGACATCCCTGGACCAAACCCTAACCCTAGCTATGGCTCTCTCCTCATGGGGACCCAATTCCAAGGTCGGACAGCATCACGCGCCTGGGGTCCAGAAGCGGTGCAGGCTGACTCGGCATGGAACTTGGAATCTCACCATGTCGTTTCCCAGGCCCGGCTGCAGCTCCCGAGAGGATTCCGGAGGCCTCATCGACCAGGGGCTTATCGACGTGTGTGGCCTTGAGCCAAAGAGGTACCCTGACCGGCACCGTCCCTTGTGCCCTCAACTCAGTCCTTCGGGGAGACCACTGCCTGCTGTGAGTTCGGCGCCTGGAATCTCCTGGGTCCTACCCCTAAACCTAAACCTAACCCGAACCGTTACCCTCCACCGAAACCTAAGCCTGCCTCGATCCCTAATCCTGCATTTGAGCCGCCTCCTGGCATGGGCCCTCACTTCAGACCTCGAGGGAGATCACGAGACCAGAGTCGCTTTGGCACTGGCGACTTCACTAGACCGAACCTTAACCCTAGCTAAGGCTCTCTCCGCATGGGGACCCAATTCCAAAGTCGGACAGCATCACGCGCCTGGTGTCCAGAAGCGGTGCAGGCTGACTCGTCAAGGAACCTGGAAGCTCACCATGTCGTTTCCCAGGCCCGACTGCAGCTCCTGAGAGGATTCCGGAGGCCTCCTCGACCAGGGGCTTATCCACGTGTGTGGCCTTGGCAGCCAAAGAGGGATCCTGACCGGCACCGTCCTTTGTGCCCGCAACTAAGCCCTTCGGGAAGAACACTGCCCTGCTGTTAGTTCGGCGTGTGGAACCTCTTGGGACCTAACCCTAACCCTAAGCCTTCGCCGAACCGTTACCCTCCACTGAAACCTAAGCCTGCCTCGTTCCCTTATCCTGCAGTTGAGCCGCCTTCTGGCATGGGCCCTCACTTCAGACCTCGAGGGAGATCACGAGACCAGAGTCGCTTCGGCCCTGGAATCGTCCCTGGACCGAACCCTAACCCTAGCTAAGGCTCTCTCCGCATGGGGACCCAATTCCAAGGTCGGAAAGCATCACGCGCATAGGGAACAGAAGTGGTGCAGGCTGACTCGGCAAGGAACATGGAAGCTCACCATGTCGTTTCCCAGGCCCGGCTGCAGCTCCCGAGAGGATTCCGGAGGCCTCCTCGACCAGGGGCTTATCGACGTGTGTGGTCTTGGCAGCCAAAGAGTGACCCTGACCGGCACCGTCCTTTGTGCCCTCAACTCAGCCCTTCGGGCAGACCACTGCCTTGCTGTGAGTTCAGCGCCTGGAACCTCCTGGGACCTAACCGTAACCCTAACCCTACCCCGAACCCGGACCCTCCCCCGAAACCTAAGCCTGCCTCGACACCTAATCCTGCATTTGAGCCGCCTCCTGGCATGGGCCCTCACTTCAGCCCTTGAGGGAGATCACGAGACCGGAGTCGCTTCGGCCCTGGCGACGTCCCTGGACCGAACCCTAACCCTAGCTAAGGCTCTCTCCTCATGGGGACCCAATTCCAAGGTCGGACAGCATCATGCGCCTGGGGTCCAGAAGCGGTGCAGGCTGACTCGGCATGGACCTTGCAATCTCACCATGTCGTTTCCCAGGCCCGGCTGCAGCTCCCGAGAGGATTCCGGAGGCCTCCTCGACCAGGGTCTTATCGACGTGTGTGGCCTTGACAGCCAACGAGGGACCCTGACCGGCACGATCCCTTGTGCCCTCAACTCAGCCCTTCGGGGAGACCACTGCCCTGCTTTGGGAAACGCGCCTGGAACTTCCTGGGACCTAACCCTAACCCTAACCCTGCCCCGAACCAGGACCCTCCACCGAAACCTAAGCCAGCCTCGATCCCTCTTCCTGCATTTGAGACGCCTTCTGGAATGGGCCCTCACTTCAGTCCTCGAGGGAGATCACGAGACCGGAGTCGCTTCGGCCCTGGCGACGTCCCTGGACCGAACCCTAACCCTAGTTAAGGCTCTCTCCGCATGGGGACCCAATTCCAACGTAGGACAGCATCACGAGCCTGGGGACCAGAAGCGGTGCAGTCTGACTTGCCAAGGTACCTGGAAGCTCACCATGTCGTTTCCCAGGCCCAGATACAGCTCCCGAGAGGATTCCGGAGGCCTCCTCGACCAGGGGCTTATCGACGTGTGTGGCCTTGGCAGCCAAAGAGGTATCCTGACCGGCACCGTCCTTTGTGCCCCCAACTAAGCCCTTCGGAAAGAACACTGCCCTGCTGTGAGTTCGGCGTCTGGAACCTCTTGGGACTTAACCCTAACCCTAACCCTTCCCCGAAACGTTACCCTCCACTGAAACCTAAGCTTGCCTCATTCCCTTATCCTGCATTTGAGCAGCCTCCTGGCATGGGCCCTCACTTCAGCCCTCGAGGGAGATCACGAGACCGGAGTCGCGTCGGCCCTGGCGACGTCCTTGGACCGAACCCTAACCCTAGCTAAGGCACTCTCCTCATGGGGACCAAATTCCAAGGTCGGAGAGCATCACGCGCATAGGGAACAGAAGCGGTGCAGGCTGACTTGCCAAGGAACTTGGAATCTCACCATGTCGTTTCCCAGGCCCGGCTGCAGCTCCCGAGAGGATTCCGGAGGCCTCCTCGACCAGGGGCTTTTCGTCGTGTGTGGACTTGGCAGCCAAAAAGGGACCCTGACCGGCACCGTCCCTTGTGCCCTCCACTCAGCCCTTCGGGGAGACCACTGCCCTGCTGTGAGTTCAGCGCCTGGAACGTCCTTGGACCTAACCCTAACCCTAACCCTACTCCGAACCAGGACCCTCCACTGAAACCTAAGCCTGCCTCGACACCTAATCCTGCATTTGATCCGCCTCCTGACATGGGCCCTCATCTAAGCCCTCGAGGGAGATCACGAGACCGGAGTTGCTTCGGCCCTGGCGACATCCCTGGACCAAACCCTAACCCTAGCTATGGCTCCCTCCTCATGAGGACCCAATTCCAAGGTCGGACAGCATCACGCGCCTGGGGTCCAGACGCGGTGCAGGCTGACTCGGCATGGACCTTGGAATCTCACCATGTCGATTCCCAGGCCTGGCTGCAGCTCCCGAGAGGATTCCGGAGGCCTCCTCGACCAGGGGCTTTTCGTCGTGTGTGGCCTTGACAGCCAAAGAGGGTCCCTGACCGGCACGGTCCCTTGTGCCCTCAACTCAGCCCTTCGGGGAGACCACTGCCCGGCTGTGGGTTCGGCGCCTGGAACCTCCTGGGACCTAACCCTAACCCTAACCCTATCCCGAAAAAGGACCCTCCACCAAAACCGAAGCCAGCCTCGATCCCTATTCCTGCATTTGAGCTGCCGTGTGGCATGGGCCCTCATTTCAGGCCTCGAGGGAGATCACCAGACCGGAGTCGCTTTGGCCCTGGCGACGTCCCTGGACCGAACCCTAACTCTAGATAAGGCTCTCTCCGCATGGGGACCCAATTCCAAGGTAGGACAGCATCACGAGCCTGGGGTCCAGAAGCGGGGCAGGCTGACTTGCCAAGGAACCTGGAAGCTCACCATGTCGTTTGCCAGGCCCGGCTGCAGCTCCCGAGAGGATTCCGGAGGCCTCCTCGACCAGGGGCTTATCGACGTGTGTGGTCTTGGCAGCCAAAGAGTGACCCTGACCGGCACCGTCCCTTGTGCCCTCAACTCAGCCCTTCGGGGAGACCACTGCCTTGCTGTGAGTTCAGCGCCTGGAACCTCCTGGGACCTAACCCTACCCCGAACCCGGACCCTCCCCCGAAACCTAAGCCTGCCTCGACACCTAATCCTGCATTTGAGCCGCCTTCTGGCATGGGCCCTCACTTCAGCCCTTGAGGGAGATCACGAGACCGGAGTCGCTTTGGCCCTGGCGACGTCCCTGGACCGAGCCCTAACCCTAGCTAAGGCTCTCTCCTCATGGGGACCCAATTCCAAGGTCGGACAGCATCATGCGCCTGGGGTCCAGTAGCGGTGCATGCTGACGCGGCATTGAACTTGGAATCTCACATGTCGTTTCCCAGGCCCGGCAGCAGCTCCAGAGAGGGTTCCGGAGGCCTCCTCGACCAGGGGCTTATCGACGTGTGTGGCCTTGACAGCCAAAGAGGGACCCTAACCGGCACGGTCCCTTGTGCTTCAACTCAACCCTTCGGGGAGACCACTGCCCTGCTGTGAGTTCAGCGCCTGGAACCTCCTGGGACCTAACCCTAACCCTAAACCTACCCCGAACCAGGACCCTCCACCGAAACCTAAGCCAGCCTCGATCCCTATTCGTGCATTTGAGCCGCCTTCTGGCATGGGCCCTCACTTCAAGCCTCGAGGGAGATCACGAGACCGGAGTCGCTTCGGCCCTGGCGACGTCCCTGGACCGAACCCTAACCCTAGATAAGGCTCTCTCCGCATGGGGACCCAATTCCAAGGTAGGACAGCATCACGAGCCTGGGGTCCAGAAGCGGGGCAGGCTGACTTGCCAAGGAACCTGGAAGCTCACCATGTCGTTTCCCAGGCCCGGCTGCAGCTCCCGAGAGGATTCCGGAGGCCTCCTCGACCAGGGGCTTATCGACGCGTGTGGTCTTGGCAGCCAAAGAGGGACCCTGACCGGCACCGTCCCTTGTGCCCTCAACTCAGCCCTTCGGGGAGACCACTGCCCTGCTGTGAGTTCAGCGCCTGGAACCTCCTGGGACCTAACCCTAACCCTAACCCTACCCCGAACCGTTAGCCTCCACCAAACGTAAGCCTGCCTCGTTCCCTTATCCTGCATTTGAGCCGCCTCCTGGCATGGGCCCTCACTTCAGCCCCCGAGGGAGATCACGAGACCGGAGTCGCTTCGGCCCTGGCGACATCCCTGGACCAAACCCTAACCCTAGCTATGGCTCTCTCCTCATGAGGACCCAATTCCAAGGTTGGACAGCATCACGCGCCTGGGGTCCAGAAGCGGTGCAGGCTGACTCGGCATGGAACTTGGAATCTCACCATGTCGTTTCCCAGGCCCGGCTGCAGCTCCCGAGAGGATTCCGGAGGCCTCATCGACCAGGGGCTTATCGAGGTGTGTGGCCTTGAGCCAAAGAGGGACCCTGACCGGCACCGTCCCTTGTGCGCTCAACTCAGCCCTTCGGGGAGACACTGCCCTGCTGTGAGTTCGGCGCCTGGAATCTCCTGGGTCCTACCCCTAAACCTAAACCTAACCAGAACCGTTACCCTCCACCGAAACCTAAGCCTGCCTCGATCCCTAATCCTGCATTTGAGCCGCCTCCTGGCATGGGCCCTCACTTCAGCCCTCGAGGGAGATCACGAGACCAGAGTCGCTTTGGCCCTGGCGACTTCGCTGGACCGAACCTTAACCCTAGCTAAGGCTCTCTCCGCATGGGGACCCAATTCCAAGGTCGGACAGCATCACGCGCCTGGTGTCCAGAAGCGGTGCAGGCTGACTCGTCAAGGAACCTGGAAGCTCACCATGTCGTTTCCCAGGCCCGGCTGCAGCTCCCGAGAGGATTCCGGAGGCCTCCCCGAGCAGGGGCTTATCGACGTGTGTGGCCTTGGCAGCCAAAGAGGGATCCTGACCGGCACCGTCCTTTGTGCCCGCAACTAAGCCCTTCGGGAACAACACTGCCCTGCTGTGAGTTCGGCGTCTGGAACCTCTTTGGACTTAACCCTAACCCTAACCCTTCCCCGAACCGTTACCCTCCACTGAAACCAAAGCCTGCCACGTTCCCTTATCCTGCATTTGAGCCGCCTTCTGGCATGGGCCCTCACTTCAGCCCTCGAGGGAGATCACGAGACCGGAGTCGCTTCGGCCCAGGCGTCGTCCCTGGACCGAACCCTAACCCTAGCTAAGGCTCTCAACTCATGTGGACTCAATTCCAAGGTCGGACAGCATCACGCGCCTGGTGTCCAGAAGCGGTGCAGGCTGACTCGTCAAGGAACCTGGAAGCTCACCATGTCGTTTCCCAGGCCCGACTGCAGCTCCTGAGAGGATTCCGGAGGCCTCCTCGACCAGGGGCTTATCCACGTGTGTGGCCTTGGCAGCCAAAGAGGGATCCTGACCGGCACCGTCCTTTGTGCCCGCAACTAACCCCTTCGGGAAGAACACTGCCCTGCTGTTAGTTCGGCGTGTGGAACCTCTTGGGACCTAACCCTAACCCTAAGCCTTCGCCGAACCGTTACCCTCCACTGAAACCTAAGCCTGCCTCGTTCCCTTATCCTGCAGTTGAGCCGCCTTCTGGCATGGGCCCTCACTTCAGACCTCGAGGGAGATCACGAGACCAGAGTCGCTTCGGCCCTGGAATCGTCCCTGGACCGAACCCTAACCCTAGCTAAGGCTCTCTCCGCATGGGGACCCAATTCCAAGGTCGGAAAGCATCACGCGCATAGGGAACAGAAGTGGTGCAGGCTGACTCGGCAAGGAACATGGAAGCTCACCATGTCGTTTCCCAGGCCCGGCTGCAGCTCCCGAGAGGATTCCGGAGGCCTCCTCGACCAGGGGCTTATCGACGTGTGTGGTCTTGGCAGCCAAAGAGTGACCCTGACCGGCACCGTCCTTTGTGCCCTCAACTCAGCCCTTCGGGCAGACCACTGCCTTGCTGTGAGTTCAGCGCCTGGAACCTCCTGGGACCTAACCGTAACCCTAACCCTACCCCGAACCCGGACCCTCCCCCGAAACCTAAGCCTGCCTCGACACCTAATCCTGCATTTGAGCCGCCTCCTGGCATGGGCCCTCACTTCAGCCCTTGAGGGAGATCACGAGACCGGAGTCGCTTCGGCCCTGGCGACGTCCCTGGACCGAACCCTAACCCTAGCTAAGGCTCTCTCCTCATGGGGACCCAATTCCAAGGTCGGACAGCATCATGCGCCTGGGGTCCAGAAGCGGTGCAGGCTGACTCGGCATGGACCTTGCAATCTCACCATGTCGTTTCCCAGGCCCGGCTGCAGCTCCCGAGAGGATTCCGGAGGCCTCCTCGACCAGGGTCTTATCGACGTGTGTGGCCTTGACAGCCAACGAGGGACCCTGACCGGCACGATCCCTTGTGCCCTCAACTCAGCCCTTCGGGGAGACCACTGCCCTGCTTTGGGAAACGCGCCTGGAACTTCCTGGGACCTAACCCTAACCCTAACCCTGCCCCGAACCAGGACCCTCCACCGAAACCTAAGCCAGCCTCGATCCCTCTTCCTGCATTTGAGACGCCTTCTGGAATGGGCCCTCACTTCAGTCCTCGAGGGAGATCACGAGACCGGAGTCGCTTCGGCCCTGGCGACGTCCCTGGACCGAACCCTAACCCTAGTTAAGGCTCTCTCCGCATGGGGACCCAATTCCAACGTAGGACAGCATCACGAGCCTGGGGACCAGAAGCGGTGCAGTCTGACTTGCCAAGGTACCTGGAAGCTCACCATGTCGTTTCCCAGGCCCAGATACAGCTCCCGAGAGGATTCCGGAGGCCTCCTCGACCAGGGGCTTATCGACGTGTGTGGCCTTGGCAGCCAAAGAGGTATCCTGACCGGCACCGTCCTTTGTGCCCCCAACTAAGCCCTTCGGAAAGAACACTGCCCTGCTGTGAGTTCGGCGTCTGGAACCTCTTGGGACTTAACCCTAACCCTAACCCTTCCCCGAAACGTTACCCTCCACTGAAACCTAAGCTTGCCTCATTCCCTTATCCTGCATTTGAGCAGCCTCCTGGCATGGGCCCTCACTTCAGCCCTCGAGGGAGATCACGAGACCGGAGTCGCGTCGGCCCTGGCGACGTCCTTGGACCGAACCCTAACCCTAGCTAAGGCACTCTCCTCATGGGGACCAAATTCCAAGGTCGGAGAGCATCACGCGCATAGGGAACAGAAGCGGTGCAGGCTGACTTGCCAAGGAACTTGGAATTTCACCATGTCGTTTCCCAGGCCCGGCTGCAGCTCCCGAGAGGATTCCGGAGGCCTCCTCGACCAGGGGCTTTTCGTCGTGTGTGGACTTGGCAGCCAAAAAGGGACCCTGACCGGCACCGTCCCTTGTGCCCTCCACTCAGCCCTTCGGGGAGACCACTGCCCTGCTGTGAGTTCAGCGCCTGGAACGTCCTTGGACCTAACCCTAACCCTAACCCTACTCCGAACCAGGACCCTACACTGAAACCTAAGCCTGCCTCGACACCTAATCCTGCATTTGATCCGCCTCCTGACATGGGCCCTCATCTAAGCCCTCGAGGGAGATCACGAGACCGGAGTTGCTTCGGCCCTGGCGACATCCCTGGACCAAACCCTAACCCTAGCTATGGCTCCCTCCTCATGAGGACCCAATTCCAAGGTCGGACAGCATCACGCGCCTGGGGTCCAGACGCGGTGCAGGCTGACTCGGCATGGACCTTGGAATCTCACCATGTCGATTCCCAGGCCTGGCTGCAGCTCCCGAGAGGATTCCGGAGGCCTCCTCGACCAGGGGCTTTTCGTCGTGTGTGGCCTTGACAGCCAAAGAGGGTCCCTGACCGGCACGGTCCCTTGTGCCCTCAACTCAGCCCTTCGGGGAGACCACTGCCCGGCTGTGGGTTCGGCGCCTGGAACCTCCTGGGACCTAACCCTAACCCTAACCCTATCCCGAAAAAGGACCCTCCACCAAAACCGAAGCCAGCCTCGATCCCTATTCCTGCATTTGAGCTGCCGTGTGGCATGGGCCCTCATTTCAGGCCTCGAGGGAGATCACCAGACCGGAGTCGCTTTGGCCCTGGCGACGTCCCTGGACCGAACCCTAACTCTAGATAAGGCTCTCTCCGCATGGGGACCCAATTCCAAGGTAGGACAGCATCACGAGCCTGGGGTCCAGAAGCGGGGCAGGCTGACTTGCCAAGGAACCTGGAAGCTCACCATGTCGTTTGCCAGGCCCGGCTGCAGCTCCCGAGAGGATTCCGGAGGCCTCCTCGACCAGGGGCTTATCGACGTGTGTGGTCTTGGCAGCCAAAGAGTGACCCTGACCGGCACCGTCCCTTGTGCCCTCAACTCAGCCCTTCGGGGAGACCACTGCCTTGCTGTGAGTTCAGCGCCTGGAACCTCCTGGGACCTAACCCTACCCCGAACCCGGACCCTCCCCCGAAACCTAAGCCTGCCTCGACACCTAATCCTGCATTTGAGCCGCCTTCTGGCATGGGCCCTCACTTCAGCCCTTGAGGGAGATCACGAGACCGGAGTCGCTTTGGCCCTGGCGACGTCCCTGGACCGAGCCCTAACCCTAGCTAAGGCTCTCTCCTCATGGGGACCCAATTCCAAGGTCGGACAGCATCATGCGCCTGGGGTCCAGTAGCGGTGCATGCTGACGCGGCATTGAACTTGGAATCTCACATGTCGTTTCCCAGGCCCGGCAGCAGCTCCAGAGAGGGTTCCGGAGGCCTCCTCGACCAGGGGCTTATCGACGTGTGTGGCCTTGACAGCCAAAGAGGGACCCTAACCGGCACGGTCCCTTGTGCTTCAACTCAACCCTTCGGGGAGACCACTGCCCTGCTGTGAGTTCAGCGCCTGGAACCTCCTGGGACCTAACCCTAACCCTAAACCTACCCCGAATCAGGACCCTCCACCGAAACCTAAGCCAGCCTCGATCCCTATTCGTGCATTTGAGCCGCCTTCTGGCATGGGCCCTCACTTCAAGCCTCGAGGGAGATCACGAGACCGGAGTCGCTTCGGCCCTGGCGACGTCCCTGGACCGAACCCTAACCCTAGATAAGGCTCTCTCCGCATGGGGACCCAATTCCAAGGTAGGACAGCATCACGAGCCTGGGGTCCAGAAGCGGGGCAGGCTGACTTGCCAAGGAACCTGGAAGCTCACCATGTCGTTTCCCAGGCCCGGCTGCAGCTCCCGAGAGGATTCCGGAGGCCTCCTCGACCAGGGGCTTATCGACGCGTGTGGTCTTGGCAGCCAAAGAGGGACCCTGACCGGCACCGTCCCTTGTGCCCTCAACTCAGCCCTTCGGGGAGACCACTGCCCTGCTGTGAGTTCAGCGCCTGGAACCTCCTGGGACCTAACCCTAACCCTAACCCTACCCCGAACCGTTAGCCTCCACCAAACGTAAGCCTGCCTCGTTCCCTTATCCTGCATTTGAGCCGCCTCCTGGCATGGGCCCTCACTTCAGCCCCCGAGGGAGATCACGAGACCGGAGTCGCTTCGGCCCTGGCGACATCCCTGGACCAAACCCTAACCCTAGCTATGGCTCTCTCCTCATGAGGACCCAATTCCAAGGTTGGACAGCATCACGCGCCTGGGGTCCAGAAGCGGTGCAGGCTGACTCGGCATGGAACTTGGAATCTCACCATGTCGTTTCCCAGGCCCGGCTGCAGCTCCCGAGAGGATTCCGGAGGCCTCATCGACCAGGGGCTTATCGAGGTGTGTGGCCTTGAGCCAAAGAGGGACCCTGACCGGCACCGTCCCTTGTGCGCTCAACTCAGCCCTTCGGGGAGACACTGCCCTGCTGTGAGTTCGGCGCCTGGAATCTCCTGGGTCCTACCCCTAAACCTAAACCTAACCAGAACCGTTACCCTCCACCGAAACCTAAGCCTGCCTCGATCCCTAATCCTGCATTTGAGCCGCCTCCTGGCATGGGCCCTCACTTCAGCCCTCGAGGGAGATCACGAGACCAGAGTCGCTTTGGCCCTGGCGACTTCGCTGGACCGAACCTTAACCCTAGCTAAGGCTCTCTCCGCATGGGGACCCAATTCCAAGGTCGGACAGCATCACGCGCCTGGTGTCCAGAAGCGGTGCAGGCTGACTCGTCAAGGAACCTGGAAGCTCACCATGTCGTTTCCCAGGCCCGGCTGCAGCTCCCGAGAGGATTCCGGAGGCCTCCCCGAGCAGGGGCTTATCGACGTGTGTGGCCTTGGCAGCCAAAGAGGGATCCTGACCGGCACCGTCCTTTGTGCCCGCAACTAAGCCCTTCGGGAACAACACTGCCCTGCTGTGAGTTCGGCGTCTGGAACCTCTTTGGACTTAACCCTAACCCTAACCCTTCCCCGAACCGTTACCCTCCACTGAAACCAAAGCCTGCCACGTTCCCTTATCCTGCATTTGAGCCGCCTTCTGGCATGGGCCCTCACTTCAGCCCTCGAGGGAGATCACGAGACCGGAGTCGCTTCGGCCCAGGCGTCGTCCCTGGACCGAACCCTAACCCTAGCTAAGGCTCTCAACTCATGTGGACTCAATTCCAAGGTCGGACAGCATCACGCGAATAGGGAACAGAAGCGGTGCAGGCTGACTCGGCAAGGAACCTGGAAGCTCACCATGTCGTTTCCCAGGCCCGGCTGCAGCTCCAGAGAGGATTCCGGAGGCCTCCTCGACCAGGGGCTTATCGACGCGTGTGGTCTTGGCAGCCAAAGAGGGACCCTGACAGGTACCGTCCCTTGTGCCCTCAACTCAGCCCTTCGGGGAGACCACTGCCCTTCTGTGAGTTCAGCGCCTGGAACCTCCTGGGACCTAAACCTAACCCTAACCCTACCCCGAACCGTTAGCCTCCACCGAAACGTAAGCCTGCCTCGTTCCCTTATCCTGCATTTGAGCCGCCTCCTGGCATGGGCCCTCACTTCAGCCCTCGAGGGAGATCACGAGACCGGAGTCGCGTCGGCCCTGGCGACGTCCCTGACCGAACCCTAACCCTAGCTAAGGCTCTCTCCGCATGGGTACCCAATTCCAACGTAGGACAGCATCACGAGCCTGGGGACCAGAAGCGGTGCAGGCTGACTTGCCAAGGTACCTGGAAGCTCACCATGTCGTTTCCCAGGCCCAGATGCAGCTCCCGAGAGGATTCCGAGGGCTCCTCGACCAGGGGCTTATCGACGTGTGTGGCCTTGGCAGCCAAAGAGGTATCCTGACCGGCACCGTCCTTTGTGCCCGCAACTAAGCCCTTCGGAAAGAACACTGCCCTGCTGTGAGTTCGGCTTCTGGAACCTCTTGGGACTTAACCCTAACCCTAACCCTTCCCCGAAACGTTACCCTCCACTGAAACCTAAGCTTGCCTCATTCCCTTATCCTGCATTTGAGCAGCCTCCTGGCATGGGCCCTCACTTCAGCCCTCGAGGGAGATCACGAGACCGGAGTCGCGTCGGCCCTGGCGACGTCCCTGGACCGAACCCTAACCCTAGCTAAGGCACTCTCCTCATGGGGACCAAATTCCAAGGTCGGAGAGCATCACGCGCATAGGGAACAGAAGCGGTGCAGGCTGACTTGCCAAGGAACTTGGAATCTCACCATGTCGTTTCCCAGGCCCGGCTGCAGCTCCCGAGAGGACTCCGGAGGCCTCCTCGACCAGGGGCTTTTCGTCGTGTGTGGACTTGGCAGCCAAAAAGGGACCCTGACCGGCACCGTCCCTTGTGCCCTCCACTCAGCCCTTCGGGGAGACCACTGCCCTGCTGTGAGTTCAGCGCCTGGAACGTCCTTGGACCTAACCCTAACCCTAACCCTACTCCGAACCAGGACCCACCACCGAAACCTAAGCCTGCCTCGACACCTAATCCTGCATTTGATCCGCCTCCTGACATGGGCCCTCATCTAAGCCCTCGAGGGAGATCACGAGACCGGAGTTGCTTCGGCCCTGGCGACATCCCTGGACCAAACCCTAACCCTAGCTATGGCTCCCTCCTCATGAGGACCCAATTCCAAGGTCGGACAGCATCACGCGCCTGGGGTCCAGAAGCGGTGCAGGCTGACTCGGCATGGACCTTGGAATCTCACCATGTCGATTCCCAGGCCTGGCTGCAGCTCCCGAGAGGATTCCGGAGGACTCCTCGACCAGGGGCTTATCGACGTGTGTGGCCTTGACAGCCAAAGAGAGTCCCTGACCGGCACGGTCCCTTGTGCCCTCAACTCACCCCTTCGGGGAGACCACTGCCCGGCTGTGGGTTCGGCGCCTGGAACCTCCTGGGACCCAACCCTAACCCTAACCCTACCCCGAAAAAGGACCCTCCACCAAAACCGAAGCCAGCCTCGATCCCTATTCCTGCATTTGAGCTGCCGTGTGGCATGGGCCCTCATTTCAGGCCTCGAGGGAGATCACCAGACCGGAGTCGCTTTGGCCCTGGCGACGTCCCTGGACCGAACCCTAACTCTAGATAAGGCTCTCTCCGCATGGGGACCCAATTCCAAGGTAGGACAGCATCACGAGCCTGGGGTCCAGAAGCGGGGCAGGCTGACTTGCCAAGGAACCTGGAAGCTCACCATGTCGTTTGCCAGGCCCGGCTGCAGCTCCCGAGAGGATTCCGGAGGCCTCCTCGACCAGGGGCTTATCGACGTGTGTGGTCTTGGCAGCCAAAGAGTGACCCTGACCGGCACCGTCCCTTGTGCCCTCAACTCAGCCCTTCGGGGAGACCACTGCCTTGCTGTGAGTTCAGCGCCTGGAACCTCCTGGGACCTAACCCTATCCCTAACCCTACCCGAACCAGGACCCTCTACCGAAACCGAAGACTGCCTCGATCCCTAATCCTGCATTTGAGCCGCCTCCTGGCATGGGCCCTCACTTCAGCCCTCGAGGGAGATCACGAGACCAGAGTCGCTTCGGCCCTGGCGACATCCCTGGACCAAACCCTAACCCTAGCTATGGCTCTCTCCTCATGAGGACCCAATTCCAAATTTGGACAGCATCACGCGCCTGGGGTCCAGAAGCGGTGCAGGCTGACTCGGCATGGAACTTGGAATCTCACCATGTCGTTTCCCAGGCCCGGCTGCAGCTCCCGAGAGGATTCCGGAGGCCTCATCGACCAGGGGCTTATCGAGGTGTGTGGCCTTGAGCCAAAGAGGGACCCTGACCGGCACCGTCCCTTGTGCGCTCAACTCAGCCCTTCGGGGAGACCACTGCCCTGCTGTGAGTTCGGCGCCTGGAATCTCCTGGGTCCTACCCCTAAACCTAAACCTAACCAGAACCGTTACCCTCCACCGAAACCTAAGCCTGCCTCGACACCTAATCCTGCATTTGAGCCGCCTCCTGGCATGGGCCCTCACTTCAGCCCTCGAGGGAGATCACGAGACCAGAGTCGCTTTGGCCCTGGCGACTTCGCTGGACCGAACCTTAACCCTAGCTAAGGCTCTCTCCGCATGGGGACCCAATTCCAAGGTCGGACAGCATCACGCGCCTGGTGTCCAGAAGCGGTGCAGGCTGACTCGTCAAGGAACCTGGAAGCTCACCATGTCGTTTCCCAGGCCCGGCTGCAGCTCCTGAGAGGATTCCGGAGGCCTCCTCGACCAGGGGCTTATCGACGTGTGTGGCCTTGGCAGCCAAAGAGGGATCCTGACCGGCACCGCCCTTTGTGCCCGCAACTAAGCCCTTCGGGAAGAACACTGCCCTGCTGTTAGTTCGGCGTCTGGAACCTCTTGGGACCTAACCCTAACCCTAAACCTTCGGCGAACCGTTACCCTCCACTGAAACCTAAGCTTGCCTCGTTCCCTTATCCTGCAGTTGAGCCGCCTTCTGGCATGGGCCCTCACTTCAGACCTCGAGGGAGATCACGAGAGCGGAGTCGCTTCGGCCCTGGCATCGTCCCTGGACCGAACCCTAACCCTAGCTAAGGCTCTCTCCTCATGGGGACCCAATTCCAAGATCGGACAGCATCACGCGCATAGGGAACAGAAGCGGTGCAGGCTGACTCGGCAAGGAACCTGGAAGCTCACCATGTCGTTTCCCAGGCCCGGCTGCAGCTCCCGAGAGGATTCCGGAGGCCTCCTCGACCAGGGGCTTTTCGACGTGTGTGGACTTGGCAGCCAAAGAGGGACCCTGACCGGCACCGTCCCTTGTGCCCTCAACTCAGCCCTTCGGGGAGACCACTGCCCTGCTGTGAGTTCAGCGCCTGGAACCTCCTGGGACCTAACCCTAACCCTAACCCTACCACGAACCAGGACCATCCCCCGGAACCTAAGCCTGCCTCGACACCTAATCCTGCATTTGAGCCGCCTCCTGGCATGGGCCCTCACTTCAGCCCTCGAGGGAGATCACGAGACCAGAGTCGCTTCGGCCCTGGTGACGTCCCTGGACTGAACCCTAACCCTAGCTAAGGCTCTCTCCTCATGGGGACCCAATTCCAAGGTCGGACAGCATCACGCGCCTGGGGTCCAGAAGCGGTGCAGGCTGACTCGGCATGGAACGTGGAATCTCACCATTTCGTTTCCCAGGCCCGGCTGCAGCTCAAGAGAGGATTCCGGAGGCCTCCTCAACCAGGGGCTTATCGACGTGTGTGGCCTTGACAGCCAAAGAGGGTCCCTGACCGGCACGGTCCCTTGTGCCCTCAATTCAGCCCTTCGGGAAGACCACTGCCCGGCTGTGGGTTCGGCGCCTGGAACCTCCTGGGACCTAACCCTAACTCTAACGCTACCCACAAAAAGGAACCTCCACCGAAACCTAAGTTGCCTCGACACCTAATCCTGCATTTGAGCCGCCTCCTGGCATGGGCCCTCACTTCAGCCCTCGAGGGAGATCACGAGACCAGAGTCGCTTCTGCCCTGGCGACGTCCCTGGACCGAACCCTAACCCTAGCTAAAGCTCTCTCCTCATGGGGACCCAATTCCAAGGCCGGACAGCATCACGCGCCTGGGGTCCAGAAGCGGTGCAGGCTGACTCGGCATGGAACGTGGAATCTCACCATGTCGTTTCCCAGGCCCGGCTGCAGCTCCCGAGAGGATTCCGGAGGTCTCCTCGACCAGGGGCTTATCGACGTGTGTGGCCTTGACACCAAAGAGGGACCCTGACCGGCACGGTCCCTTGTGCCCTCAACTCAGCCCTTCGGGGAGACCACTGCCCTGCTGTGGGTTCGGCGCCTGGAACCACCTGGGACCTAACCCTAACACTAACCCTACCCCGAACCAGGACCCTCCACCGAAACCTAAGCCTGCCTCATTCCCTTATCCTGCATTTGAGCCGCCTTCTGATATGGGCCCTCACTTCAGCCCTCAAAGGAGATCACGAGACCGGAGTCGCTTCGGCCTGGCGTCGTCCCTGGACTGAACGCTAACCCTAGCTAAGGCTCTCTCAGCATGGGGACCCAATTCCAAGGTAGGAGAGCATCACGAGCCTGGGGTCCAGAAGCGGGGCAGGCTGACTTGCCAAGGAACCTGGAAGCTCACCATGTCGTTTCCCAGGCCCGGCTGCAGCTCCCGAGAGGATTCCGGAGGCCTCCTCGACCAGGGGCTTATTGCCATGTGTGGTCTTGGCAGCCAAAGAGGGCCCTGACCGGCACCGTCCCTTGTGCCCTCAACTCAGCCCTTCGGGTGACCACTGCCCTGCTGTCAGTTCAGCGCCTGGAACCTCTTGGGACCTAACCCTAACCCTAACCCTACCACGATCCAGGAACATCCACCGGAACCTAAGCCTGCCTAGACACCTAATCCTGCATTTGAGCCGCCTCCTGGCATGGGCCCTCACTTCAGACCTCGAGGGAGATCACGAGACCGGAGTCGCTATGGCCCTGGCGACGTCCCTGGACTTAACCCTAACCCTAGCTAAGGCTCTCTCCTCATGGGGACCCAATTCCAAGGTCGGACAGCATCACGCGCCTGGGGTCCAGAAGCGGTGCAGGCTGACTCGGGATGGAACTTAGAATCTCACCATGTCGATTCCCAGGCCCGGCTGCAGCTCCAGAGAGGATTCCGGAGGCCTCCACGACCAGGGGCTTATCGACGTGTGTGGCCTTGACAGCCAAAGAGGGTCCCTGACCGGCACGGTCCCTTGTGCCCTCAACTCACCCCTTCGGGGAGACCACTGCCCGGGTGTGTGTTAGGCGCCTGGAACCTCCTGGGACCTAACCCTAACCCTAAACCTACCTCGAGAAAGGATCCTCCACCGAAACCTAAGCCAGCCTCGATACCTATTCCTGCATTTGAGCTGCCGTCTGGCATGGGCCCTCATTTCAGGCCTCGAGGGAGATCACCAGACCGGAGTCGCATAGGCCCTGGCGACGTCCCTGGACCGAACCCTAACTCTAGATAAGGCTCTCTCTGCATGGGGACCCATTCCAAGGTAGGACAGCATCACGAGCCTGGGGTCCAGAAGCGGGGAAGGCTGACTTGCCAAGGAACCTGGAAGCTCACCATGTCGTTTCCCAGGCCCGGCTGCAGCTCCTGAGAGGATTCCGGAGGCCTCCTCGACCAGGGGCTTATCGACGTGTGTGGCCTTGGCAGCCAAAGAGGGATCCTGACCGGCACCGTCCTTTGTGCCCGCCACTAAGCCCTTCGGGGAGACCACTGCCCTGCTGTGGGTTCGGCGCCTGGAACCTCCTGGGACCTAACCCTAACCCTAACCCTACCCCGAACCAGGACCCTCCACTGAAACCTAAGCCTGCCTCATTACCTTACCCTGCATTTGAGCTGCCTTCTGATATGGGCCCTCACTTCTTCCCTCGAAGGAGATCACGAGACCGGAGTCGCTTCGGCCCTGGCGTCGTCCCTGGACCGAACCCTAAACCTAGCTAAGGCTCTCTCCTCATGGGGACCCAATTCCAATGTCGGACAGCATCATACGCATAGGGAACAGAAGCGGTGCAGGCTGACTCGGCAAGGAACCTGGAAGCTCACCATGTCGTTTCCCAGGCCCGGCTGCAGCTCCCGAGATGATTCCGGAGGCCTCCTCGACCAGGGGCTTATCGACGTGTGTGGTCTTGGCAGCCAAAGAGGGACCCTGACCGGCACCGTCCCTTGTGCCCTCAACTCAGCCCTTCGGGGAGACCACTGCCCTGCTGTGAGTTCAGCGCCTGGAACCTCCTGGGACCTAACCCTAACCCTAACCCTACCCCGAACCAGGACCCTCCACCGAAACCTAAGCCTGCCTCGACACCTAATCCTGCATTTGAGCCGCCTCCTGGCATGGGCCCTCACTTCAGCCCTCGAGGGAGATCACGAGACCGTAGTCGCTTCGGCCCTGGCGACGTCCCTGGACCGAACCCTAACCCTAGCTAAAGCTCTCTCCTCATGGGGACCCAATTCCAAGGTCGGACAGCATCACGCGCCTGGGGTCCAGAAGCAGTGCAGGCTGACTCGGCATGAAACTTGGAATCTCACCATGTCGTTTCCCAGGCCCGGCTGCAGCTCCCGAGAGGATTCCGGAGGTCTCCTCGACCAGGGGCTTTTCGACGTGTGTGGCCTTGACAGCCAAAGAGGGACCCTGACCGGCACGGTCCCTTGTGCCCTCAACTCAGCCCTTCGGGGAGACCACTGCCCTGCTGTGGGTTCGGCGCCTGGAACCTCCTGGGACCTAACCCTAACCCTAACCCTACCCCGAACCGTTACCCTCCACCGAAACGGAAGCCTGCCTCATTCCCTTATCCTGCCTTTGAGCCGCCTTCTGATATGGGCCCTCACTTCAGCCCTCGTAGGAGATCATGAAACCGGAGTCGCTTCGGCCCTTGCGTCGTCCCTGGACCGAACCCTAACCCTAGCTAAGGCTCTCTCCTCATGGGGACCCAATTCCAAGGTCGGACAGCATCACGCGCCTGGGGTCCAGAAGCAGTGCAGGCTGACTCGGCATGGAACTTGGAATCTCACCATGTCGTTTCCCAGGCCCGGCTGCAGCTCCCGAGAGGATTCCGGAGGTCTCCTCGACCAGGGGCTTATCGACGTGTGTGGCCTTGACAGCCAAAGAGGGACCCTGACCGGCACGGTCCCTTGTGCCCTCAACTCAGCCCTTCGGGGAGACCACTGCTCTGCTGTGGGTTCGGCGCCTGGAACCTCTTGGGACCTAACACTAACCCTAACCTTTCCCCGAACCGTTACCCTCCACTGAAAACTAAGCCTGCCTAGTTCCCTTATCCTGCATTTGAGCCGCCTTGTGGCATGGGCCCTCACTTCAGCCCTCGAGGGAGATCCCGAGGGTGGAGTCGCTACGGCCCTGGCATCGTCCCCGGACCGAACCCTAACCCTAGCTAAGGCTCTCTCCTCTTGGGGACCCAATTCCAAGGTCGGACAGCATCACGTGCATAGGGAACAGAAGTGGTGCAGGCTGACTCGGCAAGGAACCTGGAAGCTCACCATGTCGTTTCCCAGGCCCGGCTGCAGCTCCCGAGGGGATTTCGGAGGCCTCCTCGACCAGGGGCTTATCGACGTGTGTGGTCTTGGCAGCCAAAGAGGGACCCTACCGGCACCGTCCCTTGTGCCCTCAACTCAGCCCTTCTGGGAGACCACTGCCCTGCTGTGAGTTCAGCGCCCGGAATCTCCTGGGTCCTACCCCTAAACCTAAACCTAACCTGAAGCGTTACCTTCCACCGAAACCTAAGCCTGCCTCGACACCTAATCCTGCATTTGAGCCGCCTCCTGGCATGGGCCCTCACTTCAGCCCTCGAGGGAGATCACGAGACCAGAGTCGCTTTGGCCCTGGCGACTTCGCTGGACCGAACCTTAACCCTAGCTAAGGCTCTCTCCGCATGGGGACCCAATTCCAAGGTCGGACAGCATCACGCGCCTGGTGTCCAGAAGCGGTGCAGGCTGACTCGTCAAGGAACCTGGAAGCTCACCATGTCGTTTCCCAGGCCCGGCTGCAGCTCCTGAGAGGATTCCGGAGGCCTCCTCGACCAGGGGCTTATCGACGTGTGTGGCCTTGGCAGCCAAAGAGGGATCCTGACCGGCACCGCCCTTTGTGCCCGCAACTAAGCCCTTCGGGAAGAACACTGCCCTGCTGTTAGTTCGGCGTCTGGAACCTCTTGGGACCTAACCCTAACCCTAAACCTTCGGCGAACCGTTACCCTCCACTGAAACCTAAGCTTGCCTCGTTCCCTTATCCTGCAGTTGAGCCGCCTTCTGGCATGGGCCCTCACTTCAGACCTCGAGGGAGATCACGAGAGCGGAGTCGCTTCGGCCCTGGCATCGTCCCTGGACCGAACCCTAACCCTAGCTAAGGCTCTCTCCTCATGGGGACCCAATTCCAAGATCGGACAGCATCACGCGCATAGGGAACAGAAGCGGTGCAGGCTGACTCGGCAAGGAACCTGGAAGCTCACCATGTCGTTTCCCAGGCCCGGCTGCAGCTCCCGAGAGGATTCCGGAGGCCTCCTCGACCAGGGGCTTTTCGACGTGTGTGGACTTGGCAGCCAAAGAGGGACCCTGACCGGCACCGTCCCTTGTGCCCTCAACTCAGCCCTTCGGGGAGACCACTGCCCTGCTGTGAGTTCAGCGCCTGGAACCTCCTGGGACCTAACCCTAACCCTAACCCTACCACGAACCAGGACCATCCCCCGGAACCTAAGCCTGCCTCGACACCTAATCCTGCATTTGAGCCGCCTCCTGGCATGGGCCCTCACTTCAGCCCTCGAGGGAGATCACGAGACCAGAGTCGCTTCGGCCCTGGTGACGTCCCTGGACTGAACCCTAACCCTAGCTAAGGCTCTCTCCTCATGGGGACCCAATTCCAAGGTCGGACAGCATCACGCGCCTGGGGTCCAGAAGCGGTGCAGGCTGACTCGGCATGGAACGTGGAATCTCACCATTTCGTTTCCCAGGCCCGGCTGCAGCTCAAGAGAGGATTCCGGAGGCCTCCTCAACCAGGGGCTTATCGACGTGTGTGGCCTTGACAGCCAAAGAGGGTCCCTGACCGGCACGGTCCCTTGTGCCCTCAATTCAGCCCTTCGGGAAGACCACTGCCCGGCTGTGGGTTCGGCGCCTGGAACCTCCTGGGACCTAACCCTAACTCTAACGCTACCCACAAAAAGGAACCTCCACCGAAACCTAAGTTGCCTCGACACCTAATCCTGCATTTGAGCCGCCTCCTGGCATGGGCCCTCACTTCAGCCCTCGAGGGAGATCACGAGACCAGAGTCGCTTCTGCCCTGGCGACGTCCCTGGACCGAACCCTAACCCTAGCTAAAGCTCTCTCCTCATGGGGACCCAATTCCAAGGCCGGACAGCATCACGCGCCTGGGGTCCAGAAGCAGTGCAGGCTGACTCGGCATGGAACTTGGAATCTCACCATGTCGTTTCCCAGGCCCGGCTGCAGCTCCCGAGAGGATTCCGGAGGTCTCCTCGACCAGGGGCTTATCGACGTGTGTGGCCTTGACACCAAAGAGGGACCCTGACCGGCACGGTCCCTTGTGCCCTCAACTCAGCCCTTCGGGGAGACCACTGCCCTGCTGTGGGTTCGGCGCCTGGAACCACCTGGGACCTAACCCTAACACTAACCCTACCCCGAACCAGGACCCTCCACCGAAACCTAAGCCTGCCTCATTCCCTTATCCTGCATTTGAGCCGCCTTCTGATATGGGCCCTCACTTCAGCCCTCAAAGGAGATCACGAGACCGGAGTCGCTTCGGCCTGGCGTCGTCCCTGGACTGAACGCTAACCCTAGCTAAGGCTCTCTCAGCATGGGGACCCAATTCCAAGGTAGGAGAGCATCACGAGCCTGGGGTCCAGAAGCGGGGCAGGCTGACTTGCCAAGGAACCTGGAAGCTCACCATGTCGTTTCCCAGGCCCGGCTGCAGCTCCCGAGAGGATTCCGGAGGCCTCCTCGACCAGGGGCTTATTGCCATGTGTGGTCTTGGCAGCCAAAGAGGGCCCTGACCGGCACCGTCCCTTGTGCCCTCAACTCAGCCCTTCGGGTGACCACTGCCCTGCTGTCAGTTCAGCGCCTGGAACCTCTTGGGACCTAACCCTAACCCTAACCCTACCACGATCCAGGAACATCCACCGGAACCTAAGCCTGCCTAGACACCTAATCCTGCATTTGAGCCGCCTCCTGGCATGGGCCCTCACTTCAGACCTCGAGGGAGATCACGAGACCGGAGTCGCTATGGCCCTGGCGACGTCCCTGGACTTAACCCTAACCCTAGCTAAGGCTCTCTCCTCATGGGGACCCAATTCCAAGGTCGGACAGCATCACGCGCCTGGGGTCCAGAAGCGGTGCAGGCTGACTCGGGATGGAACTTAGAATCTCACCATGTCGATTCCCAGGCCCGGCTGCAGCTCCAGAGAGGATTCCGGAGGCCTCCACGACCAGGGGCTTATCGACGTGTGTGGCCTTGACAGCCAAAGAGGGTCCCTGACCGGCACGGTCCCTTGTGCCCTCAACTCACCCCTTCGGGGAGACCACTGCCCGGGTGTGTGTTAGGCGCCTGGAACCTCCTGGGACCTAACCCTAACCCTAAACCTACCTCGAGAAAGGATCCTCCACCGAAACCTAAGCCAGCCTCGATACCTATTCCTGCATTTGAGCTGCCGTCTGGCATGGGCCCTCATTTCAGGCCTCGAGGGAGATCACCAGACCGGAGTCGCATAGGCCCTGGCGACGTCCCTGGACCGAACCCTAACTCTAGATAAGGCTCTCTCTGCATGGGGACCCATTCCAAGGTAGGACAGCATCACGAGCCTGGGGTCCAGAAGCGGGGAAGGCTGACTTGCCAAGGAACCTGGAAGCTCACCATGTCGTTTCCCAGGCCCGGCTGCAGCTCCTGAGAGGATTCCGGAGGCCTCCTCGACCAGGGGCTTATCGACGTGTGTGGCCTTGGCAGCCAAAGAGGGATCCTGACCGGCACCGTCCTTTGTGCCCGCCACTAAGCCCTTCGGGGAGACCACTGCCCTGCTGTGGGTTCGGCGCCTGGAACCTCCTGGGACCTAACCCTAACCCTAACCCTACCCCGAACCAGGACCCTCCACTGAAACCTAAGCCTGCCTCATTACCTTACCCTGCATTTGAGCTGCCTTCTGATATGGGCCCTCACTTCTTCCCTCGAAGGAGATCACGAGACCGGAGTCGCTTCGGCCCTGGCGTCGTCCCTGGACCGAACCCTAAACCTAGCTAAGGCTCTCTCCTCATGGGGACCCAATTCCAATGTCGGACAGCATCATACGCATAGGGAACAGAAGCGGTGCAGGCTGACTCGGCAAGGAACCTGGAAGCTCACCATGTCGTTTCCCAGGCCCGGCTGCAGCTCCCGAGATGATTCCGGAGGCCTCCTCGACCAGGGGCTTATCGACGTGTGTGGTCTTGGCAGCCAAAGAGGGACCCTGACCGGCACCGTCCCTTGTGCCCTCAACTCAGCCCTTCGGGGAGACCACTGCCCTGCTGTGAGTTCAGCGCCTGGAACCTCCTGGGACCTAACCCTAACCCTAACCCTACCCCGAACCAGGACCCTCCACCGAAACCTAAGCCTGCCTCGACACCTAATCCTGCATTTGAGCCGCCTCCTGGCATGGGCCCTCACTTCAGCCCTCGAGGGAGATCACGAGACCGTAGTCGCTTCGGCCCTGGCGACGTCCCTGGACCGAACCCTAACCCTAGCTAAAGCTCTCTCCTCATGGGGACCCAATTCCAAGGTCGGACAGCATCACGCGCCTGGGGTCCAGAAGCAGTGCAGGCTGACTCGGCATGAAACTTGGAATCTCACCATGTCGTTTCCCAGGCCCGGCTGCAGCTCCCGAGAGGATTCCGGAGGTCTCCTCGACCAGGGGCTTTTCGACGTGTGTGGCCTTGACAGCCAAAGAGGGACCCTGACCGGCACGGTCCCTTGTGCCCTCAACTCAGCCCTTCGGGGAGACCACTGCCCTGCTGTGGGTTCGGCGCCTGGAACCTCCTGGGACCTAACCCTAACCCTAACCCTACCCCGAACCGTTACCCTCCACCGAAACGGAAGCCTGCCTCATTCCCTTATCCTGCCTTTGAGCCGCCTTCTGATATGGGCCCTCACTTCAGCCCTCGTAGGAGATCATGAAACCGGAGTCGCTTCGGCCCTTGCGTCGTCCCTGGACCGAACCCTAACCCTAGCTAAGGCTCTCTCCTCATGGGGACCCAATTCCAAGGTCGGACAGCATCACGCGCCTGGGGTCCAGAAGCAGTGCAGGCTGACTCGGCATGGAACTTGGAATCTCACCATGTCGTTTCCCAGGCCCGGCTGCAGCTCCCGAGAGGATTCCGGAGGTCTCCTCGACCAGGGGCTTATCGACGTGTGTGGCCTTGACAGCCAAAGAGGGACCCTGACCGGCACGGTCCCTTGTGCCCTCAACTCAGCCCTTCGGGGAGACCACTGCTCTGCTGTGGGTTCGGCGCCTGGAACCTCTTGGGACCTAACACTAACCCTAACCTTTCCCCGAACCGTTACCCTCCACTGAAAACTAAGCCTGCCTAGTTCCCTTATCCTGCATTTGAGCCGCCTTGTGGCATGGGCCCTCACTTCAGCCCTCGAGGGAGATCCCGAGGGTGGAGTCGCT
Organism: Prionailurus viverrinus; assembly: GCF_022837055.1. Classification (NCBI taxonomy): domain Eukaryota; kingdom Metazoa; phylum Chordata; class Mammalia; order Carnivora; family Felidae; genus Prionailurus; species Prionailurus viverrinus. Next base: position 1,375,430 of record NW_025927618.1, read on the forward strand.
ACGGCCCTGGCATCGTCCCCGGACCGAACCCTAACCCTAGCTAAGGCTCTCTCCTCTTGGGGACCCAATTCCAAGGTCGGACAGCATCACGTGCATAGGGAACAGAAGTGGTGCAGGCTGACTCGGCAAGGAACCTGGAAGCTCACCATGTCGTTTCCCAGGCCCGGCTGCAGCTCCCGAGGGGATTTCGGAGGCCTCCTCGACCAGGGGCTTATCGACGTGTGTGGTCTTGGCAGCCAAAGAGGGACCCTACCGGCACCGTCCCTTGTGCCCTCAACTCAGCCCTTCTGGGAGACCACTGCCCTGCTGTGAGTTCAGCGCCCGGAATCTCCTGGGTCCTACCCCTAAACCTAAACCTAACCTGAAGCGTTACCTTCCACCGAAACCTAAGCCTGCCTCGATCCCTAATCCTGCATTTCAGCCGCCTCCTGTCATGGGCCCTCAATTCAGCCCTCGAGGGAGATCACGAGACCGGAGTCGCTTCGGCCCTGGCGACGTCCCTGGACCGAACCGTAACCCTAGCTAAGGCTCTCTCCTCATGGGGACCCAATTCTAAGGTCGGACAGCATCACGAGCCTGGGGTCCAGAAGCGGTGCAGGCTGACTTGCCCAGGAACCTGGAAGCTCACCATGTCGTTTCCCAAGCCCGGCTGCAGCTCCCGAGAGGATTCCGGAGGCCTCCTCGTCCAGGGGCTTATTGCCGTGTGTGGTCTTAACAGCCAAAGAGGGACCCTGACCGGCACCGTCCCTTGTACCCTCAACTCAGCCCTTCGGGGAGACAACTGCCCTGCTGTGAGTTCAGCGCCTGGAACCTCCTGGGACCTAACCCTAACCCTAACACTACCCCGAACCAGGATCCTCCGCCGAAACCTATGCCTGCCTCGACACCTAATATTGCATTTGAGCCGCCTCCTGGCATGGGCCCTCACCTCAGCCCTCGATGGAGATCAGGAGACCGGAGTCGCTTCGACCCTGGCGTGGTCGCTGGACCGAACCCTAACCCTAGCTAAGGCTCTCTCCTCATGGGGACCCAATTCCAAGGTCGGACAGCATCACGCGCCTGGCGTCCAGAAGCGGTGCAGGGTGACTCGTCATGGATCTTGGAATCTCACCATGTCGTTTCCCAGGCCCGGCTGCAGCTCCCGAGAGGATTCCGGAGGTCTCCTCGACCAGGGGCTTATCGACGTGTGTGGCCTTGACAGCCAAAGAGGGACCCTGACCGGCACGGTCCCTTGTGCCCTCAACTCAGCCCTTCGGGGAGACCACTGCCCTGCTGTGGGTTCGGCGCCTGGAACCTCCTGGGACCTAACCCTAACCCTAACCCTACCCCGAACGAGGACCCTCCACCGAAACCTAAGCCTGCCTCATTTCCTTATCCTGCATTTGAGCCGCCTTCTTATATGGGCCCTCACTTCAGCCCTCGAAGGAGATCACGAGACCGGAGTCGCTTCGGCCCTGGCGTCGTCCCTGGACTGAACGCTAACCCTAGCTAAGGCTCTCTCCTCATGGGGACCCAATTCCAAGGTCGGACAGCATCACGCGCATAGGGAACAGAAGCGGTGCAGGCTGACTCGGCAAGGAACCTGGAAGCTCACCATGTCGTTTCCCAGGCCCGGCTGCAGCTCCCGAGAGGATTCAGGAGGCCTCCTCGACCAGGGGCTTTTCGACGTGTGTGGTCTTGGCAGACAAAGAGGGACCCTGACCGGCACCGTCCCTTGTGCCCTCAACTCAGCCCTTCGGGGAGACCACTGCCCTGCTGTGAGTTCAGCGCCTGGAACCTCTTGGGACCTAACCCTAACCCTAAACCTACCACGATCCAGGACCATCCACCGGAACCTAAGCCTGCCTAGACACCTAATCCTGCATTTGAGCCGCCTCCTGGCATGGGCCCTCACTTCAGCCCTCGAGGGAGATCACGAGACCGGAGTCGCTTTAGTCCTGGCGACGTCCCTGGACCGAACCCTAACCATAGCTAAGGCTCTCTGCTTATGGGGACACAATTCCAAGGTCGGACAGCATCATGCGCCTGGGGTCCAGAGGCGGTGCAGGCTGACTCGGCATGGACCTTGCAATCTCACCATGTCGTTTCCCAGGCCCGGCTGCAGCTCCCGAGAGGATTCCGGAGGCCTCCTCGACCAGGGTCTTATCGACGTGTGTGGCCTTGACAGCCAAAGAGGGACCCTGACCGGCACGGTCCCTTGTGCCCTCAACTCAGCCCTTCGGGGAGACCACTGCCCTGCTTTGGGAAAAGCGCCTGGAATCTCCTGGGACCTAACCCTAACCCTAACCCTACCCCGAACCAGGACCCTCCACCGAAACCTAAGCCAGCCTCGATCCCTATTCCTGCATTTGAGCCGCTTTCTGGAATGGGCCCTCACTTCAGTCCTCGAGGGAGATCACGAGACCCGAGTCGCTTCGGCCCTGGCGACGTCCCAGGACCGAACCCTAACCCTAGTTAAGGCTCTCTCCGCATGGGACCCAATTCCTACGTAGGACAGCATCACGAGCCTGGGGTCCAGAAGCGGTGCAGGCTGACTTGCCCAGAAACCTGGAAGCTCACCATGTCGTTTCCCAGGCCCGGCTGCAGCTCCAGAGAGGATTCCGGAGGCCTCCTCGACCAGGGGCTTATTGCCATGTGTGGTCTTGGCAGCCAAAGAGGGACCCTGACCGGCACCGTCCCTTGTGCCCTCAACTCAGCCCTTCGGGGAGACCACTGCCCTGCTGTGAGTTCAGCGCCTGGAACCTCCTGGGACCTAACCCTAACCCTAACCCTACCCCGAACCAGGACCCTCCACCGAAACCTAAGCCTGCCTCGACACCTAATCCTGCATTTGAGCCGCCTTGTGGCATGGGCCCTCACTTCAGCCCTCGAGGGACATCACGAGACCAGAGTCGCTTCTGCCCTGGCGACGTCCCTGGACCGAACCCTAACCCTAGCTAAAGCTCTCTCCTCATGGGGACCCAATTCCAAGGTCGGACAGCATCAAGCGCCTGGGGTCCAGAAGCAGTGCAGGCTGACTCGGCATGGATGTTGGAATCTCACCATGTCGTTTCCCAGGCCCGGCTGCAGCTCCCGAGAGGATTCCGGAGGTCTCCTCGACCAGGGGCTTATCGACGTGTGTGGCCTTGACAGCCAAAGAGGGACCCTGACCGGCACGGTCCCTTGTGCCCTCAACTCAGCCCTTCGGGAAGACCACTGCCCGGCTGTGGGTTCGGCGCCTGGAACCTCCTGGGACCTAACGCAAACCCTAACCCTACCCAGAAAAAGGACCCTCCACCGAAACCTAAGCCAGGCTCGATATCTATTCCTGCATTTGAGCTGCCGTCTGGCATGGGCCCTCATTTCAGGCCTCGAAGGAGATCACCAGACCGGAGTCACTTCGGCCCTGGTGACGTCCCTGGACTGAACCCTAACCCTAGATAAGGCTCTCTCAGCATGGGGACCCAATTCCAAGGTAGGACAGCATCACGAGCCTGGGGTCCAGAAGCGGGGCAGGCTGACTTGCCAAGGAACCTGGAAGCTCACCATGTCGTTTCCCAGGCCCGGTTGCAGCTCCTGAGAGGCTTGCGGAGCCTCCTCGACCAGGGGCTTATCGACGTGTGTGGTCTTGGCAACCAAAGAGGGACCCTGACCGGCACCGTCCCTTGTGCCCTCAATTCAGCCCTTCGGGGAGACCACTGCCCTGCTGTGAGTTCAGCGCCTGGAACCTCCTGGGACCTAACCCTAACCCTAACCCTACCCCGAACCAGGACCCTCCACCGAAACCTAAGCCTGCCTCGACACCTAATCCTGCATTTGAGCCGCCTCCTGGCATGGGCCCTCACTTCAGCCCTCGAGGGAGATCACGAGACCGGAGTCGCTTTAGCCCTGGCGACGGCCCTGGACCGAACCCTAACCATAGCTAAGGCTCTCTGCTCATGGGGACACAATTCCAAGGTCGCACAGCATCATGCGCCTGGGGTCCAGAGGCGGTGCAGGCTGACTCGGCATGGACCTTGCAATCTCACCATGTCGTTTCCCAGGCCCGGCTGCAGCTCCCGAGAGGATTCCGGAGGCCTCCTCGACCAGGGTCTTATCGACGTGTGTGGCCTTGACAGCCAAAGAGGGACCCTGACCGGCACGGTCCCTTGTGCCCTCAACTCAGCCCTTCGGGGAGACCACTGCCCTGATTTGGGAAAAGCGCCTGGAATCTCCTGGGACCTAACCCTAACCCTAACCCTACCCCGAACCAGGACCCTCCACCGAAACCTAAGCCAGCCTCGATCCCTATTCCTGCATTTGAGCCGCTTTCTGGAATGGGCCCTCACTTCAGTCCTCGAGGGAGATCACGAGACCCGAGTCGCTTCGGCCCTGGCGACGTCCCAGGACCGAACCCTAACCCTAGTTAAGGCTCTCTCCGCATGGGACCCAATTCCTACGTAGGACAGCATCACGAGCCTGGGGTCCAGAAGCGGTGCAGGCTGACTTGCCCAGAAACCTGGAAGCTCACCATGTCGTTTCCCAGGCCCGGCTGCAGCTCCCGAGAGGATTCCGGAGGCCTCCTCGACCAGGGGCTTATTGCCATGTGTGGTCTTGGCAGCCAAAGAGGGACCCTGACCGGCACCGTCCCTTGTGCCCTCAACTCAGCCCTTCGGGGAGACCACTGCCCTGCTGTGAGTTCAGCGCCTGGAACCTCCTGGGACCTAACCCTAACCCTAACCCTACCCCGAACCAGGACCCTCCACCGAAACCTAAGCGTGCCTCGACACCTAATCCTGCATTTGAGCCGCCTCCTGGCATGGGCCCTCACTTCAGCCCTCGAGGGAGATCACGAGACCAGAGTCGCTTCTGCCCTGGCGACGTCCCTGGACCGAACCCTAACCCTAGCTAAAGCTCTCTCCTCATGGGGACCCAATTCCAAGGTCGGACAGCATCACGCGCCTGGGGTCCAGAAGCAGTGCAGGCTGACTCGGCATGGAACTTGGAATCTCACCATGTCGTTTCCCAGGCCCGGCTGCAGCTCCCGAGAGGATTCCGGAGGTCTCCTCGACCAGGGGCTTATCGACGTGTGTGGCCTTGACAGCCAAAGAGGGACCCTGACCGGCACGGTCCCTTGTGCCCTCAACTCAGCCCTTCGGGGAGACCACTGCCCTGCTGTGTGTTCGGCGCCTGGAACCTCCTGGGACCTAACCCTAACCCTAACCTTACCCCGAACCAGGACCCTCCCCCGAAACCTAAGCCTGCCTCATTCCCTTATCCTGCATTTGAGCCGCCTTCTGATATGGGCCCTCACTTCAGCCCTCGAAGGAGATCACAAAATCGGAGTCGCTTCGGCCCTTGCGTCGTCCGTGGACCGAACCCTAACCCTAGCTAAGGCTCTCTCCTCATGGGGACTCAATTCCAATGTCGGACAGCATCACGCGCATAGGGAACAGAAGAGGTGCAGGCTGACTCGGCAAGGAACCTGGAAGCTCACCATGTCGTTTCCCAGGCCCGGCTGCAGCTCCCGAGAGGATTCCGGAGGCCTCCTCGACCAGGGGCTTTTCGACGTGTGTGGTCTTGGCAGCCAAAGAGGGACCCTGACCGGCACCGTCCCTTGTGCCCTCAACTCAGCCCTTCGGGGAGACCACTGCCCTGCTGTGAGTTCAGCGCCTGGAACGTCCTGGGACCTAACCCTAACCCTAACCCTACCACGAACCAGGACCATCCCTGGGAACCTAAGCCTGCCTCGACCCCTAATCCTGCATTTGAGCCGCCTCCTGACATGGGCCCTCACTTCAGCCCTCGAGGGAGATCACGAGACCAGAGTCGCTTCGGCCCTGGCGACGTCCCTGGACTGAACCCTAACCCTAGCTAAGGCTCTCTCCTCATGGGGACCCAATTCCAAGGTCGGACAGCATCACGCGCCTGGGGACCAGAAGGGGTGCAGGCTGACTCGGCATGGAACTTGGAATCTCACCATGTCGTTTCCCAGGCCCGGCTGCAGCTCAAGAGAGGATTCCGGAAGCCTCCTCGACCAGGGGCTTATCGACGTGTGTGGCCTTGACAGCCAAAGAGGGTCCCTGATCGGCACGGTCCCTTGTGCCCTCAACTCAGCCCTTCGGGAAGACCACTGCCCGGCTGTGGGTTCGGCGCCTGGAACCTCCTGGGACCTAACCCTAACCCTAACCCTACCCAGAAAAAGGACCCTCCACCGAAACCTAAGCCAGGCTCGATCCCTATTCCTGCATTTGAGCTGCCGTCTGGCATGGGCCCTCATTTCAGGCCTCGAAGGAGATCACCAGACCGGAGTCACTTCGGCCCTGGTGACGTCCCTGGACTGAACCCTAACCCTAGATAAGGCTCTCCAGCATGGGGACCCAATCCAAGGTAGGACAGCATCACGAGCCTGGGGACCAGAAGCGGGGCAGGCTGACTTGCCAAGGAACCTGGAAGCTCACCATGTCGTTTCCCAGGCCCGGCTGCAGCTCCAGAGAGGATTCCGGAGGCCTCCTCGACCAGGGGCTTATTGCCATGTGTGGTCTTGGCAGCCAAAGAGGGACCCTGACCGGCACCGTCCCTTGTGTCCTCAACTCAGCCCTTCGGGGAGACCACTGCCCTGCTGTGAGTTCAGCGCCTGGAAACTCCTGGGACCTAACCCTAACCCTAACCCTACCACGAACCAGGACCCTCCACCGAAACCTAAGCCTGCCTCGACACCTAATCCTGCATTTGAGCTGCCTCCTGCCATGGGCCCTCACTTCAGCCCTCGAGGGAGATCACGAGACCAGAGTCGCTTCGGCCCTGGCGACGTCCCTGGACCGAACCCTAACCCTAGCTAAAGCTCTCTCCTCATGGGGACCCAATTCCAAGGTCGGACAGCATCACGCGCCTGGGGTCCAGAAGCAGTGCAGGCTGACTCGGCATGGAACTTGGAATCTCACCATGTCGTTTCCCAGGCCCGGCTGCAGCTCCCGAGAGGATTCCGGAGGTCTCCTCGACCAGGGGCTTATCGACGCGTGTGGCTTGACAGCCAAAGAGGGACCCTGACCGGCACGGTCCCTTGTGCCCTCAACTCAGCCCTTCGGGGAGACCACTGCCCTGCTGTGGGTTCGGCGCCTGGAACCTCCTGGGACCTAACCCTAACCCTAACCCTACCCCGAACCAGGACCCTCCACCGAAACCTAAGCCTGCCTCATTCCCTTATCCTGCATTTGAGCCGCCTTCTGATATGGGCCCTCACTTCAGCCCTCGAAGGAGATCACAAAACCGGAGTCGCTTCGGCCCTTGCGTCGTCCCTGGACCGAACCCTAACCCTAGCTAAGGCTCTCTCCTCATGGGGACCCAATTCCAATGTCGGACAGCATCACGCGCATAGGGAACAGAAGCGGTGCAGGCTGACTCGGCAAGGAACCTGGAATCTCACCATGTCGTTTCCCAGGCCCGGCTGCAGCTCCCGAGAGGATTCCGGAGGCCTCCTCGACCAGGGGCTTTTCGACGTGTGTGGTCTTGGCAGCCAAAGAGGGACCCTGACCGGCACCGTCCCTTGTGCCCTCAACTCAGCCCTTCGGGGAGACCACTGCCCTGCTGTGAGTTCAGCGCCTGGAACGTCCTGGGACCTAACCCTAACCCTAACCCTACCACGAACCAGGACCATCCCTGGGAACCTAAGCCTGCCTCGACCCCTAATCCTGCATTTGAGCCGCCTCCTGCCATGGGCCCTCACTTCAGCCCTCGAGGGAGATCACGAGACCAGAGTCGCTTCGGCCCTGGCGACGTCCCTGGACTGAACCCTAACCCTAGCTAAGGCTCTCTCCTCATGGGGACCCAATTCCAAGGTCGGACAGCATCACGCGCCTGGGGTCCAGAAGCGGTGCAGGCTGACTCGGCATGGAACTTGGAATCTCACCATGTCGTTTCCCAGGCCCGGCTGCAGCTCAAGAGAGGATTCCGGAGGCCTCCTCAACCAGGGGCTTATCGACGTGTGTGGCCTTGACAGCAAAGAGGGTCCCTGACCGGCACGGTCCCTTGTGCCCTCAACTCAGCCCTTCGGGAAGACCACTGCCCGGCTGTGGGTTCGGCGCCTGGAACCTCCTGGGACCTAACCCTAACCCTAACCCTACCCAGAAAAAGGACCCTCCCCCGAAACCTAAGCCAGGCTCGATCCCTATTCCTGCATTTGAGCTGCCGTCTGGCATGGGCCCTCATTTCAGGCCTCGAAGGAGATCAGCAGACCGGAGTCACTTCGGCCCTGGTGACGTCCCTGGACTGAACCCTAACCCTAGATAAGGCTCTCTCAGCATGGGGACCCAATTCCAAGGTAGGACAGCATCACGAGCCTGGGGTCCAGAAGTGGGGCAGGCTGACTTGCCAAGGAACCTGGAAGCTCACCATGTCGTTTCCCAGGCCCGGCTGCAGCTCCTGAGAGGATTCCGGAGGCCTCCTCGACCAGGGGCTTATTGCCATGTGTGGTCTTGGCAGCCAAAGAGGGACCCTGACCGGCACCGTCCCTTGTGCCCTCAACTCAGCCCTTCGGGGAGACCACTGCCCTGCTGTGAGTTCAGCGCCTGGAACCTCCTGGGACCTAACCCTAACCCTAACCCTACCCCGAACCAGGACCCTCCACTGAAACCTAAGCCTGCCTCGACACCTAATCCTGCATTTGAGCCGCCTCCTGGCATGGGCCCTCACTTCAGCCCTCGAGGGAGATCACGAGACCGGAGTCGCTTAGGCCCTGGCGACGTCCCTGGACCGAACCCTAACCCTAGCTAAAGCTCTCTCCTCATGGGGACCCAATTCCAAGGTCGGACAGCATCACGCGCCTGGGGTCCAGAAGCAGTGCAGGCTGACTCGGCATGGAACTTGGAATCTCACCATGTCGTTTCCCAGGCCCGGCTGCAGCTCCCGAGAGGATTCCGGAGGTCTCCTCGACCAGGGGCTTATCGACGTGTGTGGCCTTGACAGCCATAGAGGGACCCTGACCGGCACGGTCCCTTGTGCCCTCAACTCAGCCCTTCGGGGAGACCACTGCCCTGCTGTGGGTTCGGCGCCTGGAAACTCCTGGGACCTAACCCTAACCCTAACCCTACCCCGAACCAGGACCCTCCACCGAAACCTAAGCCTGCCTCATTCCCTTATCCTGCATTTGAGCCGCCTTCTGATATGGGCCCTCACTTCAGCCCTCGAAGGAGATCACAAAACCGGAGTCGCTTCGGCCCTTGCGTCGTCCCTGGACCGAACCCTAACCCTAGCTAAGGCTCTCTCCTCATGGGGACCCAATTCCAATGTCGGACAGCATCACGCGCATAGGGAACAGAAGCGGTGCAGGCTGACTCGGCAAGGAACCTAGAAGCTCACCATGTCGTTTCCCAGGCCCGGCTGCAGCTCCAGAGAGGATTCCGGAGGCCTCCTCGACCAGGGGCTTTTCGACGTGTGTGGTCTTGGCAGCCAAAGAGGGACCCTGACCGGCACGGTCCCTTGGGCCCTCAACTCAGCCCTTCGGGGAGACCACTGCCCTGCTGTGAGTTCAGCGCCTGGAACCTCCTGGGTCCTAACCCTAACCCTAACCCTACCACGAACCAGGACCATCCCTGGGAACCTAAGCCTGCCTCGACACCTAATCCTGCATTTGAGCCGCCTCCTGGCATGGGCCCTCACTTCAGCCCTCGAGGGAGATCACGAGATCAGGTCGCTTCGGCCCTGGCGACGTCCCTGGACCGAACCCTAACCCTAGCTAAGGCTCTCTCCTCATGGTGACCCAATTACAAGGTCGGACAGCATCACGCGCCTGGGGTCCAGAAGCGGTGCAGGCTGACTCGGCATGGAACTTGGAATCTCACCATGTCGTTTCCCAGGCCCGGCTGCAGCTCCAGAGAGGATTCCGGAGGCCTCCTCGACCAGGGGCTTATCGACGTGTGTGGCCTTGACAGCCAAAGAGGGTCCCTGACCGGCACGGTCCCTTGTGCCCTCAACTCAGCCCTTCGGGAAGACCACTGCCCGGCTGTGGGTTCGGCGCCTGGAACCTCCGGGGACCTAACCCTAACCCTAACCCTACCCAGAAAAAGACCCTCCACCGAAACCTAAGCCAGGCTCGATCCCTATTCCTGCATTTGAGCTGCCGTCTGGCATGGGCCCTCATTTCAGGCCTCGAAGGAGATCAGCAGACCGGAGTCACTTCGGCCCTGGTGACGTCCCTGGACTGAACCCTAACCCTAGATAAGGCTCTCTCAGCATGGGGACCCAATTCCAAGGTAGGACAGCATCACGAGCCTGGGGTCCAGAAGCGGGGCAGGCTGACTTGCCAAGGAACCTGGAAGCTCACCATGTCGTTTCCCAGGCCCGGCTGCAGCTCCTGAGAGGATTCCGGAGGCCTCCTCGACCAGGGGCTTATTGCCCTGTGTGGTCTTGGCAGCCAAAGAGGGACCCTGACCGGCACCGTCCCTTGTGCCCTCAACTCAGCCCTTCGGGGAGACCACTGCCCTGCTGTGAGTTCAGAGCCTGGAACCTCCTGGGACCTAACCCTAACCCTAACCCTACCCCGAACCAGGACCCTCCACCGAAACCTAAGCCTGCCTCGACACCTAATCCTGCATTTGAGCCGCCTCCTGGCATGGGCCCTCACTTCAGCCCTCGAGGGAGATCACGAGACCAGAGTCGCTTCGGCCCTGGCGACGTCCCTGGACCGAACCCTAACCCTAGCTAAAGCTCTCTCCTCATGGGGACCCAATTCCAAGGTCGGACAGCATCACGCGCCTGGGGTCCAGAAGCAGTGCAGGCTGACTCGGCATGGAACTTGGAATCTCACCATGTCGTTTCCCAGGCCCGGCTGCAGCTCCCGAGACGATTCCGGAGGTCTCCTCGACCAGGGGCTTATCGACGTGTGTGGCCTTGACAGCCATAGAGGGACCCTGACCGGCACGGTCCCTTGTGCCCTCAACTCAGCCCTTCGGGGAGACCACTGCCCTGCTGTGGGTTCGGCGCCTGGAACCTCCTGGGACCTAACCCTAACCCTAACCCTACCCCGAACCAGGACCCTCCACCGAAACCTAAGCCTGCCTCATTCCCTTATCCTGCATTTGAGCCGCCTTCTGATATGGGCCCTCACTTCAGCCCTCGAAGGAGATCACAAAACCGGAGTCGCTTCGGCCCTTGCGTCGTCCCTGGACCGAACCCTAACCCTAGCTAAGGCTCTCTCCTCATGGGGACCCAATTCCAATGTCGGACAGCATCACGCGCATAGGGAACAGAAGCGGTGCAGGCTGACTCGGCAAGGAACCTAGAAGCTCACCATGTCGTTTCCCAGGCCCGGCTGCAGCTCCAGAGAGGATTCCGGAGGCCTCCTCGACCAGGGGCTTTTCGACGTGTGTGGTCTTGGCAGCCAAAGAGGGACCCTGACCGGCACCGTCCCTTGGGCCCTCAACTCAGCCCTTCGGGGAGACCACTGCCCTGCTGTGAGTTCAGCGCCTGGAACCTCCTGGGTCCTAACCCTAACCCTAACCCTACCACGAACCAGGACCATCCCTGGGAACCTAAGCCTGCCTCGACACCTAATCCTGCATTTGAGCCGCCTCCTGGCATGGGCCCTCACTTCAGCCCTCGAGGGAGATCACGAGACCGGAGTCGCTTTAGCCCTGGCGACGTCCCTGGACCGAACCCTAACCATAGCTAAGGCTCTCTGCTCATGGGGACACAATTCCAAGGTCGGACAGCATCATGCGCCTGGGGTCCAGAGGCGGTGCAGGCTGACTCGGCATGGAACTTGGAATCTCACCATGTCGTTTCCCAGGCCCGGCTGCAGCTCCCGAGAGGATTCCGGAGGCCTCCTCGACCAGGGTCTTATCGACGTGTGTGCCCTTGACAGCCAAAGAGGGACCCTGATCGGCACGGTCCCTTGTGCCCTCAACTCAGCCCTTCGGGGAGACCACTGCCCTGCTTTGGGAAAAGCGCCTGGAATCTCCTGGGACCTAATCCTAACCCTAACCCTACCCCGTACCAGGACCCTCCACCGAAACCTAAGCCAGCCTCGATCCCTATTCCTGCATTTGAGCCGCTTTCTGGAATGGGCCCTCACTTCAGTCCTCGAGGGAGATCACGAGACCCGATTCGCTTCGGCCCTGGCGACGTCCCAGGACCGAACCCTAACCCTAGTTAAGGCTCTCTCCGCATGGGACCCAATTCCTACGTAGGAGAGCATCACGAGCCTGGGGTCCAGACGCGGGGCAGGCTGACTTGCCCAGAAACCTGGAAGCTCACCATGTCGTTTCCCAGGCCCGGCTGCAGCTCCCGAGAGGATTCCGGAGGCCTCCTCGACCAGGGGCTTATTGCCATGTGTGGTCTTGGCAGCCAAAGAGGGACCCTGACCGGCACCGTCCCTTGTGCCCTCAACTCAGCCCTTCGGGGAGACCACTGCCCTGCTGTGAGTTCAGCGCCTGGAACCTACTGGGACCTAACCCTAACCCTAACCCTACCCCGAACCAGGACCCTCCACCGAAACCTAAGCCTGCCTCGAAACCTAATCCTGCATTTGAGCCGCCTCCTGGCATGGGCCCTCACTTCAGCCCTCGAGGGAGATCACGAGACCAGAGTCGCTTCGGCCCTGGCGACGTCCCTGGACCGAACCCTCACCCTAGCTAAAGCTCTCTCCTCATGGGGACCCAATTCCAAGGTTGGACAGCATCACGCGCCTGGGGTCCAGAAGCAGTGCAGGCTGACTCGGCATGGAACTTGGAATCTCACCATGTCGTTTCCCAGGCCCGGCTGCAGCTCCCGAGAGGATTCCGGAGGTCTCCTCGACCAGGGGCTTATCGACGTGTGTGGCCTTGACAGCCAAAGAGGGACCGTGACCGGCACGGTCCCTTGTGCCCTCAACTCAGCCCTTCGGGGAGACCACTGCCCTGCTGTGGGTTCGGCGCCTGGAACCTCCTGGGACCTAACCCTAACCCTAACCCTACCCCGAACCAGGACCCTCCACCGGAACCTAAGCCTGCCTCATTCCCTTATCCTGCATTTGAGCCGCCTTCTGATATGGGCCCTCACTTCAGCCCTCGAAGGAGTTCACAAAATCGGAGTCGCTTCGGCCCTGGCGACGTCCCTGGACCGAACCCTAACCCTAGCTAAGGCTCTCTCCTCATGGGGACCCAATTCCAATGTCGGACAGCATCACGCGCATAGGGAACAGAAGAGGTGCAGGCTGACTCGGCAAGGAACCTGGAAGCTCACCATGTCGTTTCCCAGGCCCGGCTGCAGCTCCCGAGAGGATTCCGGAGGCCTCCTCGACCAGGGGCTTTTCGACGTGTGTGGTCTTGGCAGCCAAAGAGGGACCCTGACCGGCACGGTCCCTTGTGCCCTCAACTCAGCCCTTCGGGGAGACCACTGCCCTGCTGTGAGTTCAGCGCCTGGAACGTCCTGGGACCTAACCCTAACCCTAACCCTACCACGAACCAGGACCATCCCCCGGAACCTAAGCCTGCCACGACACCTAATCCTGCATTTGAGCCGCCTCCTGGCATGGGCCCTCACTTCAGCCCTCGAGGGAGATCACGAGACCAGAGTCGCTTCGGCCCTGGCGACGTCCCTGGACCGAACCCTAACCCTAGCTAAGGCTCTCTCCTCATGGGGACCCAATTCCAAGGTCGGACAGCATCACGAGCCTGGGGTCCAGAAGCTGTGCAGGCTGACTCGGCATGGAACTTGGAATCTCACCATCTCGTTTCCCAGGCTCGGCTGCAGCTCAAGAGAGGATTCCGGAGGCCTCCTCGACCAGGGGCTTATTGCCATGTGTGGTCTTGGCAGCCAAAGAGGGACCCTGACCGGCACCGTCCCTTGTGCCCTCAACTCAGCCCTTCGGGGAGACCACTGCCCTGCTGTGAGTTCAGCGCCTGGAACCTCCTGGGACCTAACCCTAACCCTAACCCTACCCCGAACCAGGACCCTCCACCGAAACGGAAGCCTGCCTCATTCCCTTATCCTGCCTTTGAGTCGCCTTCTGATATGGGCCCTCACTTCAGCCCTCGAAGGAGATCATGAAACCGGAGTCGCTTCGGCCCTGGCGTCGTCCCTGGACCGAACCCTAACCCTAGCTAAGGCTCTCTCCTCATGGGGACCCAATTCCAATGTCGGACAGCATCACGCGCATAGGGAACAGAAGCGGTGCAGGCTGACTCGGCAAGGAACCTGGAAGCTCACCATGTCGTTTCCCAGGCCCGGCTGCAACTCCCGAGAGGCTTCCGGAGCCTCCTCGACCAGGGGCTTATCGACGTGTGTGGTCTTGGCAACCAAACAGGGACCCTGACCGGCACGGTCCCATGTGCCCTCAACTCAGCCCTTCGGGGAGACCACTGCCCTGCTGTGAGTTCAGCGCCTGGAACCTCCTGGGACCTAACCCTAACCCTAACCCTACCCCGAACCAGGACCCTCCACCGAAACCTAAGCCTGCCTCGACACCTAATCCTGCATTTGAGCCGCCTCCTGGCATGGGCCCTCACTTCAGCCCTCGAGGGAGATCACGAGACTGGAGTCGCTTTAGCCCTGGCGACGTCCCTGGACCGAACCCTAACCATAGCTAAGGCTCTCTGCTCATGGGGACACAATTCCAAGGTCGGACAGCATCATGCGCCTGGGGTCCAGAGGCGGTGCAGGCTGACTCGGCATGGACCTTGCAATCTCACCATGTCGTTTCCCAGGCCCGGCTGCAGCTCCCGAGAGGATTCCGGAGGCCTCCTCGACCAGGGTCTTATCGACGTGTGTGGCCTTGACAGCCAAAGAGGGACCCTGACCGGCACGGTCCCTTGTGCCCTCAACTCAGCCCTTCGGGGAGACCACTGCCCTGCTTTGGGAAAAGCGCCTGGAATCTCCTGGGACCTAACCCTAACCCTAACCCTACCCCGAACCAGGACCCTCCACCGAAACCTAAGCCAGCCTCGATCCCTATTCCTGCATTTGAGCCGCTTTCTGGAATGGGCCGTCACGTCAGTCCTCGAGGGAGATCACGAGACCCGAGTCGCTTCGGCCCTGGCGACGTCCCAGGACCGAACCCTAACCCTAGTTAAGGCTCTCTCCTCATGGGACCCAATTCCTACGTAGGACAGCATCACGAGCCTGGGGTCCAGAAGCGGTGCAGGCTGACTTGCCCAGAAACCTGGAAGCTCACCATGTCGTTTCCCAGGCTCGGCTGCAGCTCCCGAGAGGATTCCGGAGGCCTCCTCGACCAGGGGCTTATTGCCATGTGTGGTCTTGGCAGCCAAAGAGGGACCCTGACCGGCACCGTCCCTTGTGCCCTCAACTCAGCCCTTCGGGGAGACCACTGCCCTGCTGTGAGTTCAGCGCCTGGAACCTCCTGGGACCTAACCCTAACCCTAACCCTACCCCGAACCAGGACCCTCCACCGAAACCTAAGCCTGCCTCGACACCTAATCCTGCATTTGAGCCGCCTCCTGGCATGGGCCCTCACTTCAGCCCTCGAGGGAGATCACGAGACCAGAGTCGCTTCTGCCCTGGCGACGTCCCTGGACCGAACCTTAACCCTAGCTAAAGCTCTCTCCTCATGGGGACCCAATTCCAAGGTCGGACAGCATCAAGCGCCTGGGGTCCAGAAGCAGTGCAGGCTGACTCGGCATGGAACTTGGAATCTCACCATGTCGTTTCCCAGGCCCGGCTGCAACTCCCGAGAGGATTCCGGAGGTCTCCTCGACCAGGGGCTTATCGACGTGTGTGCCCTTGACAGCCAAAGAGGGACCCTACCGGCACGGTCCCTTGTGCCCTCAACTCAGCCCTTCGGGGAGACCACTGCCCTGCTGTGGGTTCGGCGCCTGGAACCTCCTGGGACCCAACCCTAACCCTAACCCTACCCCGAACCGTTACCCTCCACCGAAACGGAAGCCTGCCTCATTCCCTTATCCTGCATTTGAGCCGCCTTCAGATATGGGCCCTCACCTCAGCCCTCGAAGGAGATCACAAAACCGGAGTCGCTTCGGCCCTTGCGTCGTCCCTGGACCGAACCCTAACCCTAGCTAAGGCTCTCTCCTCATGGGGACCCAATTCCAATGTCGGACAGCATCACGCGCATAGGGAACAGAAGCGGTGCAGGCTGATTCGGCAAGGAACCTGGAAGCTCACCATGTCGTTTCCCAGGCCCGGCTGCAGCTCCGAGAGGATTTCGGAGGCCTCCTCGACCAGGGGCTTTTCGACGTGTGTGGTCTTGGCAGCCAAAGAGGGACCCTGACCGGCACCGTCCCTTGTGCCCTCAACTCAGCATTTCGGGGAGACCACTGCCCTGCTGTGAGTTCAGCGCCTGGAACCTCCTGGGACCTAACCCTAACCCTAACCCTACCACGAACCAGGACCATCCCCCGGAACCTAAGCCTGCCTCGACCCCTAATACTGCATTTGAGCCGCTTCCTGGCATGGGCCCTCACTTCAGCCCTCGAGGGAGATCACGAGACCAGAGTCGCTTCGGCCCTGGCGACGTCCCTGGACTGAACCCTAACCCTAGCTAAGGCTCTCTCCTCATGGGGACCCAATTCCAAGGTCGGACAGCATCACGCGCCTGGGGTCCATAAGCGGTGCAGGCTGACTCGGCATGGAACTTGGAATCTCACCATGTCGTTTCCCAGGCCCGGCTGCAGCTCCAGAGAGGATTCCGGAGGCCTCCTCGACCAGGGGCTTATCGACGTGTGTGGCCTTGACAGCCAAAGAGGGTCCCTGACCGGCACGGTCCCTTGTGCCCTCAACTCAGCCCTTCGGGAAGACCACTCCCCGGCTGTGGCTTTGGCGCCTGGAACCTCCTGGGACCTAACCCTAACCCTAACCCTACCCAGAAAAAGGACCCTCCACCAAAACCTAAGCCAGGCTCCATCCCTATTCCTGCATTTGAGATGCCGTCTGGCATGGGCCCTCATTTCAGGCCTCGAAGGAGATCACCAGACCGGAGTCACCTCGGCCCTGGTGACGTCGCTGGACTGAACCCTAACCCTAGATAAGGCTCTCTCCGCATGGGGACCCAATTCCAAGGTAGGACAGCGTCACGAGCCTGGGGTCCAGAAGCGGGACAGGCTGACTTGCCAAGGACCCTGGAAGCTCACCATGTCGTTTCCCAGGCCCGGCTGCAGCTCCTGAGAGGATTCCGGAGGCCTCCTCGACCAGGGGCTTATCGACGTGTGTGGCCTTGGCAGCCAAAGAGGGATCCTGACCGGCACCGTCTTTTGTGCCCGCCACTAAGCCCTTCGGGAAGAACACTGCCCTGCTGTGAGTTCGGTGTCTGGAACCTCTTGGAACCTAACCCTAACCCTAACACTTCCCCGAACCATTACCTCCACTGAAACCTAGCCTGCCTCGTTCCCTTATCCTGCATTTGAGCCGCCTTCTGGCATGGGCCCTCACTTCAGCCCTCGAGGGAGATCACGAGACCGGAGTCGCTACGGCCCTGTCATCGTCCCTGGACCGAACCCTCACCCTAGCTAAGGCTCTCTCCTGTTGGGGACCCAATTCCAAGGTCGGACAGCATCACGCGCATAGGGAACAGAAGCGGTGCAGGCTGACTCGGCAAGGAACATGGAAGCTCACCATGTCGTTTCCCAGGCCCGGCTGCAGCTCCCGAGAGGCTTCCGGAGGCCTCCTCGACCAGGGGCTTATCGACGTGTGTGGTCTTGGCAACCAAAGAGGGACCCTGACCGGCACCGTCCCTTGTGCCCTCAATTCAGCCCTTCGGGGAGACCACTGCCCTGCTGTGAGTTCAGCGCCTGGAACCTCCTGGGACCTAACCCTAACCCTAACCCTACCACGAACCAGGACCATCCCTGGGAACCTAAGCCTGCCTCGACACCTAATCCTGCATTTGAGCCGCCTCCTGGCATGGGCCCTCACTTCAGCCCTCGAGGGAGATCACGAGACCAGAGTCGCTTCGGCCCTGGCGACGTCCCTGGACTGAACCCTAACCCTAGCTAAGGCTCTCTCCTCATGGGGACCCAATTCCAAGGTCGGACAGCATCACGCGCCTGGGGTCCAGAAGCGGTGCAGGCTGACTCGGCATGGAACTTGGAATCTCACCATGTCGTTTCCCAGGCCCGGCTGCAGCTCCTGAGAGGATTCCGGAGGCCTCCTCGACCAGGGGCTTATCGACGTGTGTGGCCTTGACAGCCAAAGAGGGTCCCTGATCGGCACGGTCCCTTGTGCCCTCAACTCAGCCCTTCGGGAAGACCACTGCCCGGCTGTGGGTTCGGCGCCTGGAACCTCCTGGGACCTAACCCTAACCCTAACCCTACCCAGAAAAAGGACCCTCCACCGAAACCTAAGCCAGGCTCGATCCCTATTCCTGCATTTGAGCTGCCGTCTGGCATGGGCCCTCATTTCAGGCCTCGAAGGAGATCACCAGACCGGAGTCACTTCGGCCCTGGTGACGTCCCTGGACTGAACCCTAACCCGAGATAAGGCTCTCTCAGCATGGGGACCCAATTCCAAGGTAGGACAGCATCACGAGCCTGGGGTCCAGAAGCGGGGCAGGCTGACTTGCCAAGGAACCTGGAAGCTCACCATGTCGTTTCCCAGGCCCGGCTGCAGCTCCTGAGAGGCTTCCGGAGCCTCCTCGACCAGGGGCTTATCGACGTGTGTGGTCTTGGCAACCAAAGAGGGACCCTGACCGGCACCGTCCCTTGTGCCCTCAATTCAGCCCTTCGGGGAGACCACTGCCCTGCTGTGAGTTCAGCGCCTGGGACCTGTTGGGACCTAACCCTAACCCTAACCCTACCCCAAACCAGGACCCTCCACCGAAACCTAAGCCTGCCTCGACACCTAATCCTGCATTTGAGCCGCCTCCTGGCATGGGCCCTCACTTCAGCCCTCGAGGGAGATCACGAGACCGGAGTCGCTTTAGCCCTGGCGACGTCCCTGGACCGAACCCTAACCATAGCTAAGGCTCTCTGCTCATGGGGACACAATTCCAAGTTCGGACAGCATCATGCGCCTGGGGTCCAGAGGCGGTGCAGGCTGACTCGGCATGGACCTTGCAATCTCACCATGTCGTTTCCCAGGCCCGGCTGCAGCTCCCGAGAGGATTCCGGAGGCCTCCTCGACCAGGGTCTTATCGACGTGTGTGGCCTTGACAGCCAAAGAGGGACCCTGACCGGCACGGTCCCTTGTGCCCTCAACTCAGCCCTTCAGGGAGACCACTGCCCTGATTTGGGAAAAGCGCCTGGAATCTCCTGGACCTAACCCTAACCCTAACCCTACCCCGAACCAGGACCCTCCACCGAAACCTAAGCCAGCCTCGATCCCTATTCCTGCATTTGAGCCGCTTTCTGGAATGGGCCCTCACTTCAGTCCTCGAGGGAGATCACGAGACCCGAGTCGCTTCGGACCTGGCGACGTCCCAGGACCGAACCCTAACCCTAGTTAAGGCTCTCTCCGCATGGGACCCAATTCCTACGTAGGACAGCATCACGAGCCTGGGGTCCAGAAGCGGTGCAGGCTGACTTGCCCAGAAACCTGGAAGCTCACCATGTCGTTTCCCAGGCCCGGCTGCAGCTCCCGAGAGGATTCCGGAGGCCTCCTCGACCAGGGGCTTATTGCCATGTGTGGTCTTGGCAGCCAAAGAGGGACCCTGACCGGCACCGTCCCTTGTGCCCTCAACTCAGCCCTTCGGGGAGACCACTGCCCTGCTGTGAGTTCAGCGCCTGGAACCTCCTGGGACCTAACCCTAACCCTAACCCTACCCCGAACCAGGACCCTCCACCGAAACCTAAGCCTGCCTCGACACCTAATCCTGCATTTGAGCCGCCTCCTGGCATGGGCCCTCACTTCAGCCCTCGAGGGAGATCACGAGACCAGAGTCCCTTCTGCCCTGGCGACGTCCCTGGACCGAACCCTAACCCTAGCTAAAGCTCTCTCCTCATGGGGACCCAATTCCAAGGTCGGACAGCATCAAGCGCCTGGGGTCCAGAAGCAGTGCAGGCTGACTCGGCATGGAACTTGGAATCTCACCATGTCGTTTCCCAGGCCCGGCTGCAGCTCCCGAGAGGATTCCGGAGGCCTCCTCGACCAGGGGCTTATCGACGTGTGTGCCCTTGACAGCCAAAGAGGGACCCTGACCGGCACGGTCCCTTGTGCCCTCAACTCAGCCCTTCGGGGAGACCACTGCCCTGCTGTGGGTTCGGCGCCTGGAACCTCCTGGGTCCTAACCCTAACCCTAACCCTACCCCGAACCGTTACCCTCCACCGAAACGGAAGCCTGCCTCATTCCCTTATCCTGCATTTGAGCCGCCTTCAGATATGGGCCCTCACCTCAGCCCTCGAAGGAGATCACAAAACCGGTGTCGCTTCGGCCCTTGCGTCGTCCCTGGACCGAACCCTAACCCTAGCTAAGGCTCTCTCCTCATGGGGACCCAATTCCAATGTCGGACAGCATCACGCGCATAGGGAACAGAAGCGGTGCAGGCTGATTCGGCAAGGAACCTGGAAGCTCACCATGTCGTTTCCGAGGCCCGGCTGCAGCTCCGAGAGGATTTCGGAGGCCTCCTCGACCAGGGGCTTTTCGACGTGTGTGGTCTTGGCAGCCAAAGAGGGACCCTGACCGGCACCGTCCCTTGTGACCTCAACTCAGCCCTTCGGGAAGACCACTGCCCGGCTGTGGCTTCGGCGCCTGGAACCTCCTGCGACCTAACCCAAACCCTAACCCTACCCAGAAAAAGGACCCTCCACCAAAACCTAAGCCAGGCTCGATCCCTATTCCTGCATTTGAGATGCCGTCTGGCATGGGCCCTCATTTCAGGCCTCGAAGGAGATCACCAGACCGGAGTCACCTCGGCCCTGGTGACGTCGCTGGACTGAACCCTAACCCTAGATAAGGCTCTCTCCGCATGGGGACCCAATTCCAAGGTAGGACAGCGTCACGAGCCTGGGGTCCAGAAGCGGGACAGGCTGACTTGCCAAGGAACCTGGAAGCTCACCATGTCGTTTCCCAGGCCCGGCTGCAGCTCCTGAGAGGATTCCGGAGGCCTCCTCGACCAGGGACTTATCGACGTGTGTGGCCTTGGCAGCCAAAGAGGGATCCTGACCGGCACCGTCTTTTGTGCCCGCCACTAAGCCCTTCAGGAAGAACACTGCCCTGCTGTGAGTTCGGCGTCTGGAACCTCTTGGAACCTAACCCTAACCCTAACACTTCCCCGAACCGTTACCTCCACTGAAACCTAGCCTGCCTCGTTCCCTTATCCTGCATTTGAGCCGCCTTCTGGCATGGGCCCTCACTTCAGCCCTCGAGGCAGATCACGAGACCGGAGTCGCTACGGCCCTGGCATCGTCCCTGGACCGAACCCTAACCCTAGCTAAGGCTCTCTCCTGTTGGGGACCCAATTCCAAGGTCGGACAGCATCACGCGCATAGGGAACAGAAGCGGTGCAGGCTGACTCGGCAAGGAACATGGAAGCTCACCATGTCGTTTCCCAGGCCCGGCTGCAGCTCCCGAGAGGCTTCCGGAGCCTCCTCGACCAGGGGCTTTTCGACGTGTGTGGTCTTGGCAGCCAAAGAGGGACCCTGATCGGCACCGTCCCTTGTGCTCTCAACTCAGCCCTTCGGGGAGACCACTGCCCTGTTGTGAGTTCAGCGCCAGGAACGTCCTGGGACCTAACCCTAACCCTAACCCTACCACGAACCAGGACCATCCCTGGGAACCTAAGCCTGCCTCGACACCTAATCCTGCATTTGAGCCGCCTCCTGGCATGGGCCTTCACTTCAGCCCTCGAGGGAGATCACGAGACCAGAGTCGCTTCGGCCCTGGCGACGTCCCTGGACTGAACCCTAACCCTAGCTAAGGCTCTCTCCTCATGGGGACCCAATTCCAAGGTCGGACAGCATCACGCGCCTGGGGTCCAGAAGCGGTGCAGGCTGACTCGGCATGGAACTTGGAATCTCACCATGTCGTTTCCCAGGCCCGGCTGCAGCTCCAGAGAGGATTCCGGAGGCCTCCTCGACCAGGGGCTTATCGACGTGTGTGGCCTTGACAGCCAAAGAGCGTCCCTGACCGGCACGGTCCCTTGTGCCCTCAACTCAGCCCTTCGGGAAGACCACTGCCCGGCTGTGGCTTCGGCGCCTGGAACCTCCTGGGACCTAACCCTAACCCTAACCCTACCCAGAAAAAGGACCCTCCACCAAAACCTAAGCCAGGCTCCATCCCTATTCCTGCATTTGAGATGCCGTCTGGCATGGGCCCTCATTTCAGGCCTCGAAGGAGATCACCAGACCGGAGTCACCTCGGCCCTGGTGACGTCGCTGGACTGAACCCTAACCCTAGATAAGGCTCTGTCCGCATGGGGACCCAATTCCAAGGTAGGACAGCGTCACGAGCCTGGGGTCCAGAAGCGGGACAGGCTGACTTGCCAAGGAACCTGGAAGCTCACCATGTCGTTTCCCAGGCCCGGCTGCAGCTCCTGAGAGGATTCCGGAGGCCTCCTCGACCAGGGACTTATCGACGTGTGTGGCCTCGGCAGCCAAAGAGGGATCCTGACCGGCACCGTCTTTTGTGCCCGCCACTAAGCCCTTCGGGAAGAACACTGCCCTGCTGTGAGTTCGGCGTCTGGAACCTCTTGGAACCTAACCCTAACCCTAACCCTTCCCCGAACCGTTACCTCCACTGAAACCTAGCCTGCCTCGTTCCCTTATCCTGCATTTGAGCCGCCTTCTGGCATGGGCCCTCACTTCAGCCCTCGAGGGAGATCACGAGACCGGAGTCGCTACGGCCCTGGCATCGTCCCTGGACCGAACCCTAACCCTAGCTAAGGCTCTCTCCTGTTGGGGACCCAATTCCAAGATCGGACAGCATCACGCGCATAGGGAACAGAAGCGGTGCAGGCTGACTCGGCAAGGAACATGGAAGCTCACCATGTCGTTTCCCAGGCCCGGCTGCAGCTCCCGAGAGGCTTCCGGAGCCTCCTCGACCAGGGGCTTATCGACGTGTGTGGTCTTGGCAACCAAAGAGGGACCCTGACCGGCACCGTCCCTTGTGCCCTCAATTCAGCCCTTCGGGGAGACCACTGCCCTGCTGTGAGTTCAGCGCCTGGAACCTCCTGGGACCTAACCCTAACCCCAACCCTACCCCGAACCAGGACCCTCCACCGAAACCTAAGCCTGCCTCGACACCTAATCCTGCATTTGAGCCGCCTCCTGGCATGGGCCCTCACTTCAGCCCTCGAGGGAGATCACGAGACCGGAGTCGCTTTAGCCCTGGCGACGTCCCTGGACCGAACCCTAACCATAGCTAAGGCTCTCTGCTCATGGGGACACAATTCCAAGGTCGGACAGCATCATGCGCCTGGGGTCCAGAGGCGGTGCAGGCTGACTCGGCATGGACCTTGCAATCTCAACATGTCGTTTCCCAGGCCCGGCTGCAGCTCCCGAGAGAATTCCGGAGGCCTCCTCGACCAGGGTCTTATCGACGTGTGTGGCCTTGACAGCCAAAGAGGGACCCTGACCGGCACGGTCCCTTGTGCCCTCAACTCAGCCCTTCGGGGAGACCACTGCCCTGCTTTGGGAAAAGCGCCTGGAATCTCCTGGGACCTAACCCTAACCCTAACCCTACCCCGAACCAGGACCCTCCACCGAAACCTAAGCCAGCCTCGATCCCTATTCCTGCATTTGAGCCGCTTTCTGGAATGGGCCGTCACTTCAGTCCTCGAGGGAGATCACGAGACACGAGTCGCTTCGGCCCTGACGACGTCCCAGGACCGAACCCTAACCCTAGTTAAGGCTCTCTCCGCATGGGACCCAATTCCTACGTAGGACAGCATCACGAGCCTGGGGTCCAGAAGCGGTGCAGGCTGACTTGCCCAGAAACCTGGAAGCTCACCATGTCGTTTCCCAGGCCCGGCTGCAGCTCCCGAGAGGATTCCGGAGGCCTCCTCGACCAGGGGCTTATTGCCATGTGTGGTCTTGGCAGCCAAAGAGGGACCCTGACCGGCACCGTCCCTTGTGCGCTCAACTCAGCCCTTCGGGGAGACCACTGCCCTGCTGTGAGTTCAGCGCCTGGAACCTCCTGGGACCTAACCCTAACCCTAACCCTACCCCGAACCAGGACCCTCCACCGAAACCTAAGCCTGCCTCGACACCTAATCCTGCATTTGAGCCGCCTCCTGGCATGGGCCCTCACTTCAGCCCTCGAGGGAGATCACGAGACCAGAGTCGCTTCTGCCCTGGCGACGTCCCTGGACTGAACCCTAACCCTAGCTAAAGCTCTCTCCTCATGGGGACCCAATTCCAAGGTCGGACAGCATCAAGCGCCTGGGGTCCAGAAGCAGTGCAGGCTGACTCGGCATGGAACTTGGAATCTCACCATGTCGTTTCCCAGGCCCGGCTGCAGCTCCCGAGAGGATTCCGGAGGTCTCCTCGACCAGGGGCTTATCGACGTGTGTGCCCTTGACAGCCAAAGAGGGACCCTACCGGCACGGTCCCTTGTGCCCTCAACTCAGCCCTTCGGGGAGACCACTGCCCTGCTGTGGGTTCGGCGCCTGGAACCTCCTGGGACCTAACCCTAACCCTAACCCTACCCCGAACCGTTACCCTCCACCGAAACGGAAGCCTGCCTCATTCCCTTATCCTGCATTTGAGCCGCCTTCAGATATGGGCCCTCACCTCAGCCCTCGAAGGAGATCAGAAAACCGGAGTCGCTTCGGCCCTTGCGTCGTCCCTGGACCGAACCCTAACCCTAGCTAAGGCTCTCTCCTCATGGGGACCCAATTCCAATGTCGGACAGCATCACGCGCATAGGGAACAGAAGCGGTGCAGGCTGACTCGGCAAGGAACCTGGAAGCTCACCATGTCGTTTCCGAGGCCCGGCTGCAGCTCCGCGAGGATTTCGGAGGCCTCCTCGACCAGGGGCTTTTCGACGTGTGTGGTCTTGGCAGCCAAAGAGTGACCCTGACCGGCACCGTCCCTTGTGCCCTCAACTCAGCATTTCGGGGAGACCACTGCCCTGCTGTGAGTTCAGCGCCTGGAACCTCCTGGGACCTAACCCTAACCTTAACCCTACCCCGAACCAGGACCCTCCACCGAAACCTAAGCCTGCCTCGACACCTAATCCTGCATTTGAGCCGCTCCTGGCATGGGCCCTCACTTCAGCCCTTGAGGGAGATCACGAGACCGGAGTCGCTTCGGCCCTGGCGAAGTCCCTGGACCGAACCCTAACCCTAGCTAAGGCTCTCTCCTCATGGGGACCCTATTCCAAGGTCGGACAGCATCATGCGCCTGGGGTCCAGAAGCGGTGCATGCTGACTCGGCATTGAACTTGGAATCTCACCATGTCGTTTCCCAGGCCCGGCTGCAGCTCCAGAGAGGATTCCGGAGGCCTCCTCGACCAGGGGCTTATCGACATCTGTGGCCTTGACAGCCAAAGAGGGACCCTGACCGGCACGGTCCCTTGTGCTTCAACTCAACCCTTCGGGGAGACCACTACCCTGTTGTGAGTTCAGCGCCTGGAACCTCCTGGGACCCAACCCTAACCCTAAACCTACCCCAACCAGGACCCTCCACCGACACCTAAGCCTGCCCTGATACCTAATCCTGCATTTGAGCCGCATCCTGGCATGGGCCCTCACTTCAGCCCCAGAGGGAGATCACGAGACCGGAGTCGCTTCGGCCCTGGCGACCTCCCTGGACTGAACCCTAACCACAGATAAGGCTCTCTCCGCATGGGGACCCAATTCCAAGGTAGGACAGCATCACGAGCCTGGGGTCCAGAAGCGGAGCAGGCTGACTTGCCAAGGAACCTGGAAGCTCACCATGTCGTTTCCCAGGCCCGGCTGCAGCTCCCGAGAGGATTCCGGAGGCCTCCCCGACCAGGGGCTTATCGACGTGTGTGGCCTTGGCAGCCAAAGAGGGATCCTGACCGGCACCGTCCTTTGTGCCCGCAACTAAGCCTTTCGGGAACAACACTGCCCTGCTGTGAGTTGGGCGTCTGGAACCTCTTTGGACTTAACCCTAACCCTAACCCTTCCCCGAACCGTTACCCTCCACTGAAACCAAAGCCTGCCACGTTCCCTTATCCTGCATTTGAGCCGCCTTCTGGCATGGGCCCTCACTTCAGCCCTCGAGGGAGATCACGAGACCGGAGTCGCTTCGGCCCAGGCGTCGTCCCTGGACCGAACCCTAACCCTAGCTAAGGCTCTCTCCTCATGTGGACTCAATTCCAAGGTCGGACAGCATCACGCGAATAGGGAACAGAAGCGGTGCAGGCTGACTCGGCAAGGAACCTGGAAGCTCACCATGTCGTTTCCCAGGCCCGGCTGCAGCTCCCGAGAGGATTCCGGAGGCCTCCTCGACCAGGGGCTTATCGACGCGTGTGGTCTTGGCAGCCAAAGAGGGACCCTGACCGGCACCGTCCCTTGTGCCCTCAACTCAGCCCTTCGGGGAGACCACTGCCCTTCTGTGAGTTCAGCGCCTGGAACCTCCTGGGACCTAAACCTAACCCTAACCCTACCCCGATCCTTTAGCCTCCACCGATACGTAAGCCTGCCTCGTTCCCTTATCCTGCATTTGAGCCGCCTCCTGGCATGGGCCCTCACTTCAGCCCTCGAGGGAGATCACGAGACAGGTGTCGCTTCGGCCCTGGCGACGTCCCTGACCGAACCCTAACCCTAGCTAAGGCTCTCTCCTCATGGGGACCCAATTCCTAGGTCGGACAGCATCACGCGCATAGGGAACAGAAGCGGTGCAGGCTGCCTTGCCAAGGAACCTGGAATCTCACCATGTCGTTTCCCATGCCCGGCTGCAGCTCCCGAGAGGATTCCGGAGGCCTCCTCCCCAGGGGCTTTTCGTCGTGTGTGGTCTTGGCAGCCAAAGAGGGACCCTGACCGGCACCGTCCCTTGTTCCCTCAACTCAGCCCTTCTGGGAGACCACTGCCCTGCTGTGAGTTCAGCGCCTGGAACCTCCTGGGACCTAACCCGTACCCTAACCCTACCCCGAACCAGGACCCTCCACCGAAACCTAAGCCTGCCTCGACACCTAATCCTGCATTTGATCCGCCTCCTGACATGGGCCCTTATCTAGGCCCTCGAGGGAGATCACGAGACCAGAGTCGCTTCGGCCCTGGCGACATCCCTGGACCAAACCCTAACCCTAGCTATGGCTCTCTCCTCATGGGGACCCAATTCCAAGGTCGGACAGCATCACGCGCCTGGGGTCCAGAAGCGGTGCAGGCTGACTCGGCATGGAACTTGGAATCTCACCATGTCGTTTCCTAGGCCCGGCTGCAGCTCCCGAGAGGATTCCGGAGGCCTCATCGACCAGGGGCTTATCGACGTGGGTGGCCTTGAGCCAAAGAGGTACCCTGACCAGAACCGTCCCTTGTGCCCTCAACTCAGTCCTTCGGGGAGACCACTGCCCTGCTGTGAGTTCGGCGCCTGGAATCTCCTGGGTCCTACCCCTAAACCTAAACCTAACCAGAACCGTTACCCTCCACCGAAACCTAAGCCTGCCTCGATCCCTAATCCTGCATTTGAGCCGCCTCCTGGCATGGGCCCTCACTTCAGCCCTCAAGGGAGATCACGAGACCAGAGTCGCTTTGGCCCTGGCGACTTCACTGGACCGAACCTTAACCCTAGCTAAGGCTCTCTCTGCATGGGGACCCAATTCCAAGGTCGGACAGCATCACGCGCATAGGGAACAGAAGCGGTGCAGGCTGACTCGGCAAGGAACATGGGAGCTCACCATGTCGTTTCCCAGGCCCGGCTGCAGCTCCCGAGAGGATTCCGGAGGCCTCCTCGACCAGGGGCTTATCGACGTGTGTGGTCTTGGCAGCCAAAGAGTGACCCTGACCGGCACCGTCCCTTGTGCCCTCCACTCAGCCCTTCGGGGAGACCACTGCTTTGCTGTGAGTTCAGCGCCTGGAACCTCCTGGGACCTAACCGTAACCCTAACCCTACCCCGAACCCGGACCCTCCCCCGAAACCTAAGCCTGCCTCGACACCTAATCCTGCATTTGAGCCACCTCCTGGCATGGGCCCTCACTTCAGCCCTTGAGGGAGATCACGAGACCGGAGTCGCTTCGGCCCTGGCGACGTCCCTGGACCGAACCCTAACCCTAGCTAAGGCTCTCTCCTCATGGGGACCCAATTCCAAGGTCGGACAGCATCATGCGCCTGGGGTCCAGGAGCGGTGCATGCTGACTCGGCATTGAACTTGGAATCTCACATGTCATTTCCCAGGCCCGGCTGCAGCTCCAGAGAGGGTTCCGGAGGCCTCCTCGACCAGGGGCTTATCGACCTGTGTGGCCTTGACAGCCAAAGAGGGACCCTAACCGGCACGGTCCCTTGTGCTTCAACTCAACCCTTCGGGGAGACCACTGCCCTGCTGTGAGTTCAGTGCCTGGAACCTCCTGGGACCTAACCCTAACCCTAAACCTACCCCGAACCAGGACCCTCCACCGAAACCTAAGCCAGCCTCTATCCCTATTCGTGCATTTGAGCCGCCTTCTGGCATGGGCCCTCACTTCAGTCCTCGAGGGAGATCACGAGACCGGAGTCGCTTCGGCCCTGGCGACGTCCCTGGAACGAACCCTAACCCTAGAAAGTCTCTCTCCGCATGGGGACCCAATTCCAAGGTAGGACAGCATCACGAGCCTGGGGTCCAGAAGCGGTGCAGGCTGACTTGCCAAGGAACCTGGAAGCTCACCATGTCGTTTCCCAGCCCGGCTGCAGCTCCCGAGAGGATTCCGGAGGCCTCCCCGACCAGGGGCTTATCGACGTGTGTGGCCTTGGCAGCCAAAGAGGGATCCTGACCGGCACCGTCCTTTGTGCCCGCAACTAAGCCCTTCGGGAAGAACACTGCCCTGCTGTGAGTTCGGCGTCTGGAACCTCTTGGGACCTAACCCTAACCCTAACCCTTCCCTGAACTGTTACCCTCCACTGAAACCAAATCTGCCACGTTCCCTTATCCTGCATTTGAGCCGCCTTCTGGCATGGGCCCTCACTTCAGCCCTCGAGGGAGATCAGGAGACCGGAGTCGCTTCGGCCCTGGCGACGTCCCTGGACCGAACCCTAACCCTAGCTAAGGCTCTCTCCTCATTGGGACCCAATTCCAAGGTCTGACAGCATCACGCGCCTGGTGTCCTGAAGCGTTGTAGACTGACTCGGGAAGGAACCTGGAAGATCACCATGTTGTTTCCCAGGCCCGGCTGCAGCTTCTGAGAGGGTTCCGGAGGCCTCCTCGACCAGGGGCTTATCGACGTGTGTGGCCTTGACAGCCAAAGAGGGACCCTGACCGGCACGGTCCCTTGTGCCCTCAACTCAGCCCTTCGGGGAGACCACTGCCCTGCTTTGGGAAAAGCGCCTGGAATCTCCTGGGACCTAACCCTAACCCTAACCCTACCCCGAACCAGGACCCTCCACCGAAACCTAAGCCAGCCTCGATCCCTATTCCTGCATTTGAGCCGCTTTCTGGAATGGGCCCTCACTTCAGTCCTCGAGGGAGATCACGAGACCCGAGTCGCTTCGGCCCTGGCGACGTCCCAGGACCGAACCCTAACCCTAGTTAAGGCTCTCTCCGCATGGGACCCAATTCCTACGTAGGACAGCATCACGAGCCTGGGGTCCAGAAGCGGTGCAGGCTGACTTGCCCAGAAACCTGGAAGCTCACCATGTCGTTTCCCAGGCCCGGCTGCAGCTCCCGAGAGGATTCCGGAGTCCTCCTCGACCAGGGGCTTATTGCCATGTGTGGTCTTGGCAGCCAAAGAGGGACCCAAACCGGCACCGTCCCTTGTGCCCTCAACTCAGCCCTTCGGGGAGACCACTGCCCTGCTGTGAGTTCAGCGCCTGGAACCTCCTGGGACCTAACCCTAACCCTAACCCTACCCCGAACCAGGACCCTCCACCGAAACCTAAGCCTGACTCGACACCTAATCCTGCATTTGAGCCGCCTCCTGGCATGGGCCCTCACTTCAGCCCTCGAGGGAGATCACGAGACCGTAGTCGCTTCGGCCCTGGCGATGTCCCTGGTCCGAACCCTAACCCTAGCTAAAGCTCTCTCCTCATGGGGACCCAATTCCAAGGTCGGACAGCATCACGCGCCTGGGGTTCAGAAGCAGTGCAGGCTGACTCGGCATGGAACTTGGAATCTCACCATGTCGTTTCCCAGGCCCGGCTGCAGCTCCCGAGAGGATTCTGGAGGTCTCCTCGACCAGGGGCTTATCGACGTGTGTGGCCTTGACAGCCAAAGAGGGACCCTGACCGGCACGGTCCCTTGTGCCCTCAACTCAGCCCTTCGGGGAGACCACTGCCCTGCTGTGGGTTCGGCGCCTGGGACCTCCTGGGACCTAACCCTAACCCTAACCCTACCCCGAACCGTTACCCTCCACCGAAACGGAAGCCTGCCTCATTCCCTTATCCTGCATTTGAGCCGCCTTCTGATATGGGCCCTCACTTCAGCCCTCGAAGGAGATCACAAAACCGGAGTCGCTTCGGCCCTTGCGTCGTCCCTGGACCGAACCCTAACCCTAGCTAAGGCTCTCTCCTCATGGGGACCCAATTCCAATGTCGGACAGCATCACGCGCATAGGGAACAGAAGCGGTGCAGGCTGACTCGGCAAGGAACCTGGAAGCTCACCATGTCGTTTCCCAGGCCCGGCTGCAGCTCCCGAGAGGATTCCGGAAGCCTCCTCGACCAGGGGCTTATCGACGTGTGTGGTCTTGGCAGCCAAAGAGGGACCCTGACCGGCACCGTCCCTTGTGCCCTCAACTCAGCCCTTCGGGGAGACCACTGCCCTGCTGTGACTTCAGCGCCTGGAACGTCCTGGGACCTAACCCTAACCCTAACCCTACCACGAACCAGGACCATCCCCCGGAACCTAAGCCTGCCTCGACCCCTAATCCTGCATTTGAGCCGCCTCCTGGCATGGGCCCTCACTTCAGCCCTCGAGGGAGATCACGAGACCAGAGTCGCTTCTGCCCTGGTGACGTCCCTGGACTGAACCCTAACCCTAGATAAGGCTCTCTCCTCATGGGGACCCAATTCCAAAGTCGGACAGCATCACGCGCCTGGGGTCCAGAAGCGGTGCAGGCTGACTCGGCATGGAACTTGGAATCTCACCATGTCTTTTCCCAGGCCCGGCTGCAGCTCCTGAGAGGATTCCGGAGGCCTCCTCGACCAGGGGCTTATCGACGTGTGTGGCCTTGGCAGCCAAAGAGGGATCCTGACCGGCACCGTCTTTTGTGCCCGCAACTAAGCCCTTCGGAAAGAACACTGCCCTGCTGTTAGTTCTGCGTCTGGAACCTCTTGGGACCTAACCCTAACCCTAACCTTTCCCCGAACCGTTACCCTCCACTGAAACCTAAGCCTGCCTCGTTCCCTTATCCTGCATTTGAGCCGCCTTGTGGCATGGGCCCTCACTTCAGACCTCGAGGGAGATCCCGAAGGTGGAGTCGCTACGGCCCTGGCATCGTCCCCGGCCCGAACCCTAACCCTAGCTAAGGCTCTCTCCTCTTGGGGACCCAAATCCAAGGTCGGACAGCATCACGCGCATAGGGAACAGAAGCGGTGCAGGCTGACTCGGCAAGGAACATGGAAGCTCACCATGTCGTTTCCCAGGCCCGGCTGCAGCTCCCGAGAGGATTCCGGAGGCCTCCTCGACCAGGGGCTTATCGACGTGTGTGGTCTTGGCAGCCAAAGAGGGACCCTGACCGGCACCGTCCCTTGTGCCCTCAACTCAGCCCTTCGGGGAGACCACTGCCCTGCTGTGAGTTCAGCGCCTGGAACCTCCTGGGACCTAACCCTAACCCTAACCCTACCACGAACCAGTCCATCCCCCGGAACCTAAGCCTGCCTCGACACCTCATCCTGCATTTGAGCCGCCTCCTGGCATGGGCCCTCACTTCAGCCCTCGAGGGAGATCACGAGACCGGAGTCGCTTCTGCCCTGGCGACGTCCCTGGACCGAACCCTAACCCTAGCTAAGGCTCTCTCCTCATGGGGACCCAATTCCAAGGTCGGACAGCATCACGCGCCTGGGGTCCAGAAGCGGTGCAGGCTGATTCGGCATGGAACTTGGAATCTCACCATGTCGTTTCCCAGGCCCGGCTGCAGCTCAAGAGAGGATTCCGGCGGCCTCCTCGACCAGGGTCTTATAGACGTGTGTGGCCTTGACAGCCAAAGGGGGACCCTGACCGGCACGGTCCCTTGTGCCCTCAACTCAGCCCTTCGGGGAGACCACTGCCCTGATGTCGGTTAGGCGCCGGGAGCCTACAGGTACCCAACCCTTACCCTAAAACTGCCCATATCCAGGACCCTCCACTGAAACCTAAACCTGCCTCGATCCGTAATCCTCCATTTGAGCCGCCTTCTGGCATGGGCCCTCACTTCAGCCCTCGAGGGAGATCACGAGACCGGAGTCGCGTCGGCCATGGCGACGTCCCTGTAACGAACCCTAACCGTAGCTGAGGCTCTCTCCTCTTGGGGACCCAATTCCAAGGTCTGACAGCATCACGCGCCTGGGGTTCAGAAGCGGTGCAGGCTGACTCAGCAAGGAACCTGGAAACTCACCATGTCGTTTCCCAGGCCCTGCTTCAGCTCCCGAGAGGATATCAGAGTCCTTCTCGACCAGGGGCTTATCGACGTGTGTGGACTTGGCAGCCAAAGAGGAATCCTCCACTGCACCGTCCCTTGTGCCCTCAACTCAGCCCTTCGGGAAGACCACTGCCCTGCTGTTGGTTCGGCGCCTGGAGCCTCCAGGTACCCAACCCTAACCCTAATCCTAACCTGATCCGGGACCCTCCACCAAAACCTAAGCTTACCTCGATCCCTAATCCTGCATTTGAGACGCCTTCTGGCATGGGCCCTCACTTCAGCCCTCGAGGGAGATCTGGAGACCGGAGTCGCTTCGGCCCTGGCGACGTCCCTGGACCGAACCCTAACCCTAGCTAACGCTCTCTCCTCATGGGGACCCAATTCCAAGGTCTGACAGCATCACGCGCCTGGTGTCCTGAAGCGGTGCAGACTGACTCGGGAAGGAACCTGGAAGATCACCATGTTGTTTCCCAGGTCCGGCTGCAGCTTCTGAGAGGGTTCCGGAGGCCTCCTCGACCATGGGCTTATCGACATGTGTGGCCTTGGCAGCCAAAGAGGGATCCTGACCGGCACCGTCCCTTGTGCCCTCAACTCAGCCCTTCGGGGAGACCACTGCCCTGATGTCAGTTCGGCGCCTGGAACCTCCAGGTACCCAACCCTAACCCTAACCCTACACCGAAACGGGACCCTCCACCGAAACCTAAGCCTGCCTGGATCCTTAATCCTGCATTTGAGCCGCCTTCTGGCATGGGCCCTCACTTCCACCCTCGAGGGAGATCACGAGATAGGATTCTCTTCGACCCTGGCGACGTCCCTGGTCCGAACCCTAACCCCAGCTAACGCTCTCTCCTCATGGGGACCCAATTCCAAGGTCTGACAGCATCACGCGCCTGGGGTTCAGAAGCGGTGCAGGCTGACTCGGCAAGAACCTGGAAGCTCACCATGTCGTTTCCCAGGCCCGGCTGCAGCTCTCGAGAGGATTCCGGAGGCCTCCTCGACCAGGGGCTTATCGACGTGTGTGGCCTTGGCAGCCAAAGAGGGATCCTGACTGGCACCGTCCCTCGTGCCCTCAACTCAGCCCTTTGGGGAGACCACTGCCCTGATGTGGGTTTGGTGCCTGGAGCCTCTAGGTACACAACCCCAACCCTAACCCTACCCCGATCCGGGACCCTCCAACGAAACCTAAGCCTACCTCGATCCCTAATCCTGCATTTGAGCCGCCTTCTGGCATGGAACCTCACTTCAGCCCTCGAGGGAGATCACAAGACAGGAGTCGCTTCGGACCAGGCGACGTCCCTTTACGGAACCCTCAC
Source organism: Prionailurus viverrinus (assembly GCF_022837055.1). Lineage (NCBI taxonomy): Eukaryota > Metazoa > Chordata > Mammalia > Carnivora > Felidae > Prionailurus > Prionailurus viverrinus. The sequence goes on from NW_025927618.1 coordinate 1,409,230, forward strand.
CCTAGCTAAGCCTCTCTCCTCATGGGGACCCAATTCAAAGGTCTGACAGCATCTCGCACCTGGGACCAGAAGCGTTGCAGGCTGACTCGGCAAGGAACCTGGAAGATCACCATGGCTTTTCCCAAGCTCGGCTGCAGCTCCCAAGAGGATTCCGGAGGCTCCTCCATCAGGGGCCGATCGACGTGTGTGGCCTTGGCAGCCAAAGACGGATCCTGACCGGCACCGTCACTTGTGCACTCAACTCAGCCCTTCGGGGAGACCACCACCCTGCTGTGGGTTCGGCGCCTGGAGGTCCTGGGAGCTAACCCTAACCCTAACCCTACCTCGATCCGGGACCCTCCACCGAAACCTAAGCCTGTCTCGATCCCTAACCCTGCAGTTGAGCCGCCTTCTGGCATGGGCCCTCACTTCAGCCCTCAAGGAAGATCACGAGACCGGAGTCGCTACGGCCTTGGCAACGTCCCTGGACCGAACTCTAACCCTAGCTAAGGCTTTCTCCCCATGGGGACCCAATTCCAACGTCTGACAACACCACGCGCCTGGCGTCCCGAAGTGGTCAGGCTATGTCGGCATGGAACCTGGAAACTCACCATGTCATTTCTCAGGCCCAGCTGTAGCTGCCCAAGAGGATTCCTGAGGCTCCTCCATCAGGGCCGATCGACGTGTGTGGCATTGGCAGCCAAAGAGGGATCCTGACCGGCACCGTCCCTTGTGATCTCAACTCAGCCCTTCAAGGAAACCACGACCCTGCTGTGGGTTCGGCGCCTGGAGCTCCTGGGAGCTAACCCTAACCCTAACCTACCCCAATCCTGGACCCTCCACCGAAACCTAAGCCTGCCTCGATCACTACCCATGCAATTGAACCACCTTCTGGCATGGGCCCTGACTTCAGCCCTCGAGGGAGATCACGAGACTAGAGTCGCCACTGACCTGGTGACGTCCCTTACCGAACCCTAACCCTAGCTAAGGCTCTACCCCATCGGGACCCAATTTTACCGTCTGAAATCACCATGCGCCTGGGGTCCAGATGCGGTGTAAGCTGACTCGGCATGGAACCTGGAAGCTCACCATGTCGTTTCCCAGTCCCGGCGCCAGCTGCCCGAGTGGATTCTGGAGGCCTCCTCGATCAGGGGATGTGTTGCCTTGGCAGACCAAGACGGATCCTGACGGGCACCCTCCCTTGTGTCCTCAACCTAGCCCTTCAGGGAGACCACTGTATTTCTGTGGGTTCGTCGTCTGGAGCTCCTGGGATTTAAACTTCACCCTAAACCTACCCTCTGGAGGTTTCTACAGCTATCCTCAAATCCTAACCCTCTCAGCCATCCTCAAATCTCAGCCATCCTCAAATCTCAGCCATCCTCAAATCCTAACCATCTCAGCCATCCTCAAATCCTAACCTTCTACTTGAGCCGCCCCATTGCATGGGCCCTCATTTCAGGCCTTGAGAGAGATTTCGGGCTCAGTGTGCCTTCGGCCCTGGTGACGTCCCTGGACCAAACCCTAATCCTAGGTAAGGCTCTCTCTCCGTGGGGACCCAATCCCTACGTCTGACAACACCATACGCCTTGGGACATGAAGGGTTGCATGGTCACTTGGTATGGTATCTGGAAGCTCACCATATCGTTTCCCATGCCTGTTGCAGCTGCCAGTGAGGATTCCTGAGTCTTCCCCCACCAGGCGCTCATAGAGTTGTGTGGCCTTGGAAGAACAGAGTCTGACCCTGCCCGGCACTCTCCCTTGTGCCCTGAACTCAGTCCTTCGTGGAGACCACGGAAGTGTTCTGGCTTCAGCACTTGGGGGCTCCTGGGACGTAACCCCAATCCTACCCTTAACCGGACCCTCATCCAAATCCTAAGCTGGACTTGAACCCTATCCCTTCATTTTAACCTCACCTTCACATGAGCCCTCACTTCATCTCTCGAGGGAGATCTCGAGACTGGAGTTACTTCGATCCTGGCTACGTCCCTGGTCCAAACACTAACCGTAGCTAAGTCTCTCTCCTCTTGTGGACCCAATCCCAAGGTCTGGCAACACCACGCGCCTGGGGTTCCAGAAGCGACGCAGTGTCCCTCGGCATGGTGCCGGGAACCTCACAATGTCATTCTGCAGGCCCGGCTGCAGTTGTCTGAGAGAATTCCTGAGGCCTACCCGACCAGTGGCCCATAGATTTGCGTGGCCAGGAAGCCAAAGACTGAACCTTACCAGCCCTCTCCCCTGTGCCCTCAACTTAGCCCATTCGGGTGACCACTGCCCTGCTGTGGGTTCAGTACCTGGAGCCTCTTGGGTCCTAACCCAAACCCTACCCCTAACCAGAAACCTCAACCGAATCCTAACCCGATCTTGAAACCTAATCAAACAATTGACCCCCGCTGTCTCCTGGTCCCTTACTTCATTCCTCTAGGGAGATCACGAGACTGGAGTTGCTTTGGCCCTGGCAACGTCCTGGACCGAACCCTAACCCTAGCTCAGACTCTCTCCCAATGGGGATGTAAGCAACAAACTATAAATCGTCTATGAGAAAAATTGAAAAAACCCAAAGAAAAGGAAAACATTCCATGCTCACGTATTAGAAGAACAAACATTGTTAAGATGTCAATACTACCAAAGCAGTCGACACACTCAATGCAATCCCTATCAAAATAACACGAGCTTTCTCCACAGAGCTAGAACAAACAACCCTACAATGTGTAAGGATCCAGAAAAGATACCAAAAAGTAAAGTCATGTTGAAAAAGAAAACAAAGGTGGAAACATGACTATTTTGGATTTATGGTGTATTAGAAAGCTGCATTCATCAAGACAGGACGTACAGGCACAGAAACGGAGACAGACGTCAATGGAACAGAATATGGAACCCAGAAATATACCCTCAAACATATGGTGAGGAATCTTTGTTAACACAGAAAGAATATCGAATGGAATCAGAGTCTCTTCGGAAAATGATACTCGGAATACTGGACACTGAGAATGTTGAACCTGGACACTGTCCTTAAACGACACACACACACACACACACACACACACACACCTCATAATAGATGAATTATCTAAATGTAATTCAGGAACATTCAAAATCCTGGAGGAGATAACAGGCAATGTACCTCCTTGATCCTGGCCACAGCAACTTCTCGCTTGTCATGTCTCCAGAAGCAAGGGCAATAGAAACCACAATGAACTATTGGGTCCTGAAGATAAAAAGCTTCTTCACAGAAGGGGACAAAATCAGCCAAACTAAAAGGCAACTGAATGAAATGGGAGACGATATTTGCAAGTGACATATCAGATAAAGGGTTAGTATCCAAAATCTATAAAAAACTGATCACACTCAACACCCAGAAACCAAATAATCCAGTGAAGAAATGGACAAAAGACATGAAGAGACACTTTAAGAAAGATGGCATCCAGATCGGTCACACATGAAAAGATGCTCAATCTCACTGGTCATCACTGAAATACAAATGAAACCCACAATGAGATATCCCCTCACACCTATCAGAATGGCTAAAATTAACATCTCCTGAAATGACAGATGTTGGCAAGGATGCAGGGAAAGGGAACACTTTTGCAATGCTGGTGCGAATGCAAAGCGGTGTAGCCATTCTGGACAATAGTATGGAGATTCGTCACAAAAACAAAAAATAGAACTACACTAGGACCCAGCAATTGCACTACTACGTGTTTATCCAAAAGATACACTAACGCTGACTCGAAGTGGCACGTGTACTCCAATATTTCTAGCAGCATTCTCAACAATAGCTAAGTTATGCAAAGAGCCCAAATGACCACTGACAGATGAATGGATAAAGAAGATATGGTATATGCATACAATGGACTATCACTCGGCGACCAAAAAGAATGAAATCTCGCTCTTTGCATCAACGTGGATGGAACCGGACTTTCTTAAGCTAAGCAAAATATGTCAGAGAACGACACACATCCTATGATTTCTCTCATCTGTCGAATTTAATAAAACTGAACATAGTGCAAGGAAAGCAAAAATAAGATACATACAGAGAGGGAGTCAAATGATAAGAAACTGTTAAATAGAGGGAAGAACCTCAGGGTTCCTGGAGGGTTACTGAATAGGGGTATGGGCTAAATGGGTGACGGGCATTAGGGGTGGACCTTGGGATGAGTATTGGGTATATTTTGTACTTGATGGATCACTAAATTCTACTGCTGAAACTGTATTCCTCTATAAGGTAACTAACTTGGGCTTCAATTTTAAAAAGAAGAAATATTAAAAATAAGTAAAGAAATGTACCACCAGTCAAAAGAAAAGAATATTTAAATCGGGCTCTTGAGTGGAAAGGAAAGACTAAAAGTGTTACAGACAAGAAAGGATCAGAGAAAACATCAAGAAACAATGACAAAACAACTAGTAGAATGGGACTAAATGTATACCTAGCAATAATCACTCTGACTATAAATGGACTAAATGCTCCAATCCAAAGACATTGGATAGGGCGTCAGAATGGACTAAACAAACAAACAAACAAACAAACAAGCAACAAAAAACAATGTCTATCTAGATGCTGCCTACAAAGCCTTATTTGGACTTAAGTCTCCTGCAGATTTGTTATTTTTTTAAATTTTTTTAATGTTTATTTATTTTTGAGACAGAGAGAGACCGAGCATGAACGGGGGAGGGTCAGAGAGAGGGAGACACAGAATCTGAAACAGGCTCCAGGCTCTGAGCTGTCAACACAGAGCCCGACGCGGGGCTCGACCTCATGGACCGCGAGATCATGACCTGAGCCGAAGTCGGCCCCTTAACCGACTGAGCCACCCAGGCGCCCCAAGTCTCCTGCAGATTTGAAGTGAGGGAATGAAGAAATATTTATCATGCCAATAATGTCAAAAGAAAGCCAGTAGCCATACTTATATCATGCAAAATAAACTTTAAAACCGAGACTCTATTTTGGTACCCTTTGGGTAAATACCTAATAGTGACATTGCATGCACCCAGTATTTATAGCAGAATTATCAACAGTAGCCCAACTATGGAGAAAGCCTAAGTATCCATCAACTGAGGAAGGTGTAAAGAAGTTGTGGTGTGTGTATGTATACGTATGTATATGCATATGGACATATGTGTATGTTCATATATACATACATACGTATATACAATGAAATATAACTCAGCTTCAAGAAGAATGAAATCTTGCCATTTGCAACGATGTGGATGGAGCTCGAATGTATTATGCTACGTGAAATACGTCAATCAGAGAAAGACACATATATGATTTCACTCATGTGGAAGTTAAGAAACAAAACACATGAAAACTTAGGAAGGAGCCAGGAAAAGAGAAGTGTGGTAACAAACCACATGAGTCTCTTAATGTTAGAGAAAAAAAAAGTGAAAGTTGATGGAGGGAGATGGGTCAGCGCTGGGCTAGATGGAGGACGAGTATTAAGGAGAGCACTTGTTGTGATGAGCACTGGGTGTTGTATGTAAAGGATGAATCACCGAATTCTACTCCTAAACCCGAGAATGCACTGTATGTCAACTAAGACTTAAATTAAAATACATACATACATACATACATACAGCTATAACAAGAGATGAAGACAGACACTATCTGATACTAAAGGGGACAGCCACACAAGAAGATCCAATGATTGTAAATTTCGATGCACCCAACATGCGATCACCAAGTATACAAAACATTTAGCAACAACCGTAAAGGAACTCATTTATAATATGATGATGATAGTAGAGGACTTTAACACATCACTCACATCAATGGACAGAACCTATAAACAGAAAGTCAACAAGGAAACAATGGCTTTGAGTGACACACTGGACCAGAAGGGTTTAACAGATATATTCAGAACACTCCATACTAAAATGCCAGAGTACACATTCTTTTCAAGCATACCTGGGGCGTTCTCCAGAATTGATCACATTCTCGGTCACAAATCAGGCCTCAAGAGGTACCCAACGACAGAGAACAGACCAAGCATCTTTTCTAACCACAAAGCTAGGAAACTTGAAGTCAACCACAAAAAGAGGGCGGGGGGGGGGGCGGGAAGGCCACAAATAAAGGGAGGTTAAGTAACATGCTTCTAAATGAATGGGTCAAACAGGAAATCAATGAGAAAATACACTGAAACAAATGAAAATTAAAATACACTGGTAAAACCCTTTGGAATGCGGCAAAAGCAGTCTATGATGGAAGTATATAGCAATACAAGCCTACCTTAAAGAGCAAGAAAACTCTCAAAGAATCCTAACTTACACCTGAAGGAATGAGAAAAAGAGCAGCAGAAGGAAGGAAATAATAGAGTTTAGGGCAGAAATAAGGAATATAGAAACCAAAAAGACACTAGACCAAATCAATGAAACCAGGGGCTGGTTCATTGAATGCAGTAATCAACTTGAAAACCTCCTAGGCATACTCTTCACAAAGAAGACAGAAAGGACCCAAATAAATGAAATCACAAATAAGAAAGGAGAAATGACAGTCAACACCACAAAAATACAATTAGAAGATAATATTATGAACAACTATAGGCAACAAATTGGACACTCTGAGAAAAATGGACAAATCCCTAGAAACACACACACTACCAAAACTGAAACAGGAAGATACCTAAAAGCTGAAAACAGAAAGATACCCCATCAGTAATTAAAAAAATCTCCCCCCAACACAAGAGTTCATGGCCAGATGGCTTCATGGATGAATTCTACCATCCATTCAAGGAAGAGGTAATAGGTATTCTCCTCGAATTATTACAAAAAATAAAAAAAGAAGGAAAACTTACAAATTCATCGTATGAGGCCATCATTACCCTGATACCAAAACGAGATGAAGCCTCCACTAAAACCGAAAACTGCAGTGGCGCCTGTGTGGGTTGGTCGGTTTACTGTCCACCTCTTAATTTTGGATGAGGACATTATCTTGTGGTACGTGGGTTCGAGTCCTACGTTGGGCCCTGCCATGACAGTGTGGGGCATGGCCAGGACTCTCTCTCTCCCTGTCTCTCTGCCCCTCCCTCACTTTTATGTACACTATCTAAGGAAAAAATAAGCATTTAAAAAGATATTTAAAAAATTTTAAATAAAACTGCAGAGCAATAGCCTGATGACTATGTATGCCGAAATTCTCATTAAAATACTTTCAAATTAAAGTCAACAATACATTGATAGAATCATTTCCCATAATCAAGTGGGATATATTCCTGGGCTGCAAGCGTGGTTCCACATTCACATATCAATCAACATGATGCACCACAGTAATAGAAGAAAGGATAAGAACAATATGATGCTTTCAACAGATGCAGGGAAACTATTTGATAAAATGTCACATCCATTCATGATAAGAACCGTCAGCAAAGTACATTGAGACTCAACCTACCTGCACATAACAAAGGTCGTCTATGAAAATCCCACAGCTCATCTCATCCTCAATGGGTAAAAATTGAAAGTTTTTCTTCCAAAGTCAGGGACAAGCTAGGAATGACCCCTCTCACCACTGTTATCCCACATAGTACGGGAAACCCTAACCACAGCACTCAGACAACTAAAAGAAATAAGAGGCATCCAAATCGGCAAGGAAGAAGTAGCACTTTCGCTGTTTGGAACTGACATGATAGGTTCTATAAAAAACATGAAAGTTTCCCTTAAAAATTGCTAGAATCGATATATGAATTCGACAGGTCACAATCTACAGAAATCAAGGAACATAGATGTATTGAATTTCTAACACAAATCATGAATTAACACAGAGAGAAAGTAAGGGATCAATCCCATTGACAGGCTCACAAATACCACAAGAAACCAGGAATAAACCTAACCAAAGAGGTGAAAGACCTGTACTCTAAAGACTATGAAACACTGATGAAATAAATGGAAGAGGACACAAAGAAATGGACATACGTTTCATGTTCATGGATGGGAAGCACAAAATACTGTTAAAATGTCTACACTCCTCAAAGCAATCTACACATATAATGAAATGAAGTGTGATAGGGATATCACACTCACAAAAACATTTGTCACAGAACAAGAACAAATAGTCTCAACATGTGTATGGAATGACAAATGTCCCCAAACAGCCAACACAAACTTGTAGAAGAAAAGCAAAGCTGGAGACATCACAATTCCAGACTTTAGGTTATATTACAAAGCTATACTGATCAGAACAGTATGATCAGTATGTCCGTACTGAACAGTACTGACAAAACAACAACAAAACATAAGAACAACAACAAACTCATACACATAGATCAATAGCATGGACACCCAGAAATAAACTCACACCTCTATGGTCAATTAATTCTCAACAAAGCAGGAAAGAACATCCAATGGAAAAAAAAAGATAGTCTTGGGACACATGGGTGGCCCAGTCACGAAAGCGTGTGATGGTGGGTTCAGCTCAGGTCATGATCTCAGGGCAGTGCAGAGCATGCGTGGGATTCTCTCTCTCCATGTGTCTCTGCCCCTCTTCTGCATGCTCGCTCTCTCTCTCTCTCTCAAAAATAAATACATAAATTTAAAAAAAGGCTCCTCAATATATGGTTTTGGAAAAACTTGACTGCAATCTGCAAAACAAAACAAAAACAACGGACCACTGTCTTACAACATACACAAAAATAAATCCAACATGGACAAAGACCTCTATGTGAAACCTGAAACCATAAAAATCCCAGCGGATAACACGGGTAGTATCTTACTTGACATTGCCTGTACAAACGTCTTTGTAGATATATCTCTAGAGGTAAGGGAAACGCAAGCAAAAATAATGAGACTTTATAAAAATTAAAACCTTCCGTCACCAAGGAAATAATCAACAAAACGAAAACATCAACAGAATGATATCTGCAAACGACATAGGATACAGGGTTAGTGTCCAAAATATATACAGTTATACAGCACCCAAAAGATGAGAAATCTGATTAAAAATGGGCAGAAGACACGAGTGGACATTTCCCGAAGGAAGACATATACATGGCCAAGAGACACATGAAAAAATGCTCAACAATACTGATCTTCAGGGAGATACAATTCGAAAGTACAATGAGAGAACACATCACATCTGTCACAATGACTAAAATCAATGAAGGATGACACAGCAGGTGTTGCCAAGGATGTGGGGAAAGAATAACCCTCTTGCACTGTGGGTAGGAATGCAAACTGGTGCAGCCACTCTGGAAAACCACATGGAGATGTCAAAAACAAAACAAAACTGGAAATAGAAGTACCTTACAATCCAGCAACTTCACTACAAGGTATTTCCACAAAGAATACAAAATCTTCAAAGGGATACATGCACCGTGATGTTTACAGCAGCGTTTTCTACAAAAGCCAAATGACAGAAACTATCCAAGCACCCATCAACTGATGAATAAATTGAGATGTGGTCTATGGAATGTAATATGATTTAGCCGTAAAAACGTGAAATCTTGCCATTTGCCACGAGGTGGATGGAGAGAGAGAATGTTATGCTGGGTGAAATAAGCCTGTCGGAGAAAGACAAATACCCAATGATTTCACTAACACATGGCAAGAAAACAAAACAAAGGGGCGGGGGGAGGAGACAAACGGACTTTTAACTAGGAAACAAACTGAGGCGTTCCACAGCGAGGTGAGGGAATGGGTGAAACAGCTGATGGGGATTCAGAAGTGCACCTGGGATGAGCACCGGGTGACGTGTGGAAGTGTTGCTCTATATTGGACACCTGAAACTACTATTACACTGTGTCTTCACTCAGTGGAATTTAAATTAAACGATAACATAAGGTTAATGAGACTTACCTACCGGGTTTTCGGTAGTGTTCAATCATTTCACTAGGTTGGAAAAATAACCATGAAATTTTTTAAAAAGCATGTATGATGTGTGGGACAGTTTGAGCCCTTACCTTGGTCTCTGGGTCCAGCAGGACTTGGAACATGAGTCCCAGCTCCTTCTTCTAGAAGGTCGTGAGACGAGCATTGTATGGATCCACGTCCTAATTGAATGCAGCTCCCGTGCTTCTGAATTTCTGTTAGGGTTCCTTCCCGGAAACAAGCCTGGATCTGGAACAAACCATCGACTGCATCTATGAGGTGATGTCGTGGGACCCCGCAATCCACAAGTCCTTTAGCAAAATACGTCTTGTGCAAACACTGTCCGGGAAGGGGTGGAATGAAACACGGGAACAGCCCAGAAAATGCAAAGGCCTGTGCAGCTCAGCGACCAGCTTGACCAGGGAAGCCACCCAGCGCCCCCTCCTCAGCACTCATTACAGCAAGGCAGCTTCTCTCTGGCGACTCAGGAGATGCCAAGTTGCTGCTAAGCTTCCAAGGTCTCCCCTGGGGCGGGTGGCAGAACCTGCTGGAAATGCAGCTCTGCTCTCTGTACTCAGGCACCAGCAGAGGCCTGAGTCCTCTGAGAGCAATCGAAGCCCTTCCTGCTCTGAGGTTCCCTGGGTCAGAAAAGCAGATGGTGCGCCCTCTGCTGGCTATCACTGCCCAGCAGAGGAACCCGCCCCTCGGGGGTCTGTGGTGCTTGAGCTCTCTCTGCTGGCCACCATGGGAATTCCTTCAATGTGGAAGGCCCTGGTTGCTCAGCTGAGAGACCGAAGGTGCTCTGGGCAACTAAGCCTGTTCTCCTCGTTGGGAAGGTCTTAGTGACAGGGCCTGGACACAAAATCTTTTCCTTCTCTTTCTTGTGAGTGAAGAATGAAACCGAATTTATTAACGTAACGACATCATTGGTAATGTTTTAAGCAATATTCACAGAAAAATAAGACCACCGATTTACACATGCTGAACAAGAGGTAATGTTGTTTACCACCAAAATACTTAGGTTAGATAAAGAATGGACACCTTTGAGAGAGAGAGATACCGGCGTCCAGCGATGGAGTGAATGAGTCCTAGGGATACAAGGGACAGCCAATGGAATGGAGTCAATCCTGTAACAATATTGTTGCATGCTTTCACAGGATAGCTACACTTGTGGTTGAGTACAACATAATGTAGAGACATATGGAATGACTACAATGTATGCCTAAAACTAACACAACGAATGTGTGAACAATATTTCAATTAAAAATAGACATCCTTTACACTATCTTTAATTTCTTCTTCTTTGCCACTAAACTATCTTTCCTGGGGCGCTTGGGTGGCTTAGTCGGTGAAGCGTCCGACTTTGAGTCAAGTCAGGATTTGGCAGTCCATGAGATTGAGCCCCGCATCAGCCTCTGTCCTGAGAGCTCAGAGCCTCGAGTCTGCCTCATATTCGGTGTCTCCCACTCTATCCCCCTCCCCAGCTCGGGTTCTCTCAAAAAAAGAAACATTAAAAATGAAAAATCATTCCTCATTGAGAATCTGCGAATTTCCATTCATACCAGATTCTCTAACATCACCTTCTTGGTGTTGAAAGCTTATCTGAAAAGTCACGAATAATATCTTTGATGACACATATGTGACAACGTCAGAATGCAACTTACAGGGAGCTACACATCAGTTGTGAATTTACAGTGTGTATCCTTGGCTAATATTTACACTGAAATGTGCTTTAGGGATACGGATGGATGAAATAATGTCCATCCGTCATATAGGTCAATTGCCTATAGGACTATTATGCCTTCAATTACTGATTGCCATCTCTTCAGAACTAAAAGAAAGCTGGGTCAAGAAAACGTCTTTGAATTTCATGTAAGAGAAGACTAGGGTGTTTGAAAGGGTCCACCTACCTTCTGGATTCCTCAGATTGGTTGTGGAGAGGAGGATAGCAACCTATGATTTGGATGCACACCGCTAGTCCCAGAGGGAGGATGTGTACCTTATTGTCAAATATAGATATATATATATATATATATATATATATATATATATATATATATATAATTTACCAATATTACTAGTCCACCTCTGCCAGGTCCAGACTGCATGACCTGGGGGCAACGCAATACCTGATGCCTGGGTTCAGAACTTGAGGAAGGCAGGCTGGCGGGGGAGGGGGGAAATCCAACAGAGCCTGGGGCAGTGAGGGAGATGGCCCTGGGACACCTCCCCACAGGGCAGGCTATGGAGTTTACCTGCCAAAGAGCGGCACACTCTCCCTCAAGACATCCCTCTCCATGACAGAACGTGAGGCTGAACCTCACAATTCTAGAAGAAGTGAGGGCTACCCATCTTTTCAATTCCAATGGCCTCTGCAGAACTTGGACCCAGGGATGTTGGAGTCTTGGGGCCATGGAACCCTGATTCCCATGATAGAAGCCCTTTGTGCCCCAGCACTCAGAGCCACTTCCTACATCCCCTCTCCCCTGGCCCATCTAACCGTGTCCACATACCCGGACCAGGTCTCTACTTTCCTTCTTGTACTTCCTCTTTGTCTCTGTTTCTCTCTAACCACATCTCTCTCTATTTCTTCCTTTCACTCTCTAGGGAGTGGTGTATTATATGGTGCTCAACTTTGTTCTTATACATGGGAATATCCAATTTTCCTAGCACCAGTTATTCAAAAGACTACTCTTCTCCACTGTGTATTATTGACTCCGTTGTCGAATACTAGGTGACTGCAATGCATGGGTTTAGTTTGGGCTCTCAATTTCTGTTCCATTGTCTTGTGTGTGTGCTTATGCCAGTGACATCATTGATTTCTTTGTGTTAGAATGACGCTTGAAATCCAGAAGGGGGATGCTTCCTGTTTTGTTCTGTCTTGCGTTGGCTACATGGGGTCTTTTTGTGGTTCCAAATAAATTTTTGGTTATGATTTTCTAATTGCATAAATATTGCATCGGAGTCTTGATAGAGATTGCACTGAATCTCTAGATGGCTTTGGGTAATATGGACATTGTACTGTATTAATTCCTCCGAAAGTTGGACATGGGATGGCTTTTCACTGACTTGTGTGTTCTCCCCTTTCTTTCACCCAAATTGAATTTCTTCCATTCTTGCACACAGGTTTTATAGTTTTCTGTAGAGAGAGTTTCATTTCCTTGGTTAAATGTATTGCTTTAATTTTTATTGTTTTTGATGCTATTGTAAATGGGATTGTTTTCTTTACTTCTTAGATAATTGGGTTAGTGTATCGGAATGATACAGAATTTGATATGGTGACTTTCTAGTTTAAAACTTCACTGCATTTCTTGGTTAGATATTAACAGGTTCTTTTACATTAAACTTTTTATTTTAGCGCTTTACCTAGTTAAAAAAAAAAAAACATGTTTGGGACGCCTGGGTGGCGCAGTCGGTTAAGCGTCCGACTTCAGCCAGGTCACGATCTCGCGGTCCGTGAGTTCGAGCCCCGCGTCGGGCTCTGGGCTGATGGCTCAGAGCCTGGAGCCTGCTCCGATTCTGTGTCTCCCTCTCTCTCTGCCCCTCCCCCGTTCATGCTCTGTCTCTCTCTGTCCCAAAAATAAATAAAAAACGTTAAAAAAAAAATAAAAGAAACATGTTATTTGGGAATATTGATACACTACGTTATATTAGTTTCAGATGAACAACCTAGTCATTGCACAAATGTATACAATCTGGTACGCTAACACAGGTGTAGCTATCATCTGTCACCATGCATCCCTACTCCAGTACCATTCTCTATGTCCCCTATGCTATATCTTCTATCTGTGATTCATTAATTGCATAACCAGAAGCCTGCATCACCCAATACCCTTCACATATCTAGGGCATCCTTGTCTTGTGCCTGATCTTAGTGGAAAATCTTTCACAATTTCACTGCTGAGTATGACATTAGCTGTGGGCTTCACATACGTGGCCTTTGTTATGTTGAGATTTGACCCTTCTGCACAGAATTTTACAGATTTTTACCACAAATAGACACCAAATTTTCTAAGAACGCTTTTTCTGTGTCTACTGACATCATCACATGAGTTTTCTTTTTTCTTTTTAACATGTATTTATTTAGTTTAGTTTAAATGTATTTATGTATTTCTTTAGTATTCATTTTTTCAAGTTTTTATTTGAATTCCAGTTGGATAACATACAGTGTAATGTTAGCTTCAGGTAAAGAAGATGGTCATCATTCACTTACATGCAACACCCAGGGATCCTCACTACTCGTGCCCTCCATACCCCATCACCCATTTTAAGCATCCCCCTACGCCACCTCCCTGGCGACGTCCCTGGACTGAATCCTAACCCTAGCTAAGGCTCTCTCCCCATGGGGACCCAATTCCAACGTCTGACAACACCACGCGCGTGGGGTCCAGAAGCGGTGCAGGCTGACTCGGCATGGAACATGGAAGCGCACCATGATGTTTCACGGTCCTAGCTTCAGCTGCCCGAGAGGATTGTGGAGTACTCCTCAACCAGGGGCCGATCGAAGTTTGTGGCCTTGGCAGCCAAAGACGGATCCTGACCGTCACCGTCCCATGTGCCCTCAACTCAGCCTTTCGGGGAGACCACTGTCATGCTGTGGGTTCGGGGCCTGGAGCCACCTGGGACCTAACCCTAACCGTACCCCGAACTGGGACCCTCCACCGAAACCTAAGCCTGCCTCGATCCCTAACACTGCAATGGAGCCGCCTTCTGGCATGGGCCCTCACTTCAGCCCTCGAGGGAGATCACGAGACCAAAGTCACTTCGGCCCTGGCGACGTCCATGGTTCAAACCCTAACCCTAGCTAAGGCTCTCTCCCCATGAGGACCCAATTCCAACGTCTGACAACACCACGCAACTGGGTTCCAAAAGCAGTGCAGGCTGATTCGGCATGAAACCCGGAAGCTCACCATATCATTTCCCAGGCCCGCTGCAGCTGCCCTAGAGGATTCCGGAGGCCTCCTCGACCAGGGGCTGATCGACGCCTGTGGCTTTGGCAGCCAAAGAGGGATCCTGACTGGCACCGTCCCTTGTGCCCTCAACACAGCCCTTCGGGGAGACCACTGCCCTGCTGTGGGTTCGGCGCCTGGAGCCCCCTGGGACCTAACCCTAAACCTACCCCTATCCCAAACCGGGAACCTCCAATGAAACCTAAGCCTGCCTCGATCCCTAACCCTGCAATTGAGCTGACTTCTGGCATGGGCCCTCAATTCAGCCCTTGAGGGAGATCATGAGAACAGAGTCACTTCGGCCCTGGCGACATCCCTGGTTCGAACCCTAACCATAGCTAAGACTCTCTCCCCATGGGGACCCAATTCCAATGTCTGACAACTCCGCGTGCCTGGGGTCCAGAAGCGGTGCAGGACGACTCGGCAAGGAACCTGGAAGCTCACCATGTCGTTTCCCAGGCCCGGCTGCAGCTGCCCGAGAGGATTCCGAAGGCCTCCTCGACCAGTGGCTGATCGACGTGTGTGGCCTTTGCAGACAAAGCCACACCCTGACAGGCACCGTCCCTTGTGCCCTCATCTCAGCCCTTGGGGAGACTACTGCCCTGTTGTGGGTTCGGCGTCTGGAGCCACCTGGGAGCTAACCCTAACCCTAACCATACCCCGAACCGTTACCCTCCACCAAAACCTAAGCCTCCCTCGATCCCTAATCCTGCATTTGAGCCGCCTTCTGGCATGGGCCCTCACTTCAGCCCTGGAGGGAGATCAGGAGACCGGAGTCGCTTCGGCCCTGAGGACGTCCCTGGACCGAACCCTAACCCTATCTAAGGCTCTCTCCTCATGGGGACCCAATTCCAACGTCTGACAGCATCACGCGCCTGAGGTCCAGGAGCGGTGCAGGCTGACTCGGCAAGGAACCTGGAAACTCACTATGTCGTTTCCCAGGCCCGGCTGCAGCTCCCGAGAGGATTCCGGAGGCCTCCTCGACCAGGGGATTATCAACGTGTGTGGCCTTGGCAGCCAAAGAGGGATCCTGACCGGCACTGTCCCTTGTGCCCTCAACTCAGCCCTTCGGGGAGACCACTGCCCTGCTGTGGGTTCGGCGCCTGGAACATCCTGTGTCCTAACACTAACCTGAAGCCTACCCGAACCGGGACCCTCCACCGAAACGTAAGCCTGCCTCGATCCCTAATCCTGCATTTGAGCCACCTTCTGGCATGGGCCCTCATTTCACCCCTCCAGAGAGACCACAAGACGGGAGTCGCTACAGCCCTGGTGACGTCCATGGACCGAAACCTAACCCTAGCTAAGGCTCTCTCCCCATGGGGACCCAATTCCAATGTCTGAAAATACCACGCGCCTGGGGTCCAGAAGCGGTGCAGGCTGACTCGGCAAGGAACCTGGAAGCTCACCATGTCGTTACCCACGCCCGGCTGCACCTGCCCGAGAGGATTCCGGAGGTTTCCTCGACCAGGGGCCGATCGAAGTTTGTGGCCGTGGCAGCCCAAGACGGATCTTGGCCGGCACCGTCCCTTGTGCCCTCAACTCAGCCCTTCCGGGAGACCACTGCCCTGGTGTGTGTTTGGTGCCCGGAGCCTCATGGGACGTAATCCTAACCCTAACTGTATCCCGAACCGGGACCCCCCACCGAAAGTTAAGCCTGCCTCGATCCCTAACCCTGCAATTGAGCATCCTCCTCGCCCGGGGCTGTCACTTACCATGGCTCATCATGGCTGATCCTCTCCGGGCCTCCTCGCCAGGGGCTGGTCGCCTCGGGCCTCTCGTCCGGGGCTGTCACTTACCATGGCTCATCATGGCTGATCCTCTCCGGGCCTCCTCGCAAGGGGCTGCTCGCCTCGGGCCTCCTCATCCGGGGCTGTCACTTACCATGGCTCATCATGCCTGAAGCCTCTCCCTGTACCTGAATGTAGCCTCCAGACCATGGGGTCTCAGCTAGGAAACTTCCGCGAAAGTTTCAAGTAGTGGGAGACACAGAATCCCAAGCAGACCCTCCAGGGGCTGTGCAGCGAACACAAAATCCCAAGCAAGACATATGCCTGAATCCTAAAAGCCAACAAACCTTGTGGTCTCAGGTCCGAAACTCCCGTGTTAGGACCAAGGAATGCCAGACACAGAATCCCAAACACCAGCTACAAGCTGCGGCCTCCAGGCCCTGAGTCAAGTACCATGGCTCACCATGGCTGAAGCCGCTCCCTGTACCTGAGAGAAAGGGGTCACAAAATACTAAACAGCCTCCAGAACCTGGGGTCTCAGCATAGAATCTCCCGGAAACGGTCCGAGAAATCAGAGACACAGAAACCAAGCAACCCATGCAGGGATGGGCAGCCAGCACAAAATCCCAAGGGAGACATAAGCTAGACACAAAAACCCCTGTGGTCTGAGCTCAGAAATTCCCGAGATAGGTCAGATGGATGCCAGACACACAGTCCCAATCAGCTACTGTTAGACCCGGCTTCGAGGCCGGAAGTCAATTACCATGCCTTTCCACGGCAGAGGCCGATCCCTGTAACTGAGAGAATGGGGTCACACAATCACAAACACCCGCCAGGCTCTGGGTTCCCTGCTCAGAAAATCCAGGGGAAGTCGGAGGGATAGGATGTACAAAATGGGTACTGCTCCGGCTCGCCCAGGGCCTCCACGCCCGGGGCTGTATCTTACCATGGCTCATGAGGGCTGAAGCCTCTCCCTGTACCCGACAGAAACGGGTCAGTGTTTCCCACACAGCCTCCAGACCATGGGGTCTCAGCTCAGAAACTTACAGGGAAGGCTGGAGAAGTGGGAGACACAGAATCCCAAGCAGCCCCTCCAGGGGGTATGCAGCGAGAACAAAATCCCAAGGAGACATATGCCTGAATCCTGAAAGCCAGCAAACACTTCCTCTCCACTCCGATACTCCCGGGACAGGACCGAGGGATGCGAGACCCAGAATCCCAAAAAACCTGCTACGAGCCCCGGCCTCCAGACCCTGAGTCATTACGATGGCTCACCATGGCTGGAGCCTGAGAGAAGGCGGTCACCCTGTACCTGAGAGAAAGGGGTCACAGACCCGAAACAGCCTCCAGACACTGGGGTCTCAGCACAGAAACTCCTCGGAAAGTTCCGAAGGATTGGAGACACAGAAAGGGAAGTGCCCGCTCGCCCCGCGCCTCCAGGCCCGGGGCTGCTCGCCCCGGGCCTCCACGAACGGGGCTGCTCGCCCCGGGCCTCAACGCCCGGGACTCCTCGCCCCTGGCCTCCACGCCCGGAGCTGCTCGCCCTGGCTCAATATGACTGAAGCCGTTCCTGTACCTGAGAGAAGGGGTCACACAAACACAAACACCCTCCAGGCCCTGGGTTCCCTGCTCAGAAAATCCCGGGCAAGTTCCGAGGGATCGGATACGCCAAATGGGTAGTGCTCCTGGTCGACCCGGGCCTCCACGCCCGGGGCTGTATCTTACCATGGCGCACAGGGCGGAAGCCTCTCCCTGTCAGTGACAGAAACGGGCCAGTGTTTCCCACACAGAGTCCAGACCTTGGGGTCTCAGCTAAGAAACTTACGGGGAAGGATGGAGAAGTGGGAGACAAAGAATTCCAAGCAGCCCTACCAGGGACTATACTACAAGCCTAAAATCCCAAGGAAACATATGCCTGAATCCTGAAAAGCCAACAACCCTTCCTCTCCACTCCGGTTCTCCCGGGTCAGGACCGAGGGATGCGAGACCCAGAATCCCAAACACCTGCTACGAGCCCCGGCCTCCAGGCCCTGAGTCATTACGATGGCTCACCATGGTTGGAGCCTGAGAGAAGGCAGTCACCCTGTACCTGAGAAAAGGGGTCACAGAACCCGAAACAGCCTCCAGACACTGGGGTCTCAGCTCAGAAACTCCCCGGAAAGTTCCGAGGGATTGGAGACACAGAATGGGAAGTGCACCGCTCGCCCCGGGCCTCCGGGCCCGGGGCTGCTGGCCCCGGGCCTCCGGGCCCGGGGCTGCTGGCCCCGGGCCTCCACGCCCGGGGCTGCTGGCCCCGGGCCTCCCGGCCCGGGGCTGCTCGCCCCGGGCCTCCACGCCCGGGGCTGCTCGCCCCGGGCCTCCAGGCCCGGGGCTGCTCGCCCCGGGCCTCCACGACCGGGGCTGCTCGCCCCGGGCCTCCACGCCCGGGGCTGCTCGCCCCGGGCCTCCACGCCAGGGGCTGCTCGCCCCGGGCCTCCAGGCCCGGGGCTGCTCGCCCCAGGCCTCCTCGCCCGGGGCTGCTCGCCCCGGGCCTCCACGCCCGGGGCTGCTCGCCCCAGGCCTCCACGCCCGGGGCTGCTCGCCATGGCTCACTATCACTGAAGCCGTTCCCCTACCTTAGAGAAGGGGTCACACAAACACAAACACCCTCCAGGCCCTGGGTTCCCTGCTCAGAAAATCCCGGGCAAGTTCCGAGGGATGGGATACGCCAAATGGGTTGTGCTCCTGGTCGACCCGGGCCTCCACGCCCGGGGCTCTATCTTAACATGGCGCATCAGGGCTGAAGCCTCTCCCTGTCAGTGACAGAAACGGGCCAGTGTTTCCCACACGGAGTCCAGACCTTGGGGTCTCAGCTCAGAAACTTATGGGGAAGGATGGAGAAGTGGGAGACACAGAATTCCAAGCAGCCCTACCAGGGACTATACTACAAGCCTAAAATCCCAAGGAGACATATGCCTGAATCCTGAAAAGCCAACAACCCTTCCTCTCCACTCCGGTACTCCCGGGTCAGGACCGGGGGATGCGAGACCCAGAATCCCAAACACCTGCTACGAGCCCAGGCCTCCAGGCCCTGAGTCATTACGATGGCTCACCATGGCTGGAGCCTGAGAGAAGGCAGTCACCCTGTACCTGCGAGAAAGAGGTCACAGAACCCGAAACAGCCTCCAGACACTGGGGTCTCAGCTCAGAAACTCCCCGGAAAGTTCCGAGGGATTGGAGACACAGAATGGGAAGTGCCCCGCTCGCCCCGGGCCTGCAGGCCCGGGGCTGCTCGCCCCGGGCCTCCAGGCCCGGGGCTGCTCGCCCCGGGCCTCCAGCCCCGGGGCTGCTCGCCCCGGGCCTCCACGCCCGGGGCTGCTCGCCCCGGGCCTCCACGCCCGGGGCTGCTCGCCATGGCTCACTATGACTGAAGCCGTTCCTGTACCTTAGAGAAGGGGTCACACAAACACAAACACCCTCCAGGCCCTCGGTTCCCTGCTCAGAATATCCCGGGCAAGTTCCGAGGGATCGGATTCGCCAAATGGGTAGTGCTCCTGGTCGAACCGGGCCTCCACGCCCGGGGCTCTATCTTTCCATGGCGCATCAGGGCTGAAGCCTCTCCCTGTCAGTGACAGAAACGGGCCAGTGTTTCCCACACAGAGTCCAGACCTTGGGGTCTCATCTAAGAAACTTACGGGGAATTATGGAGAAGTGGGAGACACAGAATTCCAAGGAGCCCTACCAGGGACTATACTACAAGCCTAAAATCCCAAGGAGACATATGCCTGAATCCTGAAAAGCGAAAAACCCATCCTCTCCACTCCGGTACTCCCGGGTCAGGACCGAGGGATGCGAAACCCAGAATCCCAAACACCTGCTAGGAGCCCCGGCCTCCAGGCCCTGAGTCATTACGATGGCTCACCATGGCTGGAGCCTGAGAGAAGGCAGTCACCCTGTACCTGAGAGAAAGGGGTCACAGTACCCGAAACAGCCTCCAGACACTGGGGTCTCAGCTCAGAAACTCCCCGGAAAGTTCCGAGGGATTGGAGACACAGAATGGGAAGTGCCCCTCTCGCCCCGGGCCTCCACGCCCGGGGCTACTCACCATGGCTCACGAGGACTGAAGCCATTCCTGTACCTGAGAGAAGGGGTCACACAAACACAAACACCCTCCAGGCCCTGGGTTCCCTGCTCAGAAAATCCCGGGCAAGTTCCGAGGGATCGGATTCGCCAAATGGGTAGTGCTCCTGGTCGACCCGGGCCTCCACGCCCGGGGCTCTATCTTTCCATGGCGCATCAGGGCTGAAGCCTCTCCCTGTCAGTGACAGAAACGGGCCAGTGTTTCCCACACAGAGTCCAGACCTTGGGGTCTCAGCTCAGAAACTTACGGGGAAGGATGGAGAATTGGGAGACACAGAATTCCAAGCAGCCCTACCAGGGACTATACTACAATCCTAAGGTCCCAAGGAGACATATGACTGAATCCTAAAAAGCCAACAACCCTTCCTCTCCACTCCGGTACTCCCGGGTCAGGACCGAGGGATGCGAGACCTAGAATCCCAAACACCTGCTACGAGCCCCGGCCTAGGGCCCTGAGTCATTACGATGGCTCACCATGGCTGGAGCCTGAGAGAAGGCAGTCACCCTGTACCTGAGAGAAAGGGGTCACAGAACCCGAAACAGCCTCCAGACACTGGGGTCTCAGCTCAGAAACTCCCCGGAAAGTTCCGAGGGATTGGAAACACAGAATGGGAAGTGCCCCTCTCGCCCCGGGCCCCCAGGCCCGGGGCTGCTCGCCCCGGGCCCCCACGCCCGGGGCTGCTCGCCCCGGGCCCCCACGCCCGGGGCTGCTCGCCCCGGGCCCCCAGGCCCGGGGCTGCTCGCCCCGGGCCCCCACGCCCGGGGCTGCTCGCCCCGGGCCCCCACGCCCGGGGCTGCTCGCCCCGGGCCTCCACGCCCGGGGTGCTCGCCATGGCTCACTATGACTGAAGCCGTTCCTGTACCTTAGAGAAGGGGTCACACAAACACAA
Organism: Prionailurus viverrinus; assembly: GCF_022837055.1. NCBI lineage: Eukaryota > Metazoa > Chordata > Mammalia > Carnivora > Felidae > Prionailurus > Prionailurus viverrinus. The sequence goes on from NW_025927618.1 coordinate 1,430,689, forward strand.
ACACCCTCCAGGCCCTGGGTTCCCTGCTCAGAAAATCCCGGGCAAGTTCCGAGGGATCGGATTCGCCAAATGGGTAGTGCTCCTGGTCGACCCGGGCCTCCACGCCCGGGGCTCTATCTTTCCATGGCGCATCAGGGCTGAAGCCTCTCCCTGTCAGTGACAGAAACGGGCCAGTGTTTCCCACACAGAGTCCAGACCTTGGGGTCTCAGCTAAGAAACTTACCGGGAAGGATGGAGAAGTGGGAGACACAGAATTCCAAGCAGCCCTACCAGGGACTATACTACAAGCCTAAAATCCCAAGGAGACATATGCCTGAATCCTGAAAAGCCAACAACCCTTCCTCTCCACTCCGGTACTCCCGTGTCAGGACCGAGGGATGCGAGACCCAGAATCCCAAACACCTGCTACGAGACCCGGCCTCCAGGCCCTGAGTCATTACGATGGTACAGCAAGGCTGGAGCCTGAGAGAAGGCAGTCACCCTGTACCTGAGAGAAAGAGGTCACAGAACCCGAAACAGCCTCCAGACACTGGGGTCTCAGCTCAGAAACTCCCCGGAAAGTTCCGAGGGATTGGAGACACAGAATGGGAAGTGCCCCGCTCGCCCCGGGCCTCCAGGCCCGGGGCTGCTCGCCCCGGGCCTCCAGGCCCGGGGCTGCTCGCCCCGGGCCTCCTCGCCCGGGGCTGCTCGCCCCGGGCCTCCTCGCCCGGGGTGCTCGCCCCGGGCCTCCACGCCCGGGGCTGCTCGCCATGGCTCACTATGACTGAAGCCGTTCCTGTACCTTAGAGAAGGGGTCACACAAACACAAACACCCTCCAGGCCCTGGGTTCCCTGCTCAGAAAATCCCGGGCAAGTTCCGAGGGATCGGATTCTACTACAAGCCTAAAATCCCAAGGAGACATATGCCTGAATCCTGAAAAGCCAACAACCCTTATTCTCCACTCCGGTACTCCCGGGTCAGGACCGAGGGATGCGAGACCCAGAATCCCAAACACCTGCTACGAGCCCCTGCCTCCAGGCCCTGAGTCATTACGATGGCTCACCATGGTTGGAGCCTGAGAGAAGGCAGTCACCCTGTACCTGAGAGAAAGGGGTCACAGAACCCGAAACAGCCTCCAGACACTGGGGTCTCAGCTCAGAAACTCCCCGGAAAGTTCCGAGGGATTGGAGACACAGAATGGGAAGTGCCCCGCTCGCCCCGGGCTTCCGGGCCCGGGGCTGCTGGCCCCGGGCCTCCACGCCCGGGGCTGCTGGCCCCGGGCCTCCAGGCCCGGGGCTGCTGGCCCCGGGCCTCCACGCCCGGGGCTGCTCGCCCCGGGCCTCCACGCCCGGGGCTGCTCGCCCCGGGGCCTCCACGCCCGGGGCTGCTCGCCCCGGGGCCTCCACGCCCGGGGCTGCTCGCCCCGGGCCTCCAGGCCCGGGGCTGCTCGCCCCGGGCCTCCTCGCCCGGGGCTGCTCGCCCCGGGCCCCCTCGCCCGGGGCTGCTCGCCCCGGGCCCCCACGCCCGGGGCTGCTCGCCCCGGGCCCCCACGCCCGGGGCTGCTCGCCCCGGGCCTCCAGGCCCGGGGCTGCTCGCCCCGGGCCTCCACGCCCGGGGCTGCTCGCCCCGGGCCTCCACGCCCGGGGCTGCTCGCCCCGGGCCTCCACGCCCGGGGCTGCTCGCCATGGCTCACTATCACTGAAGCCGTTCCTGTACCTTAGAGAAGGGGTCACACAAACACAAACACCCTCCAGGCCCTGGGTTCCCTGCTCAGAAAATCCCGGGCAAGTTCCGAGGGATGGGATACGCCAAATGGTTTGTGCTCCTGGTCGACCCGGGCCTCCACGCCCGGGGCTCTATCTTAACATGGCGCATCAGGGCTGAAGCCTCTCCCTGTCAGTGACAGAAACGGGACAGTGTTTCCCACACGGAGTCCAGACCTTGGGTTCTCAGCTCAGAAACTTATGGGGAAGGATGGAGAAGTGGGAGACACAGAATTCCAAGCAGCCCTACCAGGGACTATACTACAAGCCTAAAATCCCAAGGAGACATATGCCTGAATCCTGAAAAGCCAACAACCCTTCCTCTCCACTCCGGTACTCCCGGGTCAGGACCGGGGATGCGAGACCCAGAATCCCAAACACCTGCTACGAGCCCCGGCCTCCAGGCCCTGAGTCATTACGATGGCTCACCATGGCTGGAGCCTGAGAGAAGGCAGTCACCCTGTACCTGCGAGAAAGAGGTCACAGAACCCGAAACAGCCTCCAGACACTGGGGTCTCAGCTCAGAAACTCCCCGGAAAGTTCCGAGGGATTTGAGACACAGAATGGGAAGTGCCCCGCTCGCCCCGGGCCTCCAGGCCCGGGGCTGCTCGCCCCGGGCCTCCAGGCCCGGGGCTGCTCGCCCCGGGCCTCCAGGCCCGGGGCTGCTCGCCCCGGGCCTCCAGGCCCGGGGCTGCTCGCCCCGGGCCTCCAGGCCCGGGGCTGCTCGCCCCGGGCCTCCAGGCCCGGGGCTGCTCGCCCCGGGCCTCCAGCCCCGGGGCTGCTCGCCCCGGGCCTCCACGCCCGGGGCTGCTCGCCCCGGGCCTCCACGCCCGGGGCTGCTCGCCCCGGGCCTCCACGCCCGGGGCTGCTCGCCCCGGGCCTCCACGCCCGGGGCTGCTCGCCCCGGGCCTCCAGCCCCGGGGCTGCTCGCCCCGGGCCTCCAGCCCCGGGGCTGCTCGCCCCGGGCCTCCACGCCCGGGGCTGCTCGCCCCGGGCCTCCACGCCCGGGGCTGCTCGCCCCGGGCCTCCACGCCCGGGGCTGCTCGCCCCGGGCCTCCAGGCCCGGGGCTGCTCGCCCCGGGCCTCCACGCCCGGGGCTGCTCGCCATGGCTCACTATGACTGAAGCCGTTCCTGTACCTTAGAGAAGGGGTCACACAAACACAAACACCCTCCAGGCCCTCGGTTCCCTGCTCAGAAAATCCCGGGCAAGTTCCGAGGGATCGGATTTGCCAAATGGGTAGTGCTCTTGGTCGACCCGGGCCTCCACGCCCGGGGCTCTTTCTTTCCATGGCGCATCAGGGCTGAAGCCTCTCCCTGTCAGTGACAGAAACGGGCCAGTGTTTCCCACACAGAGTCCAGACCTTGGGGTCTCATCTAAGAAACTTACGGGGAATTATGGAGAAGTGGGAGACACAGAATTCCAAGTAGCCCTACCAGGGACTATACTACAAGCCTAAAATCCCAAGGAGACATATGCCTGAATCCTGAAAAGCCAAAAACCCATCCTCTCCACTCCGGTACTCCCGGGTCAGGACCGAGGGATGCGAAACCCAGAATCCCAAACACCTGCTAGGAGCCCCGGCCTCCAGGCCCTGAGTCATTACGATGGCTCACCATGGCTGGAGCCTGAGAGAAGGCAGTCACCCTGTACCTGAGAGAAAGGGGTCACAGAACCGGAAACAGCCTCCAGACACTGGGGTCTCAGCTCAGAAACTCCCCGGAAAGTTCCAAGGGATTGGAGACACAGAATTGGAAGTGCCCCTCTCGCCCCGGGCCTCCACGCCCGGGGCTACTCACCATGGCTCACTATGACTGAAGCCGTTCCTGTACCTTAGAGAAGGGGTCACACAAACACAAACACCCTCCAGGCCCTCGGTTCCCTGCTCAGAAAATCCCGGGCAAGTTCCGAGGGATCGGATTCGCCAAATGGGTAGTGCTCCTGGTCGACCCGGGCCTCCACGCCCGGGGCTCTATCTTTCCATGGCGCATCAGGGCTGAAGCATCTCCCTGTCAGTGACAGAAACGGGCCAGTGTTTCCCACACAGAGTCCAGACCTTGGGGTCTCAGCTAAGAAACTTACCGGGAAGGATGGAGAAGTGGGAGACACAGAATTCCAAGCAGCCCTACCAGGGACTATACTACAAGCCTAAAATCCCAAGGAGACATATGCCTGAATCCTGAAAAGCCAACAACCCTTCCTCTCCACTCCGGTACTCCCGTGTCAGGACCGAGGGATGCGAGACCCAGAATCCCAAACACCTGCTACGAGCCCCGGCCTCCAGGCCCTGAGTCATTACGATGGTACAGCAAGGCTGGAGCCTGAGAGAAGGCAGTCACCCTGTACCTGAGAGAAAGGGGTCACAGAACCCGAAACAGCCTCCAGACACTGGGGTCTCAGCTCAGAAACTCCCCGGAAAGTTCCGAGGGATTGGAGACACAGAATGGGAAGTGCCCCGCTCGCCCCGGGGCCTCCAGGCCCGGGGCTGCTCGCCCCGGGGCCTCCAGGTTCGGGGCTGCACGCCCCGGGGCCTCCAGGCCCGGGGCTGCTCGCCCCGGGGCCTCCAGGCCCGGGGCTGCTCGCCCCGGGGCCTCCAGGCCCGGGGCTGCTCGCCCCGGGGCCTCCAGGCACGGGGCTGCTCGCCCCGGGGCCTCCAGGCCCGGGGCTGCTCGCCCCGGGGCCTCCTCGCCCGGGGCTGCTCGCCCCAGGGCCTCCAGGCCCGGGGCTGCTCGCCCCGGGCCTCCTCGCCCGGGGCTGCTCGCCCCGGGCTTCCACGCCCGGGGCTGTTCGCCCCGGGCCTCCACGCCCGGGGCTGCTCGCCATGGCTCACTATGACTGAAGCCGTTCCTGTACCTTAGAGAAGGGGTCACACAAACACAAACACCCTCCAGGCCCTGGGTTCCCTGCTCAGAAAATCCCGGGCAAGGTCCGAGGGATCGGATTCTACTACAAGCCTAAAATCCCAAGGAGACATATGCCTGAATCCTGAAAAGCCAACAACCCTTATTCTCCACTCCGGTACTCCCGGGTCAGGACCGAGGGATGCGAGACCCAGAATCCCAAACACCTGCTACGAGCCCCGGCCTCCAGGCCCTGAGTCATTACGATGGCTCACCATGGTTGGAGCCTGAGAGAAGGCAGTCACCCTGTACCTGAGAGAAAGGGGTCACAGAACCCGAAACAGCCTCCAGACACTGGGGTCTCAGCTCAGAAACTCCCCGGAAAGTTCCGAGGGATTGGAGACACAGAATGGGAAGTGCCCCGCTCGCCCCGGGCCTCCGGGCCCGGGGCTGCTGGCCCCGGGCCTCCACACCCGGGGCTGCTGGCCCCGGGCCTCCCGGCCCGGGGCTGCCGGACCCGGGCCTCCCGGCCCGGGGCTGCTGGCCCCGGGCCTCCACGCCCGGGGCTGCTCGCCCCGGGCCTCCACGCCCGGGGCTGCTCGCCCCGGGCCTCCAGGCCCGGGGCTGCTCGCCCCGGGCCTCCTCGCCCGGGGCTGCTCGCCCCGGGCCTCCTCGCCCGGGGCTGCTCGCCCCGGGCCTCCAGGCCCGGGGCTGCTCGCCCCGGGCCACCAGGCCCGGGGCTGCTCGCCCCGGGCCTCCAGGCCCGGGGATGCTCGCCCCGGGCCTCCTCGCCCGGGGCTGCTCGCCCCGGGCCTCCAGGTCCGGGGCTGCTCGCCCCGGGCCTCCTCGCCCGGGGCTGCTCGCCCCGGGCCTCCTCGCCCGGGGCTGCTCGCCCCGGGCCTCCTCGCCCGGGGCTGCTCGCCCCGGGCCTCCACGCCCGGGGCTGCTCGCCCCGGGCCTCCACGCCCGGGGCTGCTCGCCCCGGGCCTCCACGCCCGGGGTTGCTCGCCCCGGGCCTCCACGCCCGGGGCTGCTCGCCATGGCTCACTATGACTGAAGCCGTTCCTGTACCTTAGAGAAGGGGTCACACAAACACAAACACCCTCCAGGCCCTGGGTTCCCTGCTCAGAAAATCCCGGGCAAGTTCCGAGGGATCGGATTCTACTACAAGCCTAAAATCCCAAGGAGACATATGCCTGAATCCTGAAAAGCCAACAACCCTTCCTCTCCACTCCGGTACTCCCGGGTCAGGACCGAGGGATGCGAGACCCAGAATCCCAAACACCTGCTACGAGCCCCGGCCTCCAGGCCCTGAGTCATTACGATGGCTCACCATGGTTGGAGCCTGAGAGAAGGCAGTCACCCTGTACCTTAGAGAAAGAGGTCACAGAACCCGAAACAGCATCCAGACACTGGGGTCTCAGCTCAGAAACTCCCCGGAAAGTTCCGAGGGATTGGAGACACAGAATTGGAAGTGCCACGCTCGCCCCGGGCCTCCACGCCTGGGGCTGCTCGCCCCGGGCCTCCACGCCCGGGGCTACTCGCCATGGCTCACTATGACTGAAGCCGTTCCTGTACCTGAGAGAAGGAGTCACACAAACAAAAACATCCTCCAGGCCCTGGGTTCCCTGCTCAGAAAATCCCGGGCAAGTTCCGAGGGATGGGATATGCCAAATGGGTTGTGCTCCTGGTCGACACGGGCCTCCACGCCCGGGGCTCTATCTTAACATGGCGCATCAGGGCTGAAGCCTCTCCCTGTCAGTGACAGAAACAGGCCAGTGTTTCCCACACAGAGTCCAGACCTTGGGGTCTCAGCTCAGAAACTTACGGGGAAGGATGGAGAAGTGGGAGACAAAGAATTCCACGCAGCCCTACCAGGGACTATACTACAAGCCTAAAATCCCAAGGAGACATATGCCTGAATCCTGAAAAGCCAACAACCCTTCCTCTCCACTCCGGTACTCCCGGGTCAGGACCGGGGGATGCGAGACCCAGAATCCCAAACACCTGCTACGAGCCCCGGCCTCCAGGCCCTGAGTCATTACGATGGTACAGCAAGGCTGGAGCCTGAGAGAAGGCAGTCACCCTGTACCTGAGAGAAAGGGGTCACAGAACCCGAAACAGCCTCCAGACACTGGGGTCTCAGCTCAGAAACTCCCCGGAAAGTTCCGAGGGATTGGAGACACAGAATGGGAAGTGCCCCGCTCGCCCCGGGGCCTCCAGGCCCGGGGCTGCTCGCCCCGGGGCCTCCAGGTTCGGGGCTGCACGCCCCGGGGCCTCCAGGCCCGGGGCTGCTCGCCCCGGGGCCTCCAGGCCCGGGGCTGCTCGCCCCGGGGCCTCCAGGCCCGGGGCTGCTCGCCCCGGGGCCTCCAGGCCCGGGGCTGCTCGCCCCGGGGCCTCCAGGCCCGGGGCTGCTCGCCCCGGGGCCTCCTCGCCCGGGGCTGCTCGCCCCGGGGCCTCCAGGCCCGGGGCTGCTCGCCCCGGGCCTCCTCGCCCGGGGCTGCTCGCCCCGGGCTTCCACGCCCGGGGCTGTTCGCCCCGGGCCTCCACGCCCGGGGCTGCTCGCCATGGCTCACTATGACTGAAGCCGTTCCTGTACCTTAGAGAAGGGGTCACACAAACACAAACACCCTCCAGGCCCTGGGTTCCCTGCTCAGAAAATCCCGGGCAAGGTCCGAGGGATCGGATTCTACTACAAGCCTAAAATCCCAAGGAGACATATGCCTGAATCCTGAAAAGCCAACAACCCTTATTCTCCACTCCGGTACTCCCGGGTCAGGACCGAGGGATGCGAGACCCAGAATCCCAAACACCTGCTACGAGCCCCGGCCTCCAGGCCCTGAGTCATTACGATGGCTCACCATGGTTGGAGCCTGAGAGAAGGCAGTCACCCTGTACCTGAGAGAAAGGGGTCACAGAACCCGAAACAGCCTCCAGACACTGGGGTCTCAGCTCAGAAACTCCCCGGAAAGTTCCGAGGGATTGGAGACACAGAATGGGAAGTGCCCCGCTCGCCCCGGGCCTCCGGGCCCGGGGCTGCTGGCCCCGGGCCTCCACACCCGGGGCTGCTGGCCCCGGGCCTCCCGGCCCGGGGCTGCCGGACCCGGGCCTCCCGGCCCGGGGCTGCTGGCCCCGGGCCTCCACGCCCGGGGCTGCTCGCCCCGGGCCTCCACGCCCGGGGCTGCTCGCCCCGGGCCTCCAGGCCCGGGGCTGCTCGCCCCGGGCCTCCTCGCCCGGGGCTGCTCGCCCCGGGCCTCCTCGCCCGGGGCTGCTCGCCCCGGGCCTCCAGGCCCGGGGCTGCTCGCCCCGGGCCACCAGGCCCGGGGCTGCTCGCCCCGGGCCTCCAGGCCCGGGGATGCTCGCCCCGGGCCTCCAGGCCCGGGGATGCTCGCCCCGGGCCTCCTCGCCCGGGGCTGCTCGCCCCGGGCCTCCAGGTCCGGGGCTGCTCGCCCCGGGCCTCCTCGCCCGGGGCTGCTCGCCCCGGGCCTCCTCGCCCGGGGCTGCTCGCCCCGGGCCTCCACGCCCGGGGCTGCTCGCCCCGGGCCTCCACGCCCGGGGCTGCTCGCCCCGGGCCTCCACGCCCGGGGTTGCTCGCCCCGGGCCTCCACGCCCGGGGCTGCTCGCCATGGCTCACTATGACTGAAGCCGTTCCTGTACCTTAGAGAAGGGGTCACACAAACACAAACACCCTCCAGGCCCTGGGTTCCCTGCTCAGAAAATCCCGGGCAAGTTCCGAGGGATCGGATTCTACTACAAGCCTAAAATCCCAAGGAGACATATGCCTGAATCCTGAAAAGCCAACAACCCTTCCTCTCCACTCCGGTACTCCCGGGTCAGGACCGAGGGATGCGAGACCCAGAATCCCAAACACCTGCTACGAGCCCCGGCCTCCAGGCCCTGAGTCATTACGATGGCTCACCATGGTTGGAGCCTGAGAGAAGGCAGTCACCCTGTACCTTAGAGAAAGAGGTCACAGAACCCGAAACAGCATCCAGACACTGGGGTCTCAGCTCAGAAACTCCCCGGAAAGTTCCGAGGGATTGGAGACACAGAATTGGAAGTGCCACGCTCGCCCCGGGCCTCCACGCCTGGGGCTGCTCGCCCCGGGCCTCCACGCCCGGGGCTACTCGCCATGGCTCACTATGACTGAAGCCGTTCCTGTACCTGAGAGAAGGAGTCACACAAACAAAAACATCCTCCAGGCCCTGGGTTCCCTGCTCAGAAAATCCCGGGCAAGTTCCGAGGGATGGGATATGCCAAATGGGTTGTGCTCCTGGTCGACACGGGCCTCCACGCCCGGGGCTCTATCTTAACATGGCGCATCAGGGCTGAAGCCTCTCCCTGTCAGTGACAGAAACAGGCCAGTGTTTCCCACACAGAGTCCAGACCTTGGGGTCTCAGCTCAGAAACTTACGGGGAAGGATGGAGAAGTGGGAGACAAAGAATTCCACGCAGCCCTACCAGGGACTATACTACAAGCCTAAAATCCCAAGGAGACATATGCCTGAATCCTGAAAAGCCAACAACCCTTCCTCTCCACTCCGGTACTCCCGGGTCAGGACCGGGGGATGCGAGACCCAGAATCCCAAACACCTGCTACGAGCCCCGGCCTCCAGGCCCTGAGTCATTACGATGGCTCACCATGGCTGGAGCCTGAGAGAAGGCAGTCACCCTGTCCCTGAGAGAAAGAGGTCACAGAACCCGAAACAGCCTCCAGACACTGGGGTCTCAGCTCAGAAACTCCCCGGAAAGTTCCGAGGGATTGGAGACACAGAATGGGAAGTGCCCCGCTCGCCCCGGGTCTCCAGGCCCGGGGCTGCCCGCCCCGGGCCTCCACGCCCGGGGCTCCCCGCCCCGGGCCTCCACGCCATGGGCTCCCCGCCCCGGGCCTCCACGCCCGGGGCTCCCCGCCCCGGGCCTCCACGCCCGGGGCTCCCCGCCCCGGGCCTCCACGCCGGGGGCCCCCGCCCGGGGCCTCCACGCCCGGGGCTGCTCGCCATGGCTCACTATGACTGAAGCCGTTCCTGTACCTGAGAGAAGGGGTCACACAAACACAAACACCCTCCAGGCCCTGTGTTCCCTGCTCAGAAAATCCCGGGCAAGTTCCGAGGGATCGGATACGCCAAATGGGTAGTGCTTATGGTCGACCCAGGCCTCCACGCCCGGGGCTGTATCTTACCATGGCTAATCAGGGTTGAAGCCTCTCCCTGTCAGTGACAGAAACGGGCCAGTGTTTCCCACAAGGACTCCAGACCTTGGGGTCTCAGCTAAGAAACTTACGGGGAAGGATGGAGAGGTGGGAGACACAGAATTCCAAGCAGCCCTTCCAGGGGCTATGCAGCCAGCCTAAAATCCCAAGGAGACATATGCCTGAATCCTGAAAAGCCAACAACACTTCCTCTCAACTCTGAAACTCCTGGGTCAGGACCGAGGGATGCGAGACCCGGAATCCCAAACACCTGCTATGAACCCCGGCCTCCAGGCCCTGAGTCATTACGATGGCTCACCATGGCTGGAGCCTGAGAGAAGGCAGTCACCCCTGTACCTGAGGAGGTGGGTCACAGAACCCGAAACAGCCTCCAGACACTGGGGTCTCAGCTCAGAAACTCCCCGGAAAGTTCCGAAGGATTGGAGACACACAACGGGAAGTGCCCCGCTCGCCCCGGCCCTCCACGTCCGGGGCTGCTCGCCCAGGGCCTCCACGTCCGGGGCTGCTCGCCCCGGGCCTCCACGCCCGGGGCTGTTCGCCCCGGGCCTCCACGCCCGGGGCTGCTCGCCCCGGGCCTCCACGCCCGGGGCTGCTCGCCCCGGGCCTCCACGCCCGGGGCTGCTCGCCCCGGGCCTCCACGCCCAGGGCTGCTCGCCTCGGGCCTCCACGCCCGGGGCTGCTCGCCATGGCTCACTATGGCTGAAGCCGTTCCTGTACCTGAGAGAAGGGGTCACACAAACACAAATACCCTCCAGGCCCTGGGTTCCCTGCTCAGAAACTCCCCGGGAAGTTCCGAGGGATAGGATACACCAAATGGGTAGTGCTCCTGGTCGATCCGGGTCTCCACGCCCGGGGATCTATCTTACCATGGCTCATCAGGGCTGAAGCGTCTCCCTGTCTGTGACAGAAACGGGCCATTGTTTCCCACACAGACTCCAGACCTCGTGGTCTCAATAAGAAACTTACGGGGAACGATGGAGAAGTAGGAGACACAGAATTCCAAGCAGCCCTTCCAGGGGCTATGCAGCAAGCCTAAAATCCCAACGAGACATATGCCTGAATCCTGAAAAGCCAACATCCCTTCCTCTCCACTCCGATACTCCCGGGTCAGGACCGAGGGGTTCGAGACCCAGAATCCCAAACACCTGCTACGAGCCCCGGCCTCCAGGCCCTGAGTCATTATGATGGCTCACCATGGCTGGAGCCTGAGAGAAGGCGGTCACCCTGTACCTGAGAGAAATGGGTCACAGAACCCGAAACAGCCTCCAGACACTGGGGTCTCAGCTCAGAAACTCCCCGGAAAGTTCCGAAGCATTGGAGACACAGAATGGGAAGTGCCCCGCTCGCCCCGGGCCTCCACGCCCGGGGCTGCTCGCCCCGGGCCTCCACGCCCGGGGCTGCTCGCCCCGGGCCTCCACGCCCGGGGCTGCTCGCCCCGGGCCTCCACGCCCGGGGCTGCTCGCCATGGCTCACTATGACTGAAGCCGTTCCTGTACCTGAGAGAAGGGGTCACACAAACACAAATACCCTCCAGGCCCTGGGTTCCCTGCTCAGAAACTCCCCGGGAAGTTCCGAGGGATAGGATACACCAAATGGGTAGTGCTCCTGGTCGATCCGGGTCTCCACGCCCGGGGATCTATCTTACCATGGCTCATCAGGGCTGAAGCGTCTCCCTGTCAGTGACAGAAACGGGCCATTGTTTCCCACACAGACTCCAGACCTCGTGGTCTCAATAAGAAACTTACGGGGAACGATGGAGAAGTAGGAGACACAGAATTCCAAGCAGCCCTTCCAGGGGCTATGCAGCAAGCCTAAAATCCCAACGAGACATATGCCTGAATCCTGAAAAGCCAACATCCCTTCCTCTCCACTCCGATACTCCCGGGTCAGGACCGAGGGGTTCGAGACCCAGAATCCCAAACACCTGCTACGAGCCCCGGCCTCCAGGCCCTGAGTCATTATGATGGCTCACCATGGCTGGAGCCTGAGAGAAGGCGGTCACCCTGTACCTGAGAGAAATGGGTCACAGAACCCGAAACAGCCTCCAGACACTGGGGTCTCAGCTCAGAAACTCCCCGGAAAGTTCCGAGGGATTGGAGACACAGAATGGGAAGTGCCCCGCTCGCCCCGGGCCTCCAGGCCCTGGGCTGCTCACCCCGGGCTTCCAGGCCCGGGACTACTCGCCCCGGGCCTCCACGCCCGCGGCTGCTCGCCCCGGGCCTCCAGGCCCGCGGCTGCTCGCCCCGGGCCTCCAGGCCTCCCAGTTACTCCACCTCCCAGTTACACTTAACTGGAGATAGGGTGCTAGAAAGATCGTTGGTCAGCGCCCCTTCCACCTTGAGACAATGTTGAAGGCTGTTTCTTTTGTTTCACATAAATAACGTGAACAACAGCATGAATTGGAGTCTGTATGTCCTGATGAGCTTTCTTGTATTGGCTTTTGGATAAATGCTCAGACTAAATATGCTTTGATGAAAGAAAGCAGACATTTTTTCCTCTGTTTACAGGTCCCTTTATTCTTTTTTTTTTTGTATTGTGAACTATAGTACTCAGTAAAGTAAATCCTTGTGAAATTTCACTCCTCTAATGTTATTTTATTAGTGTAACTCTGACACTTTGCAGCTCAATCCACATAGCGTTAACATTTCCCTTCCTCATTACTATAGTATTAGTCTCCTCAAGGTCGTTTCTTTTCATGAATACTTACATAATCCCTTGTCAGATACATAAGGCAGATGATATATACAGTACAGCACTTGAAAAATCCCACACATGCCTTGTAGAAAAGGACAGTGTGCTGTTCATGCTGACATTTACAGACATTATCTTAACTAAGCCATTCATATTTTAATTTTTAATCTGTGATGAATTGTCGTTTCCCATGATGTGTATTAGGAAACCCTTCTTTTAGTGTTGATTTCCAATGAATTGAGCCCTGACCTGTCCACAGTTGGCTGATTAAAAAGTATCCAAACAAAGCCTTCTGGTGCCTTCCTCAAGGCTCCCCTGAGTCCCAAGGGGTCACCTCTGTCATGTGGAAAGCCCTCTGTTTCTGTTAAGGGACCTGATTGTAGAAAGCAGTGCAAGATGTTGGAGGAAGGCACGGAGGTGTTTTGTTTTGTTTTGTTTTGTTTTGTTTTGTATGTTTTTATTTCCATGCAGTCTATGCAAACCGGAAAAAACCTCCATCCCTTCTTTGGTCTCTATCAAATGCAGAACCTGGTGCAGCTTCTGTGAGAAACAAGAATTCAGTCCCTACTATGGACACAGAGAAGGTCAAGGGAAATGATACAACAATTTTCAGTTGTAACTCTCTCTCTGGAATCTTTTATCTCTTTATACAGCACTCTCTCCTGGTGTTGTCTCTAGGTTGTACGTTCTGACATATATCTATGGCGTTATTTACTGTACAAAGAGTAAAACTCTTTCTCAAGAGCCTACTGGCCTCTCTGTTCTTAGCTTGTTTGTCATCTTTGGTGGTGCCTATAGAAGCCATAAGTGTTTGGAGGCTGAGGACCACAGGGAAGCCGCTGTGTGTTTGTGGAAATAACATGAGGAGGATGACATCTCACATGACACTTAGGTCTCCTGGCCTGCCTCACTTCTTCCAGACCTCCTTTCATGGGAATATTCCTGAAAACTGAAACAGTTTAATTGTTGTTATTTTACTCCTTTTCTGTACAGAGCTAGTCATTAACCTGGTTAGAACATTGGTTGTCTAACTCACTAACTGAAAAACACGAAAAGTCCTACTTTCTGCGATATGCTTAGCAATTTTGAATGCTCTTAGTCAAAGGTTAATTTTTTCCAAATTTCATAATTCATCAGTTTTCCCATCTCTGGGAAATGTGCTTTTGCAGAGTCACTCCAGGGCTCTGTCCTGGACTTAAAGTCCATGCATTCTGCCCTTGAGCCACTGATGTCTGCAGGGCCCTCCTTCCTCCCAGGTTGTGGACACAACCAGCCCTCCAGAAACTTTGGGTTCATGGCTGGGCCACCAAGGGGTCAAGGTCTAGCTGTCCACATGCTTCCCAGGAGTGGTTGGAACAGCAATGCTGCAGTACAGGTCATCATGAGAAGCTTCTGTAAACAGGAGTCGCATACACTGTGATCAGGGCATGGGCTAAAAGATGACAGGAGAGAGGAGGACACAGGACATGTGGTGCCATGCTTCATGGACAGGGCTGCATAGAGCAGAAGGATGAGGGCCTGGGGAGAGGCAGAGAAAGAGACAGGCAGGGAGAGAGACAATGAGTCAGTGATGGGGGAACTGGGCATGTCTGAAGGAGTGAGAGGAAGAAACAGAGGGAGACGATAGAGAGAAGCAGTGACAAAGAGGAGGCAAGGAAGAAAGGATGGAGCTGGTCACAGTGTGTGGAGAGGGCGATGGGCCATCCAGGAGGGGCTCTGTGACGATGCTCTTAGTGTTGGAGGCAGAATGTGTAGGAACCCTGGGCATGACAGTTCCCTGAGTGCAAAGCTCCAACCTCACTGCGGCAACCTCTGTACAGGCCATTGCCCTTGAGAAGATGGGTGCCCCTCATTTTGCCTGGCGTGTTGGGGTCCTGTCTCTGTATCAGTCATGGAGATAAATGGCTTGAGGCAGCATGTGCAGCTTGTTAGCAGGTAAAGACCAGAGTGTGCCCCATGGCACCCTCGAATTATAGCTGTTAACCTGGGAAATGAGGGAGAATCCCTCACATCTATTAAGCAGAGGAACAGGGAGAGAGAGTCAGTGTCTCCTTTTAGTTGGGTTCTATCTCGGCTAGACCAATAAGGAAGGTCCTCTTCTGGAGGTTCCTCCTGATATCTGCTGGGTTTTGGGGACTTTCCCTTGTTGGGACACTTATTCTTTCTCATGTCCTTTCCCCTTGCAGTAGGATCATTGACCCCTTGCTAAGGAGGTTCTCGGCCTCCTCCCTTGCTGCTGGGCATATTTATGGTCTTATAAGCCCCCTGTTGTGATCTCCCTGAGACCCTCTGATATCAACCTATGTGGACCTGCATCTGGAGAGAACCTGCACCTGGCCGAGGGCACAATCTGGCCACAGGGCCTTGTGGGGGAGGGTTGTCTGGCACGGAGGGGAGGAAAATGGGTGGCTGCAGTGGCAGTGCCTTGGCTGGGGAGGCTGCAGCAGTGGCAGCAGTGGCAGCAGCCAGCCCGCTGGGGGAGGAGTTTCAAGCTCAGGGGAGGGGAGGGAAGCCTAAATTGTCATGAAGAGGGGAACATTAGGGGAGCAGTCTGTCGCTTCTTTGGCTCCCTGGGTGAGTCTCCGGGTAAAGCAGCCAAAACCTTTGCCTGGCTCTCCTTGCCCCATCCCGACTCCACAATTCTCCCGTGAGGCGGAGTCACAAAGACAGAGGGACAGGGGCGCCCCCTCCAATGAGGAGACCAGCCAGATGCTTGCCTGGCCATTTTCTGAAGGAACCCAGGTGACGCTCAGCCCCAGAGGTCCCAGCCTTGTAACACATGATCAGAAGCCATTCTTATATCACCACAGACCCAGTGCCATTCATTATGGAATCTCAGACAGGCCCACTCAGTCTCCATGGGCCCCTAGGGACCCCAAGGGTACCTGTCTGTGGAGCCACAGAAGCTTACTCAGCAGGCAAGCTAGACCGAATCGCACATTCACATTCACATACACACCAGATGTTATTATATTCCCTACCAGAGAATCCCTACCTGTGAGGCTTCTGAAGTCTTGGGGAGTAAACAGGTCCCCCTTCCACTCTTGTGAGCGGCCCTGACTAGATTGGCCCCAGCCTTACCGGTTCTGACCCTCGGGCCCAGTACCTCACCAGCCAAGTCTCCTCGTGTCCGGTGGGAATGCCGGTGAGGTGCTGGCCTGAATGGGACAGAGAAGGAGACTGCCGATATTTAGGCAGGTTGCTCACTCTACCTTATGATCCCTCATTCCGGTACCGCCTCGCTGTTCTCCCAAACTGGTGGCAACAATGAGCCAGCATGGTTGGGTTTCCTGCTCAGGGAACCAAATTTGTTATGGAACCAGGTTGGAACACTGGCGGAAAAACCAAGTGGCACTCAGAGATCTTGGGGGATTGGAGATTTATTTAACACAAGCGGGCTCAGAGGAGACCGTATGTCTCCAAAGATCTCAACCCCGATTGAGAGCAGGAAGGGTAATTTTTAGTTATCAGCCTCCGTATTTGTGTGTGTGTGTGTGGGGGGGTGGTTAAATGTGCAGCAAACAAGGGAAGAAGAACCCGGAGGAGGGGGTCTCTAAGCTAGAGACCAGAGTTTGTTTTAGTTCAATCAGCCACCCTTAGTGTACCTTCTCCACTTCTCCAACAGAACTAGTTATGTGCAACATGATAGTGCATTGCTATTCTTACATCTACTGCTGATCTCTGGATTGCGGATTGTAAGTGAGAAGTTTAAAACACCACCCCTTTCTCTTACATGAAAAGAGAAATCTCTGTCTTCACCTAGCCTTCCTGTGATTGTGAAGACATGGCAATTATTATTTCAAGGCACAGTTATCTACCTATGAGTCTGATGGAACTTATTTCACACATCTTCATCCCTAAAGCACTTTTCATAGAAAATATTACCCATATAGAGGCAGGAAATTCATCACAGATGTGTAGCTCCCTCTAGGTATGCATTCTGACCTTGTCACATTTGTGTCATCAAACACATTGACACCGTGAAAAATAAGCTCTCAACATCAAGATGGTGACATTAGAGGATATGGTGTAAAAGGAATTTCATGTGTTCTCAATTAGAAATAAATTTTAATGGTGAAGGAGAAAGTTAAAGTATTGTCAAATTTTATTGACATATAGTAGACACACCATGTTGTATTAGTTTCAGGCGTATATCACCGTGATTCCGTGTGTATACAATATGCTCTCCATATACCTAGACAAGCGTAGCTATGATGTGAAAGCATGCAATATTTTCTTACAGGGTTGACTATATTCTATAACCTGTACATTGTATCCCAATGACATATTCATTTCATAGCTGGAAGCCTGTATCTCTTTCTCAAGGGTGTCAATTTTTTATTCAACCCATGTATTTTCATGGTAAATACCACTGCCTGTCGTTCATTCAGCATGTGTCAATTTGCAGTCTGTCTTTCTGGGAATGCTGCTTAAAGCATTACAAATTACATCATTGTATCAATAAATTCGGTTTCATTCCTTATTCAGTAAAAAGGAGAAGGAAAACATTTCTTTGTGTCTCAGGCCCTGTCACTAAGACCCTTCCCAATCTGGAGGACAGGCTTAACTGGACCAGCTACACCCTCAGTATCTCCAGCTGAGCGGCCATGGCTTTGAACATTGCAGGAATTCCCACGGCGGCCAGCAGAGGGCGCGCACACAGCACGCCCATGGAGGGGCCGGTCCTCTGCAGGCTCAGCGATAGCCAGAGAAGGCGCCCATTAGGCTTTTCTGATCCAGGGTGCCTCAGAGCTGGAAAGGCTTCCTTGCTCCTGAGGACCCAGTGCCTCAGAGTGTGGGCAAAGAGCCAGAGCTGGGTATCCATCAGGCTCCGCCCCCAGGCCTGGGGGAGACTCTGGAGGCTTCCCAGCCACTTGCAGTCTCCTCAGTGGTGGGGCTGAGTACTGGGGAGGGGTGCTGGGCAGCTTCCAGGAAGCGCTGGATGGTCAGTGAGCAGCACAGTCCCTTGCATTCTCAGGGCTGTCCGTGGTTTTTTCCTCATTTCCCCTGCCGGTATGTGAACAAGATGTATTTCAGTCAAGGATGTGTGGATTCAGGGGGTCCCACGATGCCACGTCAGAGAGGCTGGGTTTTTTTTTGTTGTTGTTGTTCCAGATTCAAAATTGTTTTGGGGGAGAAATCCTGTCACAAATACGGAGGAACAGGAGTCGCTTTCACTTTGGAAGTAAAGACACCAAATGTTGACTCTCAGGACCTTCTAGAAGAATCAGCTGGGACCCACTCTTCCAAGTCCTGCTGGAAGCAGAGCCAGAGGTAAAAACACAATGTGCCCTCCACATCATACATGCTTTTATAATTTTCAGTGGGTATCTGTCCCCCAACAATGTTGTAGTCGCTGAAAACAACTGAAAACCTGACAGGTACTTTGTGTCAGGAACCTCCCGTTATTTGAATATTCAATATTATTCCTGCGTCAGAATTTGTTACAGTTATCCTTTCTTGTCTTCGTTGGAAGGAATCTCATCAATAATATCTTAAAAACATACTAGTTACCTTATGTCTTTTTCAGGTGAGATTTGGCATGTTTTTTAATTTCTCATGAACTCGTGAAAAACTGAAATACTTTTAAATTGATTGCAGTTTTTACTAAAAGCTGATTCACGCCATCCCTCTGAGACTGCTGCTGGTCAAAGAACTTACCAATGCCCCTTCTCAGTGTGGGAAAGATTGTACTAAGCAAGCATTGTGAGCCAAGTTTAGAAGAAAAAGCCTGAGCATAGTGTATCTCTATGAAAATTGATGCTTAGATCCCCTGTCTGATACATTTCCACTTTTTTTTATGTTTCTTTTTTGGCCCATTTTCTCATTCAGAGATTCGTAGACCTGCCTCAGTTTTACATTCACCACCCATTTTATTCTGGTGGACTTTTTTTTTGAGTACGTTGTTAGATTCTGTTTGCCAAATCTTGGTTGAGGACATTTGCATCTGTGTGCTTGAACGATACGGACCCATAGTTTTGTTTTTTCGTGGTGTCTTTATCTGGTTTTGGTATCAGGGTAATGCTGAATTAATTTGGATATTTTCTTTCCTGTTCTATTTTCTGGAATAGTTTGACAAGTATAGACATCAACTTTTCTTCAGATGTTTGATAGAATGTGCTTGTGAAGACGTCCGGTCCTGGACTGTTGTCTCTTAGGTGACATTTGATTACTGAATCTGTCTTCTTGCTAGTAAACCATCTGTTCAAATTTTTGATTTCATTCTGCTTCAGTTTTGGTAAGTTCCATGTTTCTAGGAATTGATCCATATAATCTGGTTTGTCCAGCTTGTTGGCATATAGTTTCTCATAATATTCTCTTACAATTGTTTGTATTTCTGTGGTGTTGGTTGTTCTCTGTCATTGTTATTTATAGGTGTCATTTCTGTTTTCTGATTAGTCTGGCTAGGGCTTATCAATTTCAATGTTCTTTTCATTGAAGCAGCTCCTAATTTCACTTACCTTGTTCTACTGTAGTTTTACCTTCTATATCACTTATTTCTCCTCTGCTTTTAATTATTTTCTTCATGCTGCTGTTTGGGGGTTTTGTTTGTTGTCCTTTGTCTGGCTTTTATAGTTATAAGGTTATGGAGTTTACTTCAGGGTATTTTGTTTTTTGTTTTTTCCTGAGGCAGACCTGTATTGCTATAAGCTTCCCTGTTAGAACTAGTTTTCTTGCTTTACAGAAGTTTGGATTGTTGTGTTTTCATTTTCATTTGTTTCCATGTTATTTCGATTTCATCTTTGATTTCTTGGTTGACCCATTGATTGTTTAGGAGCATGCTGTTTAACTTCCATGTTTTTGTGCCTTTTGCAGATTTTTTTTTTCTTGTTGGAGACTTCTACTTTCATAGCATTGTGGTCTGAAAAGACACATGGTATGACGTCGATTGGTTTGATTTTGTTTTGGCTTGTTTTATGACCTAATATTTTATTGAGTGTGGGGAATTTTCCATGTGCATGTGAAAAGAATGAGTATGGTGCTGTTTTAGGATGGAATGTCCTAAATATATCGGTTAAGTCCATCTGGTCTACTCTATCATTCAAAGTCACTACTTCCTTGTTGATTTTCTGATGGAATGATCTCTCCATGGGTATCATTGGAGTGTTAAAGTGCCCTACTATGATTGTATGACTATCAATACTTTAGGTTTTGACTGTTTTGTGTACTTGGATGCTCTCAGGTTGAGTGCGTATATGTTTACAATTGTTCTATCTTTTTTTGGATTGTACCTTTTATTATTATAGTGTCCTTCATTGTCTCTTGTTACAGTTTTCTTTTTAAATCTATTTTTTTCTGATATAGGTATGGCTACTGCAGTTTTCTTTTGATACTTTAGTTCTATAGTTAGCCTCTTGTAGGTAGAAGATAGATGGGTCCTATATTTTATTCATTCTATCACCCAGTGCCTTTTATTATGAAGAGAGAGTGCACAGGCATGGGATGGCAGGGTGGGGGAGTGGGGGAAGATAGAAGGAGAGCGAGAGAGAATGAGAGTGAGGATGTATCTTAAGCAAATCTCAAGCTCAGTGCAGAGCTCAGTTGGGACTCAATCCCAGGATCCTGGGATCATAGCCTGAGCCCAAATCAAGAGTCGAAATCTCAAGCGATGGAGCCATCCAGGTGCCCCTATCTGTCACCCAGTGCCTTTGATTTGAGCATGTATTCTGTTTCCGTTCAAAGTAATTGATAGACATACAGTTGTCCTTTTATTACTTGATGTTGGTTGTTTCTGAATCTGTCTGATCCTTTCTTCTCTTTCTCTTTTCTATGGTTTGCTGGGTTTATTTAGTAGTGCAGTTGAAATTGCTTGTCTTTATACTCTGCATATGTATTAGTGGTGTTTGATTTGTGGTTATTATTAGGTTTGTACCTAACCACTTCTGCATATAGAAGTCTATATTAAGTTGATAGTTGTTGAAGCTTGAACCAGTTCTTTACTCCTCTCCTCCCCGTGTTGTAGATATGTAGTGTCATATTTCAAAACCTTTCATATCGTGGATACCTTGGCTGATGTTTTACAGATATATTCATTTTTATTGCTTTTGCGTTTCGCACTTTAATACTGTCACTTTAGGTGTTTCTTTTCCACTTAAAGAGTCTCCTTTAACATTTCTTGCGGGGGTGGTTTGTGGCTTGTGAACTCGCTTAGTATTTATTTGGCAACCTCTTGATCTGTCCTTCCATCTGAATGATAGTGTTGTGGATAGACTCTCTTTGGCTGCAGATGTTTTCCATTCAGCAACTTTACCATACCTGCTGCTCACTTACGGTTTCAAACTTTCTTCTGAAAAACATCCAGTGATAAACTTATGGGGTTTTTTCTTGTAGGTAACTGTCATCTTTTCTTTTCCTGCTGTTAAAATTTTTCTTGATCATGACATTTTGGGTTTTAATTACTACATGACTTGGTGTAGATCTGCTTCTGCTGAATATTTTGGGGGTTCTTTGTGCCTCCTGCTTCTGAATCTGTTTCCTTCCCCGATTGAAGGAAGTTTTCATCTATTGTGTCTTCAAATAAATTTTCTGGTTCCATTTGTCAGAATTCTCAGAATGAGAAATAGGACAGGAAAGAC
This sequence comes from Prionailurus viverrinus, assembly GCF_022837055.1. Lineage (NCBI taxonomy): Eukaryota > Metazoa > Chordata > Mammalia > Carnivora > Felidae > Prionailurus > Prionailurus viverrinus. The sequence continues at coordinate 1,451,747 of NW_025927618.1, forward strand.
CTATTGAAGCTTCTCTGATGAGTCACTGGATTTGCATGCGTGGAGGATACATTCGGGACTCAAATGAACAACCTACCTTTAATTTCAAAGAACTAGAAAAAGACAACAATCTACGTCCAATGTTCTCAAAACGGAGAAAGGAATACATATGAGAGTGGAAACCAATGAAATAGAGACCATGAAATCAATAGAAAATAGGAAGAAGACCAACAGTGGGTTTTCGAAAGAGTGAAACAAAATTGTCAAGACTATACATAGACTATGCTAAGACAGAGAGACGACCCAATTCAAAATAACTATAAATAAAAGAGAAGACATTACACCTGATACCAAAGAAATATAAAGGAAACAAAGAGGCGACTATGTGCAAATTAGATGCCAGCAAACCACTTACCTAGAAGAAATGGATAGGTTCTTAGAAACACACAACCTACCAAGACTGTATTAGGAAGATATAGAAGGTTTGCACAGACCCATTAAAGGAAGACTGCATCAATACAAGAAGATAACCAATGCAAGTAAATTGAGTTAGTAATGGAAATTCTCTCAGGGAAGAAAAGCCCAGGAACAGGTGCATTCACTGGTGAATTTGAACAACCGTTGTAGAAGAAACTAACAGCAGTCCTCTCACTGATTAAAAAGGGATAAACACCTCCAAACTCATTTCATGAGACTGGAATACCCTGGTAGGAAGCCAGAAAAGGATACTACTTGAACAGAAAACTATAGGCCAGTATCCCCGTGATGAATATAGATGAATAATTCCCAATAATATACAAGCAAACCAAATTCAGCATCACCTTAAAAGGATCATTGACCGTGATGAAGGGCTTTTTTCCCTGTAAAGGAAGGATGTTTCAGAAATGCAAATCAATAAATGTGACTCCTCACATACTTGAATGAAAAAAAATCAACCAGAAACCAGAATCTTAAGTATAAATAGCAAAGGCAGGGTTACTAGAAGGGAGGTGGGCAGGGGGATGGGTTTAATGGGTGATGGGCTAAGGAGGGCGCTAGTAGTGAGGAACACTTGGTGTTGTATGTAAGTGATGGATGACTACATTCTATACCTGAAACTAACACTACACTGTATGTTAACCAACTGGAATTTAATTAAACACTTGAACAAATAAATTCTAAAGAAATACATAAATAAATTTAACCTAAAATAAATAAATACATTTTAAAAATTAAAAAGAAAACTCATGTGACGATGTCAATAGACACAGAAAAAAAAAGTTCTGAGAAAATTTGGTATCCATTTGTGCTAAAAATCTCTTTAGAATTCTGTGTAGAAGGAACATATCTCAACATAAGAAAGGCCATGTATGTGAAGCCCACAGCTAACATCATACTCAATAGTGAGATTGTGAAAGATTTTCCTCTAAGATCAGGCACAAGACAAGGATGCCCTAGATATGTGAAGGGGATTGGTTGATGCAGGCTTCTGTTTATGGAATGAATAAATCACAGGTAGAAGACATAGCATAGGGAAAATAGAGAATGGTACTGGAGTGGTGATGCATGGTGAGAGACGATAGCTACACCTGTGTTAGCGTAGCAGCATGTATACACTTGTCCCATCACTATGTTGTTCATCTGAAACTAATGTAACACAGTGTGTCAGCTATTCCCAAATAACATGATTTTTTAAAAATAAGGTAAAGGAATGAAATAAAAAGTTTAATGTAAAAGAACCTGTTCCTATCTAATCAAGAAATGCAATAAAGTTCCAAAATAGAAAGTCACAGATCAAATTCTGTAGCATTCCTATACACTAACCAAATTATCTAAGAGGGAAAGAAAACAATCCCATTTACAATAGCATCAAAACCAATAAAATTTATAGGAACAAATTTAGCTAAGGAAGTGAAAGACCTCTCTACAGAAAACTGTAAAACCTGTGTGCAGAAATGGAAGAAATTCAATTTGTATGAAAGAAACAGGAGACTCCGCCCACCAACTCCAGTTATACACCACAGCACAGGAGAAGTGCCCTGCAGGTCCTCACCACACCAGGGACTATCCAAAATGACCAAGCGGAAGAATTCCCCTCAGAAGAATCTCCAGGAAATAACAACAGCTAAGGAGCTGATCAAAAAGAATTTAAATAATATAACAGAAAGTGAATTTTAGAATAATAGTCATAAAATTAATCGCTGGGCTTGAAAACAGTATAGCTGGCACAAAAACAGACACATAGACCAATGGAATAGAATAGAAACCCCAGAACTAGACCCACAAACGTATGGCCAACTCATCTTTGACAAAGCAGGAAAGAACATCCAATGGATGTAAGTTTTATGCAATTAGAAACACATATCTTCAAATGTATTTGGAACCACAAAAAGACCCCAAGTAGCCAATGCAAGAAAGAACAAAACAGGTGGCATCACACTTCTTGATTTCAAGCTGCATTCTAACACAAAGAAATCAGTTATGTCATTGGCATAGGCACACACACACAAGGCAATGGAATGGAAATTGAGAGCCCAAACTAAAGCCATGCATGCACAGTCAACTAGTATTTGACAAGGGAGTCAAGAATACTCAGTGGAGAAGAGTAGTCTCTTGAATAACTGGAGCTGGGAAAATTGGATAGTCACATGTATAAGATTAAAGCTTAGCACCTTATGTTACATCACTCCAAGAATTAACTTGAAATGGATTAAAGATGTAAACGAATGATATGAAAACAAAATTCTTCCTCACCATTTCAGCTCTTATTATGCCAAGACGTAGCTGTTGAAGTGGTGAAGGGCTGGATAGAGAGTAGTCCTGGAAATAGAAGCCTGTGTGTGTGAAACAGACTTTCTTTAGTAGTCTGTAATTATCCCCCTGATGCTTTAAGAGTAGCCACTTCCTTCCCTACATTTTCAGGCACAGCTAGTACCATGCTTGCTGCCAGCAATGCACTGCTTTGTCTCCACAAATGCCTAGAAGCTCTAGGTTGGACCCATTGGGAAGGGTGGAGTTTTGTGGCAGTAATGCTGCCCTGTTGAAACCAGGTGGAGGGGAAGGAGAGAGGTGCCATTCCGGCTTCACTGGGGTTCAGGTATGTTAGTGTTGGTGTTGGATTTTTCACCTTTTACTCTAACACATCTCAAAAGTTTAATTTCTGTCCGGCATGTCAAAATGGCTTCCAGAACAGTTCCTCCTTTCTCAGAAGTGCCCTCCGTGTCATACCCCGTTGGGCTGCTCTTTATCACCATCCAGGGTCTTTGGGCCACCACCAACTTCTCCAACCTGGTGGCCTCTGGGACCTCACCCTCCACCTCCACCATCTGGAAAGATGATTGAAACAGTATGAGTTGACTTATAAAACACGTTTTGTCTTTTTACTTGTTGAGTGTTTGGAGAGGATGCAGTGATGGCACCACAGGGCTTTCAGGTTAGCCTGAGTGAGGACAGTGTAATGTGCTTCCAATTTCTCAGGAAATGAATGAAATGGGCAGTCGTTTCCACCCAGTGAGCTGGGCAACACATGTCTCTGAGAAGGAAAGAGGCCTTATACATGCTGACTCCCTAGGATGTAGCTTGTACAGAGACCATGTGCTGGGCTCTCTGAGGGATGAAACACACCCCTAACTTTATTTCTAGCTAGTTGAGACCTGAACTGTTCACAGATGCTTGATTAGTTATAAAAACTCCTGAACCAGGGCCATGTAGACCTTCCTCAAAGGACAGGATCAGATCTCCCTCTTGTCCTCAAGGGTCACCTGAGGCACCTGAAAAACCCTCTGCCCCTAGTACGGGACATGAGAATGTGAAAGAGTTGAATATAATGAAACCTGTTGCGGATGGTTTGTTTTTCTTGCACACAGTCTATGCAAGTCAGAATCAACTTCCATCCCCCTCCATCTTTTATGAGACCTAGGACATGGTGCAACTCCCATGGGGAATATCAGTTGTGTCTCTACCATGGATGCAGAGAAAGACAAGGTAAATTCTGTTGCCTATTTCAGTTGCAATGCTTTCTGGAAAATTTATCTGACCTTGTCTGGTTTTCTATGCCCTCTGGTATTTTTACTGTTTGATTTACATCCTCACAAGCCTCCAGACTTCTCCAGTTTAAGATCATCATGTTAGCTAGTGCCTCTGGACGCCACAAGTGTGTGGAGGTGGAGGACCACGTGGCTATCACTTTGTGTTTGTGGAAATAACTTGAGGAGAATGACACTTCACTGCACCCTCAAGTCTTCTGGAGCATGGGACACCTTTCTCACTTTCTTTGCATGGGATTATCCTGATTATTTTCATTTTTTTTCCTATTTCAGAGTAGGCCATGAATTTGTTCAGAATGTCTGCTATGAGCCTCGTGACTGGAAAAGATAACAACACTTTCCAACATTATATTGTGTGCTTTGTGCAGTGTTGAGGGTTCTTAGTTAAATTTCAGAACTCATTACTGGTCCTTCTGTGTTGGTCAATGTGCAATAGAGAAGTTCTCCCAAGCTTTGCGCAGTGGCAGTATCATAGCCAATGAGGTTTATCCGAGGCGCGATTATTGCTCATCGAGAATTTCTCCAGTTGTCCCCTAGGTGGAAATACTCTGAATTTTCAGAAGCGGCATGTGTAATCGAAAATGTACGTGGAACTTCAGTCGTGAAGGGAGAGAATCAGTGATTACCTGCAGGGCCAGTAACTCACAGAGTTCTTCAGTTGTATTTATATGAGCAGGTTCAATTGTGTCCCAGGAACAGTTGCAACTGGTACTTTGTCTCATGATGCCTTATGGGAGTTTTACACCTGAAATTGAGACATGTTTCTGTTCATTCTTTTACGTAGAATTTCTACCTCCCTTTTACAATGGGACAAAATAGCTCTGCAATTCATATTGTATTTAAAAGCTGAATTACCTGTGAATTAAGGTAAACACTCTTAAGACCATGAATGTGCACAGGTAACGTGTTTCTCTCAGAAAACACATTTCTAGGCCCCCTGCAGGACTCCAGGAATCCCCATCTCCTCAAAGGTCTCTGTGCCCTTGCACAGAAGATGTCTTTGTCAGTGAGGGAAGCAGAGTAAGGACATGAATGGGATGGCAATTTGAGCTTTGACCCTGGGGTGGCCCTGAATCTCTGTGTGGTGCTGGGCTTTTCTTTCATTCCTTCATGTTTTGTCTGTTCTCAATGTGTAAGTAAAAAGTCTGCAGATCTGGTGGAAGAGGGGTGTCCTGAACACAGATGCCTGCCTCTCTGGAATACGTTCCTTTATTAGACTGGCATTACTGCCATCAATCTTCAAGAATAGGATTCCTTGGCTTTCTGCATTTGTAACCATGTGCAGTGATGTGTGGAGACAGTAGTTTCTCCTTGTGCATCTGGTACCTTCAGGCTGTAGGTGGGACCTCATAGGAGGTCCTCGTGAGACCTTCAGGTTGTAAGTGGGATCTCGTGGGAGGGTAGAGTTTTCTGGCACTGATGCTGCATTCTACTAGAACCCGTGAATGAACAAGGGGCCAGGTGCTGACACCTGCTTCATTGTGTTTCAGCTCCTGTGGGCGTTCTACTTCTGTCTGTCATACCAACATACCTGTCGCTTCTGTTCTGTAGGTCCTTATGGTTGCAAGAGGACCTCCTCTTTTACCAGGTCCACCCTGCATGCCCTCCCCCACAGATCCCCTTTATCACTGTTCATGGACTCTATAAGTCACCACCAGCTCATTGGTGCCCTCAGTGACCTCCACCTCGACTATTTGTAAGATGATCTGAACAGTATGAGTTGACATGTTCAGCATATTCATCTACTGTCTTGTTGAGTCTCTGAGAAGATGTAGAGATGGCCTCACAGGCTTTTCAATGCAAGGGTGCTGCTGACTGAAACACTGTTAAGATTCCTCAAGTTTCTTAGGCCATACATATGTTGGGCTGTGCCTAAGTGTGTGTATCTCTGTGAGACTAAATGCGACGAAAGGTTGTAGATTAGCTGTGTGGCTTCCTTGGCTTCAGCCTGAGTCACACTCTTAGCGGGGAATTCAGGGTTGACCAGGAAATGCCCCTGCTGGACTCCTGTCACCGCAACCCTGAACCTACTTTCACCACCCTGCCTGAAGGTTTGCATCTCCGACACTTCCCTCACAATTTCCTGAGGCTTTGCGTGTGTTCCTCTTGTCTCAGACCTAATGCCAGCTCTCAGTGGGGAGAGCCTCAACTCAGAGCATCAGCTTTGTGATCTGAGAAGCAGGGATAATGTTGATCTCTGAGGTCAGCGCGATGAAGAGGTGGTTAAGCACATGAGGAATTTGTAAAATATATGGGATGAGTGAGCACTCACCCTTTTCAGCGTGGAAACGAATGTATCTGCACAGAGAAGATCATCAACAGATGTTCATTCAATTTCATGAAACTAAGGGTATAATGCCTGAGGCTGAGAGATTGGCAATTCTAGTTTCAAAGGATGCAACAAAGATTCCTGTGTGTTTTCTATTAAAATTCAGGTCCTACTTTACAAGGAAGGAAAAGATAAGTATGAGAATATGGATGTTCAGGGATCTGAAGATAATCCTCTTCCATTACAGGTAGACACACAAATGCACCCTGACAAATATGTGCTCATCCAAGGCCACAGATGTATCGAAGAAGAAAAAACGCATATAGAAGAACAGAAGATCCCTTTGCAATAACTCAATCACTTTGACATAGAGGGCAATCAGTTTGAAATTTGAAGAGCACACTGAACCATTACAAACCAGCTGTGGTTATTATATATTTAGAGATGGGGTCTAATCTACCCCTTGGTCTGAATGCTTTCCCTGTCCACCCCGTCCCCTCCACATTGTCCTTCCTAATATCCCCTAATACACTTGTCATAGTTGTGTTTCTATGTCAGCGTCTGCCTCCAGGAAAATCGACACTCATTCCCCATCAAGTGTACACTTTGGCGTTCTTGTATATGCAGTTAACAAACAGGTAGAATGTATAGTATTGGTGTACGAAGACAGATCATTGTTTGGGGTTGTATTGCCTGGAAGGGACCAATAGTTCCATCTGAGGGGTTGGATACATCCTTTAGGGAGATATGGTGGTGGTTGTTCATGTATAGATTGATGCTCATGAGCACATGGCACATGTGCTAGTTGATGTGGTTTGTGCTGATGAGCAGGGCAGGTGTCTGTCTCCAGGAAAGGGTCTCTTCTGATGGTGAGGAATGGATTCAGGAGACCAGTAAGGAGGCCCTGCATTAATTCAGCTTTTGCGCCCTTGTGCACCTTACCAGCTGCTACCAATAGCACCAATCCAGGTGGCCTCCAAGGGGGCAAATGGCACAATTTTTGTGGCGAGTCACATGGTGTCCCATAAAGCTCCCCCTGAAGCCATATTGAGGCATGGGGAGGGCAGAGGACCATGGTCTGAGAAAGGTTCCTTCAACACAATCCAGGGAGAGTTGGGTGTAAGCATACGGCTCCTTCTACATCAGCCAATCCAATCTACATCAGGGACCCTGAACCCTGTGAGCTTTTTTTTCCTTCCAGCTTAGGGAAGCAGCCAGCCCTCCAGCAGCTTTTGGGTCATGGCTGGGCCACCAACGGTAAATGTCTGGCTGTCCACATTCTGCCAGCATTGCTTTAGCAAATGTCAATATGAGCAGCTGCTGTATGGGGGATTCTCCTCCATTTTGATCAGGGCCTGGGACAAAACATGACGAGAGAGAGAGAGAGACAGGAGTTCCCTGTGCTCCTGGACAGGGCTGCAAGCACAGAGCAGATAGCCTGAAGCCTGGGGAGAGGTGGACAAAGAGGTAAGGAGAGAGAAACTGGATGAGTGATAGGGGAATTGGGCAAGACCTAGAGAGTGAAAGAAAGAAACACAGAGAGGTGTGGTTAGAGAGAAACAGAGACAAAGAGGAAGTACAAGGAGAAAAGTGGAGCCCTGGTCCGGGTATGTGAACGGGGTGAGATGAGCCAGGGGAGAGGGGATGTGTGAAGTGGCTCTGAGTGCTGGGGCCGAAAGGGCTGGTATCATGGGCATCATAGTTTCATAACTCTAAGACTCCAACATCCCTGGGGTCAAGCTCTGCAGAGGCCATTGCAATCGAAAAGATGGGCATCCGTCATTTCTACTGGAATTGTGGGGCTCAGCGTTATGTTCTGTCATGGAGACAGATGTCTTCAGGGAGAATGTGCTGCTCTTTGGCAGCTAAACTCCAGAGCCCGCCCTGTGAGGAGGTGTCCCGGGGTCATCTCCCTCACTGCCCCAGGCCCTGTTGGATTTCCCCCCTCCCCCCCCCCAACCAGCTGGCGTTCCTCATGTTCTGAACCCAGGCATGAGACATTGTGTTGCCCCCAGGTTCTGCAGTCTGGACCTGGCAGAGGTGGACTGTTGATATTGATTAAAAAAAATATTTGACAATAAGGTCCATATTCTCCCTCTGGAACGAGCGGTGTGCATCCAAATCGTGGGTTGCTATCCTCCTGTCCACAACCAATCTGAGGATTCCAGAAGGTAGGTGAACCTTTTAAAACACCATAGTCTTCTCTTACCTCATTCAAAGACAATTTCTTTCCCAGTTTCTTTTAATTTTGAAGAGATGGCAATTCCTAATTGAAAGCATAATGGTCCTGTAGGAAATTGACCTACATGAGTGATGGGCATTATTTCATCCATCCGTATCCCTAAAGCACATTTCATTGGAAATATAAGCCATGGATACATGTCATAAATTCATAACAGATGTGTAGCTCCTGTAAGTTGCATTCTGACCTTGTCACATATGTGTCATCAGATATTATTAGTGACTTTTCAGATAAGCTCTAAACATCAAGATGGTCATGTTAGAGAATCTGGTATATATGGAATTTCACAGATTCTAAATTAGGAATGATTTTTCATTTTTAATGTTCCTATTTTTTTCCTTTTGTGAAAGAGCCCGAGCTGGGGATGGGGGAGAGAGTGGGAGATACTGAATCTGAGGCAGGCGCCAGACTCTGAGCTGTCAGGACACAGCGTGACGTGGGGCTCAAACTGATGGACTGCAAGATCATGACCTGAGTGGAAGTCGGACGCTTAACCAAGTAAGCCACCCAAGCGCCCCAGGAATGATAGTTTATTGGCAAAGAAAGAGAAATTAAAGATAGCGTAAAGGATGTCGACTTTTAATTGAAATATTCTTCACACATTTGTTGTATTAGTTTTAGACATACATTGTAGTCCTTCCATATGTCTATAAATTATGTTGTACTTAAGCACAAGTGTAGCTATCCTGTGAAAGTATGCAACAGTATTATTACAGGATTGACTCTCTTCCATTGGCTGTCCCTTGTATCCCTAGGACTCATTCATTCCGTAGCTGGAAGCCAGTATCTCTCTCTCAAAGGTGTCCATTCTTTATCTAACCTAAACACTTAGGTGGTAAACACAATAACCTCTTGTTCATCATGTGTAATTTGGTGGTCTATTTTTCTGGGAACATTGCTTAAAGCATTACAAATGATGCCATTACCTTAATAAATTTGGTTTCATTCTTCACTCACAAGAACGGAGAAGGAAAAGATTTCTTTGTGCCCTAGGTCCTGTCACTAAGACCCTTCCCAGTGTAGAGAACAGGCTTAGTGGCCCAGAGCACCTTCGGTCCCTCAGCTGAGCCACCAGGGTCTTCAACATTGCAGGAATTCCCATGGTGGCCAGCAGAGAGAGCTCGAGCACCACAGACCCAGACGGGCGGGTTCCTCTGCCTGGGCAGTGATGGCCAGTAGAGGGCGCAGCATCGGCTTTTCTGACCCAGGGCACCTCAGAGCAGGAAGGGCTTAGACTGCTCTCAGAGGACTCAGGCCTCTGCTGGTGCCTCAGCACAGAGAGCAGAGCTGCATTTCCAGCAGGTTCTGCCACCCGCCCCAGGGGAGACCTTGGGAGCTTAGCAGAAACTTGGCATCTCCTGAGTCGCCAGAGAGAAGCTGCCTTGTTGTACTGAGTGCTGAGGAGGGGGCGCCGGGTGGCTTCCCTGGTCAAGCTGGTCGCTGAGCTGCACAGGCCTTTGCATTTTCTGGGCTGTTCCCATGTTTCATTCCACCCCTTCCCAGACAGTTTTTGAACAAGACGTATTTTACCAAAGGACTTGTGGATTGAGGGGTCCCACGACATCACCTCATAGATGCAGTCGATGGTTTGTTCCAGATCCAGGCTTGTTTCCGACAAGGAACCCTAACAGAAATTCAGAAGCACGGGAGCTGCATTCAATTAGGACGTGGATACATGAAATGCTCGTCTCACGACCTTCTAGAAGAAGGAGCTGGGACCCATGTTCCGAGTCCTGCTGGAACCAGAGACCAAGGTAAGGGCACAAACTGTCCCACACATCATACATGCTTTTTAAAAATGTTCATGGTTATTTTCCCAACTTAGTGAAGTGATTGAAAACTACAGAAAACCTGGTAGGTAGGTGTCATTAACCTTATGTTATCTTTTAATTTAAATTCCAGTGAGTGAAGACACAGTGTAATGTTAGTTTCAGGTGTCCAATATAGAGCAACACTTCCACACGTCACCCGGTGCTCATCCCAGGTGAGCACCAGCAACAGCTTCTTAATCCCCAGCAGCTGTTTCACCCATTCCGTCACCTCACTGTGGAAGCCCTCAGTTTGTTTCCTAGTTAAGAGTCTGTTTGTTTGTCATTGTGTCCTTCACCGCCCCCCCCCCTTAAATTTGTCTTATTTCCATGTGTTAGTGAAATCATCTGGTGTTTGTCTTTCTCTGACAGGCTTTTTTCACCCAGCATAACATTCTGTCGCTCCTCCAGCTCGTGGCAAATGACAAGATTTCATGTTTTTATGGCTAAATAATATTACATTCCATATACTACATCTCAATTTATTCATCAGTTGATGGATGCTTGGGAAGTTGCTGTAATTTGGTTGTTGTAGAAAATGCTGCTGTAAACATCATGGTGCATGTATCCCTTTGAAGAATTATTTTTGTATTCTTTGAGTAAATACCTCTTAGTGAAATTGCTGGATCTTAAGGTAGTTCCATTTCCATTTTTTTTTTATGAATCTCCATGATGTTTTCCAGTGTGGCTGCACCAGTTTGCATTCCTACCCACAGTGCAAGAGGGTTTCTCTTTCCTCACATCCTTGGCAACACCTGCTATTTCATCATTCATTGATTTTAGTCATTCTGAAAGATATGATGTGTTATCTCATTGTACTTTTGAGTTGTGTTTTCCTGAAGATCAGTATTGTTGAGCATCTTTTCATATGTCTCTTGGCCATGTGTATGTCTGCCTTGGGAAAATGTCCATTCGTGTCTTCTGCCCAGTTTTAATCGGAATTTCTCCTTTTTTTGGGTGCTGTATGACTTTATTTGTTTTGGACACTAAGCCTTAATCAGATGTCGTGTGCAAATAGTATTCTGTAGGTGTTTTAGTTTTGTTGATTATTTCCTTGGTGACAGAGCTTTTTATTTTTACGAAGTCCCATTATTTTTGCTTGTGTTTCCCTTAACTCAGGAGATATATCTGCAAAGATGTTTGTACAGCCAATGTCAAATAAGATACTGTCTGTGTTCATTATCCTCTGGGATTTTTATGGTTTCAGGTTTCACACATAGGTCTTTATCCATGTTGGATTTATTTTTGTGTATATTGTAAGAAGGTGGTCCATTGTTGGTCTTGTTTGGTTTTGCAGGTTGCTGTCTAGTTTTTTCCAAAACCATATGTTGAGGAGATTCTTTTTAAGTGTATGTATTTATTTTTTAGAGACAGAGATAATGCAGAAGGGGGCAGAGAGAAATGGGGATTGAGAATCCCACACATGCTCTGCACTGCCCTGAGATCATGACCTGAGCTGAATCCCCAATCACACGCTTTGCAGCCTCCCATGTGTCCCAAGACTATCTTTTTTTTCCATTGGATATACTTTCCTGCTTTATTGAGAATTAATTGACCATATAGGTTTGAGTTCATTTCTGGGTTTCCGTTCTATTGATCTCTGCGTCTGTGTTGTTGTTGTTGTTGTTGTTGTTGTTGTTGATGTTGTTGTTTTTTGCCAGTACCATACTGTTCTGTTCAGTACAGCTTTTTAATATAACCTGATGTCTGTAATTGTGATGCCTCCAGCTTTAGTTTTCTTCTTCAATTTTGTTTTTGCTGTTTGGAGTCTTTGTCGTTCCATACAAATCTTGGAATTATATGTTGTAGTTCTGTAACAAATGTTTTTGTTAATGTGATAGGGATTTCATTACATGTGTAGATTGTTTTGAGGAGTGTAGACATTTTAACAGTATTTTTGCTTCCCATCCATGAGGGTGAAATATATTTCCTTTTCTTTTCGTCCTCTTCCATTTCTTTCATCAGTGTTTCATAGCCTTTAGAGTACAGGTCTTTCACCTCTTTGGTTAGGTTCATTCTAGGTATCTTGGGGTATTTGGTGCACCTGTCAATAGGATTGATCCCTTACTTTCTCTTTCTGTTAATTCATTACTCGTCTATAGAAATGCAATAGATTTCTGTACATTGATTTCTGTATATTGTGATTTGTGGAATTCATATATAAATCCTAGAAATTTTCATTGGAGTATTTCATGGTTTTTATAGAGAGCATCATGTCAGTTCCAAACAGCGAAAGTTCTACTTCTTCCTTGCCAATTTGGATGCCTCATTTCTTTTTTTGTCTGATTGCTGTAGCTAGGACTTCTTGTACTATGTGGAATAATAGTGGTGACGGGTCATCCCTGTCTTGTCCCTGACCTTGGAGGAAACACTTTCAATTTTTCCCCATTGAGGATGAGCTGAGCTGTGGCTTTTTCCTAGGTGACCTTTATATGTGTAGGTAGGTTTAGTCCAAGTCTACTTTGCTGAGGGTTTTTATCATGAATGGATGTGACATTTTGTCAAATGGTTTTACCGCATCTGAGGAAAGCATCATATTGTTCTTATCATTTCTTCTAATACTGTGGTGCATCATGTTGATTGATCGGCGAATGTGGAGCCACCCTTGCAGCCCAAGAATATATCCCACTTGATTATGGTAAATGATTCTATTAATGTATTGTTGACTTTAATTTGAAGGTATTTTAATGAGAATTTCTGCATACATACTCTCAGGCTATTGGTCTGCAGTTTTATTTTAAATTTTTAAACATTTTTTTAAAATGTTTATTTCTTTCCTTAGATAGAGTACATAAAAGTGAGGGAGGGGCAGAGAGACAGAGAGAGAGAATCCTGGCCATGCTCCACACTGTCAATGCACTGTCCAATGTGGGACTGGAACCCACGCCCCGCAAGATAATGTCCTAATCCAAAATTAAGACCTGGACAGTAAACCGACTGAGCCACACAGGCGCCCCGGCAGTTTTCGGTTTTAGTGGAGGCTTTATCTGGGTTTGGTATCAGGGCAATGATGGCCTCATAAGATGAATTTGTAAGTTTTTCTTCTTTTTTATTTTTTGTAATCATTCGAGGAGAATACATATTACCTCTTCCTTAAATGGATGGTAGAATTAATCAGTGAAACCCTCTGCCCTGAACTCTTGTATTGGGGGGAGTTTTTTTTTCTTATTGATTTGATTTCTTTCTGTTTTCAGATTTTATGTATCTTCCTGTTTCAGTTTTGGTAGTTTTTGTGTTTCTAGGAATTTGTCCATTTTTCTCAGAGTGTCCAATTTGTTGCATATAGTTTTTCATAATATTATCTTCTAACTGTATTTTTGTAGTGTTGACTGTTGTTTCTCCTTTCTTATTTGTGATTTTATGTATTTGAGTCCTTTCTCTCTTCTTTGTGAAAACTCTGCCTAGGAGGTTTTCATGTTGATTACTGTTTTCAAGGAACCAGCCCCTTGTTTCATTGATTTGGTTTAGTGTCTTTTTGGTTTGTATATCCCTCATTTCTGCCTTAATCTCTATTATTTCCTTCCTTCTGCTGTTCTTCTCATTCCTTTAGTTGTAAGTTAGGAGGGTTTGAGATTTTTCTTGCTCTTTAAGGTAGGCTTGTATTGCTATATACTTCCATCTTAGATTGCTTTTGCTGCATTCCAAAAGTTTTTACCAGTGTATTTTCATTTTCATTACTTTCAGTGTATTTTCTTATTGATTTCCTGTTTGACCCATTCATTTCGTAACATGTTATTTAACCTCCCTTTATTTGTGGCCTTTCCCCCTGTGTGTGTGTGTGTGTGTGTGTGTGTGTGTGTGTGTGTATGATTGTGGTTAACTTCAAGTTTCCTAGCGTGTGGTCAGAAAAGATGCTTGGTCTGATCTCTGTCTTTAGGTACCTGTTGAGGCCTGATTTGTTACCTAGAATGTGATCATTTCTGGAGAATGCCCCATGTGCGCTTGAAAAGAATGTGTACTCTGCCATTTTAGTATGGAGTGTTCTGAATATATCTGTTAAACGCATCTGGTCCAGTGTGTCATTCAAAGCCATTGTTTCCTTGTTGATTTTCTGTTTAGAGGTTCTGTCCATTGATGTGACAGATGTGTTAAAGTCCTCTATTATCATTATATTATTATAAATTCTTTTATGGTTTTGTTGAATGTTTTTGATATTGGTGATTGCATATTGGGTGCATCAAAATTTACAATCATTGGGTCTTTTTGTTTGGTTGTCCCCTTTAGTATGAGATAGTGTCTATCTTCGTCTCTTGTTACAGCTTTATTTATTTTTTTAATGTAAGTCTTAGTTGACATATAGTGCATTCTCTGTTTCAGGAATAGAATCCAGTGATTCATCCCTTACATACAACACCCAGTACTCATGACAACAATTGCTCTCCTTAATACTCGTCCGCCATCTAGCCCAGCGCCGACACATCTCCCTCTATCAACCCTCACTTTTTTTCCGCTATGGCTAAGAGACTCATGTGGTTTGTTACCACTCTTCTCTTTTCCTGCCCCCTTCCCATATTTTCATATGTTTTGTTTCTTAAATTCCACATGAGTGAAATCATATATGTGTCTTTCACTGATTGATATATTTCACTTAGCATAATACATTCTAGGTCCATCCATATCGTTGCAAGTGGCAGGGTTTCGTTCTTTATGAAGCTGAGTTTCATTTCATTGTATATATGTATGTATATTTGTATGTATATATGAACATACACGTGAGTACATATGCAAATACATGCACACACACACACACACAAGTTTATACCTTCATCAGTTGATGGATACTTGGGCTTTCTCCATAGTATGGCTACTGTTGATAATGCTGCTATAAATATTGGGTGTATGCATTTTACTACTAGGTATTGACCCAAAGGGTACCAAACTACACTCTCGGTTTTGAAGTTTATTTTGCCTAATATAAGTATTGCTACTGGCTTTCTTTTACATTATTGTCATGATAAACGTTTTTCATTCCCTCCTTTTAAATCTGCAGGTGACATATGTCCAAATAACGCTTTGTAAGCAGCATCTAGATAGGCCTTGTTTTGTTTTTGTTTTTGTTTCTTTCTTTTTTTTCTGTCCATTCTGACACCCTATCCTTGTCTTTTGATTGGAGCATGTAGTCGATTTACATTCAGAGTAATTATTGACAGGTATATATTTAGTGACATTCTACTAGTTGTTTTCCATTGTTTCTTGATGTTTTCTCTGATCCTTTCTTGTCTGTAACACTTTTGGTCTTTCATTTCCACTCCAAGAGTCTGATTTAAATATTCTTTTCTTTTGACTGGTAGTACATTTCTTTACTTATTTTTATATTTCTTCTTCGTTAAAATTTAAGCCCCAGTTAGTTACCTTATAGTGGAATACAGTTTCAGGATTAGAATTTAGTGATCCATCAGTTACAAAATATATCCAGTACTCATTCCAAGTGCCCCCCGGGTTCCCATCACCTATTTAGCCCACACCCCTATTCAGAAACCTTCCTGGAGTCCTGAGCTTCTTCCCTCTATTTAACAGTTTCTTATCGTTTGATTCCTTCTCTGTATCTTATTTTTGCTTTCCTTTCACTATGTTCATCAGTGTATTAAATGCCACAGATGAGAAAAATCATATGATGTGTGTCTTTCTCTGACATATTATGGTTAGCATAATAAAGTCTGGTTCCATCCACCTTGTTGCAAATAGCAAGATTCCACTCTTTTTGATTGCCGAGTAATATTCCACTGTATGAATATACCACATCTTCGTTATCCATACATCTCTCAATGGTCATTTGGGCTCTTTGCATAATTTAGCTATTGTTGATAATCCTGCTATAAACATTGGAGTGCATGTGCCTCTTCGAGTCAGCGTTAGTGTGTCCTTTGGATAAATGCCTATTAGTGCAATTGCTGGGTTGTAGTGTAGTTCTCTTATTGTTTCTTGTAACGAATCTCCATACTATTTTCCAGAACGGCTACACCACTTTGCATTCCCACCAGCATTGCAAAAGCATTCCCTTTCTCTGCATTCTTGCCAACATCTGTCGTTTCCTGAGATGTTAATTTTAGCCATTCTGATAGGTGTGAGGGGATATCTCATTGTGGTTTTGATTTGTATTTCACTTATGATGAATGAGGTTGAGCATCTTTTCATGGTATGACCAATCTGGATGTGATCTTGTTAAAGTGTCTCTTCATGTCTTTTGCCCATTTCTTCACTGGGTTATTTGGTTTCTGGGTGTTGAGTGTGATATATTCTAGATATGGAAGAATGCTGATGTTATTTTGATAGGAATTACATTGAATTTGTCCATTGTTTTGGGTAGTATTGATATTTTAACAATATTTGTTCTTCCAATCCATGAGATGGGATGTTTTTCCATTTCTTTGTGTCTTCTTCAACTTCTTTCATAGATGTTGTATGGTTTGTTCTTTTATTTTTTTAATTTTTATTTATTTTTAAGAGAGTGAGCGAGTGAGCAAGAGCCCATGAGCAGGGGAAAGGCAGAGATAGGGAGACACAGAATCTGAAGCAGGCTCCAAGCTCCAAGCTGTCAGCACAGAGCCTGTCACAGGACTCAAACCCACAAACGTGGGATCATGTCCTGAACTGAGGTCGGCACTTAACCGACTGAGCCACCCAGGCACCCCTCTATTGTTTGAATGTACTGATCTTTTACCTCTTTGGTTAGATTTACCCCTGGGTATTTTATGCATTTCTGTGCAGTTGTAAATTAGATCAATTCCTTAACTTTCTTTCTGTTGATTCATTATTGGGGTATAGAAATGCAATCAACTTCTGTATATTGATTTTATATTCTGAGACTTTCCTGAATTCCTGTATCAGTCCTAGAAGTTTTTTGGTGGAGTCGTTTGGATTTTCCACGGAGAGTATCATATCTGTGAGGAGGGAAATTTTGACCCCTCCTTGCCAACTTGGACACCTTGTAATTCTTTTTGTCGTCTGATTGCTGAGGCTAGGACTTTCAAAAGAATGGTGGGGGCGCCTGGGTGGCACAGTCGGTTAAGCGTCCGACTTCAGCCAGGTCACGATCTCGCGGCCCGTGAGTTCGAGCCCCGTGTCGGGCTCTGGGCTGATGGCTCAGAGCCTGGAGCCTGTTTCCGATTCTGTGTCTCCCTCTCTCTCTGCCCCTCCCCCGTTCATGCTCTGTCTCTCTCTGTCCCAAAAATAAAAAAAAAAATAAACGTTGAGAATGGTGAATAACAGTGTTGAGAATGGACATCCCTGTCGTGTTCCTGACCTTAGGGGGAAAGCTCTCAGTTTTCCCCATTGAAGATATTATTAGCTGTGGGACTTTCATATCTGGACATTCTCACATTGAGCCACGACCCTTCCATCCCTCCTTTCATGAGGTGTTTTTTTTCCATCAAGAAAGGATGCTGCTGCGTTTTGTCAAATGTTTATTCTGCAACTATTGAGAGGATCATGTGGTTGTTATCCTTTCTTTTATCAACGAGATATATCACATCAGTTGATTTGCAGATATTGAGTCGGTTGTGCATCCCAGGAATAAAATCCACTTCATTGTGCTGAATAATTCTTTTAATGTATTTTTGAATCCAGTTTGCCACTTTTTGTTGAGATTTTTTGCATCCATGGTCATCAGGGAAATTTGTCTCTAGTTTTCCTTTAAAGTGGGGTCTTTGTTCAGTTCGGACTCAAGGCCATGCTGGCCTCATAGAATGAGTTTGGAAGTGTTCCCTCCATTTTTCTGCCCATGACCTTATCTTGTTCTTTCATTTGGGATGCCTCCCTCTTGTGTTGGAATTTTGGTTGAGTATTTGCCATCTCTGTGTTACCAAAGCTCATTGTGTTACCTGCCTATGAGTTGAATGGTTTTATGAAGAGGAGGTCATCCAATGTCCAGGGCCTGGCACATCACGGAGTGTCTGTGGTGTGTGTCGCATGCACTATTTTTTGTGTTCTGGCTGCACTATCCTTCAGGTCAGTTGTATGGGAAAGGTAGGGTCCTTGGCTAGAATGTGGTGAGTCTTACCGAGGTCGCAACTGGGATCCCTGGAAACTGCAGTACAGTCAGAACTGGGTTCACTGCATGGTGCAGTGCGCGGGCACTGGGTTCACTGGAGGGGGCAGTAAGTAATCTGAGGATTCCAGAAGGTAGGTGAACACTGTAAAACACTCTAGTCTTCTCTTACATCAAATTCAAAGACATTTTCTTGCCCCAGCTTTCTTTTAATGCTGAAGAGATTGCAATTAGTAATTGAAGGCATAATGGTCCTACAGGATATTTACCTATATGACTGGTGGACATTATTTCATCCATCCGTGTCCCTAAAGCACGTTTCATTGGAAATATTAGCCAAGGATACATACTGTAAATTCACAACTGATTCACAGCTCCCTGTAAGTTTCATTCTGACCTTGTCACATATGTATCATCAAAGATATTATTAGTGACTTTTCAGATACGCTCCCCACATCAAGATGGTGATGTTAGAGAATCTGGTATAAATGGAAATTCACAGGTTCCAAATTAGGAATTATTTTTCATTTTTAATGTTTCTTTTTTCTTTTTTTGAGATAGCCCGAGCTGGGGAGGGGGGAGAGAGTGGGAGATACCGAATCTGAGGCAGGCTCGAGGCTCTGAGCTCTCAGGACAGAGCCTGACGCGGGGCTCAAACTCATGGACTGCAAGATCACGACTTGCGTCAAAGTCGGACGCTTAACCGACTAAGCCACCCAAGCGCCCCAGGAATGATAGTTTATTGGCAAACAAGGAGAAATTAAAAATAGTGTAAAGGATGTCTATTTTTAATTGAAATATTGTTCACACATTTGTTGTATGAGTTTTCAGCATACATTGTAGTCATTCCATATGTCTATGAATTATATTGTACTTAAGCACAAGTGTAGCTATCCTGTGAAAGCATGCAACAGTATTACAAAATTGACTCCATTACATTGGCTGTCCCTTGTATTCCTAGGACTCATTCATTCCATAGCTGACGCCAGTATCTCTCTCAAAGGTGTTCATTCTTTATCTAACCTAAGTATTTTGGTGGTAAACACAATTACCACTTGCTCAGCAAGTGTAAATTGGTGGTCTATTTTTCTGTGAACATTGCTTAAACCATTACAAATGATGTCATTACGTTAATAAAGTCGGTTTCATTCTTCACTCACAAGAAAGGAGAAGGAAAAGATTTCTCTGTGTCCCAGGCCCTGTCATTAAAACCTTTCCCACTGTGGAGAACAGGTTTAGTTGCCCAGGGAACTTCAGTGTCTCAGCTGAGCAACCAGGGCCTTCCACATTGCAAAAGTACCCATGATGGCCAACAGAGAGAGCTCAAGCACCACAGACCCGGAGAGGCGGAGTCCTCTGCCCAGGCAGTGATGGCCACCAGAGGGCGTACCATCGGCTTTTCTGACCCAGGGCACCTGAGAGCAGGAAGGGCTTTGATTGCTCCCAGAGTACTCAGGGCCTTTTCAGCTGCCTGAGTACAGAGAGCAGAGCTGCATTTCCAGCAGGTTGTGCTGCCCGCCCCAGGGGAGATCTTGGGAGCTTTGTAGCAACTTGGCATCTCCTGAGTCGCCAGAGAGAATTTGTCTTATTGTACTGAGTGCTGAGGAGTGGGCTCTGGGTGGCTTCCCTGGGCAAGCTGGTTGCTGAGCTGCACAGGCCCTTGCGCTTTCTGGGCTGTTCCCGTGTTTCATTCCTCCCCTTCCCGGACAGTATTTGAACAAGACATATTTTACTAAAGGTCTCGTGGATTGTGGAGTCCCACGACATCACCTCATCGATGCAGTCGATGGTTTGTTGTTCCAGATTCAGGCTTGTTTCCGGGAAGAAACCCTGACAGAAATTCAGAAGAACGGGAGGTGCATTCCATTAGGACATGAATACATGAAATGCTCGTCTTAGGAACTCCTAGAAGAATGAGCTGGGACCCACTTTCCAAGTCCTGCTGGAACCAGTGACCGAGGTAAGGGCACAAACTGTCCCCCACATCATACATGCCTTTTAAAAAGTTTCATGGTGATTTTTCCAACTTAATTAAGTGATTGCAAACTACAGAAAACCTGGTAGGTACCTGTCATTAACGTACGTTATCTTGAATTTAAATTGCAGTGAGTAAAGATACAGTGTAGTATTAGTTTCAGGTGTAAAATATAGAGCAACCCTTCCACACGTCATCCGGTGCTCATCCCAGGTGCACTTCTTAATCCCCAGCAGCTGTTTCACCCATTCCCCACCTTGCTCTGGAAGCCCTCAGTTTGTTTCCTAGTTAAAAGTCTGTTTGTCACTGTCTCCTCCCCGCCCCCCCCCCACTTTGTTTTGTTTTATATCCATGTGTTAGTGAAATCATCTGCTATTTGTCTTTGTCTGAAAGGCTTATTTCACCCAGGATAACATTCTCTTGCTCCATCCAGCTCATGGCAAATTACAAGATTTCATGTTTTTATGGCCTAATAATATTACATTCCATAGACCACATCTCAATTTATTCATCAGTTGATGGATGCTTGGATAGTTTCTGTAATTTGGCTGTTGTAGAAAATGCTGCTGGAAACATCATGGTGCATGTATCCCTTTGAAGATTTTGTATTCTTTGTGGAAATACCTTGTAGTGAAATTGCTGGAACATAAGTTACTTCCATTTCCAGTTGTTGTTTTTTTTTTTTAGAAATCTCCATAATGTTTTCCAGACTGGCTGCACCGGTTTGCCTTCTTACCCACAGTGCAAGAGGGTTATTCTTTCCCCACATCCTTGGCAAAACCTGCTGTGTCATCCTTCATTGATTTTAGTCATTGTGACAGAAGTGATGTGTTATCTCATTGTACTTTTGAATTGTATTTGCCTGAAGATCAGTATTGTTGAGTATTTTTTCATGTGTCTCTTGGCCAGGTATATGTCTTCCTTCAGGAAATGTCCATTTTTGTCTTCTGCCCATTTTTAATCAGATTTTTCATTTTTTGGGTGCTGTATAACTGTATATATTTTGGGCACTAACCCTTTATCTGATGTCGTTTGCAAATATCATTCTGTAGGTGTTTTAGTTTTGTTGATTATTTCCTTGGTGATTGAAGGTTTTAATTTTTATGAAGTCTCATTGTTTTTGCTTGTGTTTCCCTTACCGGTAGAGATATATCTGCAAAGACGTTTGTACAGGCAATGTTAAATAAGATACTACCCGTGTTATCCTCTGGGATTTTTATGGTTTCAGGTTTCACATATAGTTCTTTATCCGTGTTGGATTTATTTTTGTGTATGTTGTAAGAAAGTGGTCCATTGTTGTTTTTGTTTTGTTTTGCAGGATGCTGTCCATTTTTTCCAAAACCATTTGTTGAGGAGCCTTTTTTTTTTAAGTTTATTTACTTATTTTCGAGAGAGAGAGAGCATGCAGAAGAGGGGCAGAGAGAAATGGAGACAGAGAATCCCACGCATGCTCTGCACTGCCCTGAGATCATAACCTGAGCTGAATTCACAATCACACGCTTTGTTGACTGAGCCACCCCTGTGTCCCAAGACTATCTTTTTTTCCATTGGATGTTCTTTCCTGCTTTGTTGAGAATTAATTGACCATATAGGTGTGAGTTCATTTCTGCATTTATTTTCTATTGATCTATGCCTCTGTGTGTTGTTGTTGTGGTGGTGGTGGTGGTGGTGGTGGTGGTGGTTGTTCTTTTGCCAGTTCCACTGTTTTGATCAGTATAGCTTTGTAATATAACCTAAAGTCTGGAATTGTGATGTCTCCAACTTTGCTTTTCTTCTTCAAGTTTGTTTTGGCTGTTTGGGGACTTTTGTTATTCCATACAAATTTTGAGATTATTTGTTCTTGTTCTGTCACAAATGTTTTTGTTAGTGTGATAGGGATTTCATTATATGTGTAGATTGTTTTGAGGAGTGTAGACATTTTAACAGTATTTTGTGCCTCCCATCCATGAACATGAAATGTATTCCATTTCTTTGTGTCCTCTTCCATTTCTTTCATCAGTGTTTTATAGACTTTAGAGTACAGGTCTTTCAATTCTTTGGTTAGGTTTATTCCTGGTTTCTTGTGGTATTTGTGAGCCTGTCAATGGGATTGATCCCTTACTTTCTCTCTGTGTTAATTCATGATTTGTGTTAGAAATTCAATACATCTATGTTCCTTGATTTCTGTATATTGTGACTTGTGGAATTCATATATCAATTCTAGCCGTTTTTAAGGGAATATTTCATGCTTTTTAGAGAACACATCACGTCAGTTCCAAATAGCGAAAGTGCTACTTCTTCCTTGCCGATTTGGATGCCTCTTATTTCTTTTTGTTGTCTGAGTGCTGTGGTTAGGGTTCCTGTACTATGCGCAATAACAGTGGTGAGAGGGGTCATCCCTGTTTTGTCCCTGACCTTGGAGGAAATTTTTTCAATTTTTCCCCATTGAGGATGAGATGAGCTGTGGGTTTTTCCTAGATGACCTTTATTATGTGCAGGTAGGTTGACTCTCAATGTACTTTGCTGAGGGGTTTTATCATGAATGGATGTGACATTTTTTCAAATAGTTTTCCTGCATCTGTTGAAAGCATCCTATTGTTCTTATCCTTTCTTCTATTACTGTGGTGCATCATGTTGATTGATCTGTGAATGTGGAACCACCCTTGCAGCCCAAGAATATATCCCACTTGATTATGGCAAATGATTCTATTAATGTATTGTTGACTTTAATTTGAAGGTATTTTAATAAGAATTTCTGCATACATAGTCATCAGGCTATTGGGCTGCAGTTTTATTTAAAAAAATTTTTAAACATTTTTTAAATGTCTATTTCTTTCCTTTGAGTACATAAAAGTGAGGGAGGGGCTCAGAGATAGGGAGAGAGAGAATCCTGGCCATGCTCCACACTGTCATGGCAGGGTCCAACATGGGACTCGAACCCACGCACTGCAAGATAATGTCCTAGTCCAAAATTAAGAGTTGGACAGTAAACAGCCCGAGCCACACAGGCGCCCCACCATTTTCGGTTTTAGTGGAGGCTTTATCTGGTCTTGGTATCAGGGTAATGATGGCCTCATAAGATGAATTTGTAAGTTTTCCTTCTTTTTTATTTTTCATAATAATTCAAGGAGAATACATATTAGCTCTTTCTTAAATGGATGGTAGAATTCATCAGTTAAACCATCTGGCCCAGAACTTTTGTGTTGGGGGGAGATTTTTGTTATTACTGATTTGATTTCTTTCTCTTTTCAGAATATATGTATCTTCCTGTTTCAGTTTTGGTAGTTTGTGTGTTTCTAGGAATTTGTCCATTTTTCTCAGTGTGCAATTTGTTGCATATAGTTGTTCATAATATTAACTTCTAACTGTATTTTTGTGGTGTGGACTGTTATTTCTCCTTTCTTATTTGTGATTTTATTTATTGGAGTCCTTTCTCTCTTCTTACTCAAAAGTCTGCCTAGAAGTTTTCATGTTGATTTCTGTTTTCAAAGAACCAGCCCCTGGTTTCATTGATTTGGTCTAGTGTCTTTTTGGTTTGAGTATCCCTTATTTCTGTCTGAATCTCTATTCCTTCCTTCCTTCTGCTCTTGTTCTTCTGATATGTGACCTAGAATATGATCAACTCTGGAGAATGTCCCATGTGCGCTTGAAAAGAATATGTACTCTGCCATTTTAGTATGGAGTGTTCTGAATATATCTGTTAAACCCATCTGGTCCACTGTGTCAATCAAAGCCATTGTTTCCTTGTTGATTTTCTGTTTACAGCTTCTGTCCATTGAAGTGAGCAATGGGTTAAAGTCCTCTACTATCGTTATATTATAAAAAATGAGTTCCTTTATGGTTGTTGTTAAATATTTTATATACTTGGTGATCGCATGTTGCGTGCATCAAAATTTATAATCATTGGATCTTCTTGTTTCATTGTCCCCTTTAGTATGAGATAGCGTCTGTCTTCATCTCTTGTTATACCTTTATTTATTTATTTATTTACTTACTTACTTATTTATTTATATTAATTTAAGTCATAGTTGACATAGTGCACTCTCGGATTCGGGAGTAGAATTTGGTGATTCATCCCTTACATACAATACCCAGTGCTCATCCCAACAAGTGCTCTCCTTAATACTCATCCCACATCTAGCCCAGCCCTGACCCATTTCCCTCCATCAACCTTCGGTTTTTTTCTCTAACATTAAGAGACTCATGTGGTTTGTTACCACTCTTCTCGTTTCCTGCCCCCTTCCCATGTTTTCATCTGTTTTGTTTCTTCAATTCCACATGAGTGAAATCATATATTTGTCTTTCACTGATTGACATATCTCACTTAGCATAATACATTATAGCTCCATCCACATCATTGGAAATGGCAAGATTTCATTCTTCTTGAAGTTGTTATATTTCTTTGTGTATACATATGTTTGTATATATGAACGTACACATATGTACATCTGTATATATGCGTATACATACATACACACGCACACACACCACAACTTCTTTATACCTTCATCAGTTGATGGATACTTGGGCTTTCTCTATAGTTTTGCTACTCTTGATAATGCTGCTATAAATACTGGGTTCATGAAATGTCACTATTAGGTATTTACCCAAAGTGTACCAAAAAAGAGTCTCGGTTTTAAAGGTTATTTTGCCTGATATAAGTATTGCTACTGGCTTTCTTTTAACATTATTGGCATAATAAATATTTCTTCATTCCCTCACTTCAAATCTGCAGGAGACTTAAGTCCAAATAAGGCTTTGTAGGCAGCTTCTAGATAGACATTGTTTTTTGTTTGTTTGCTTGTTTGTTTGTTTGTTTTGTCCATTCTGACGCCCTATCCAATGTCTTTTGATTGGAGCATTTAGTCCATTTATATTCCGGGTGATTATTGATAGGTATATATTTAGTGCCATTCTACTAGTTGTTATGCCTTTGTTTTTTGATGTTTTCTCTGATCCTTTCTTGTCTGTAACACTTTTAGTCCTAGATTTCCACTCAAAGAGCCCGATTTAAATATTCTTTTCTTTTGACTGGTAGTACATTTCTTTACTTCTTTTTCATATTTCTTTTTTTTAATTTAAGCCCAAGTTAGTTACTTTATAGTGGAATACAGTTTCAGCAGTAGAATTTAGTGATCCATCAAGTACAAAATATACCCGATACTCATCCCAAGTGCACCCGTAATGCCCATACCCATTTAGCCCATACCCCTATTCAGTAACCCTCCTGGAACCCTGAGTTTCTTCTCTGTATTTCAGAGTCTCTTATCGTTTGACTCCCTCTCTGTTTGTATCTTATTTTTGCTTTCCTTTCACTACGTTCATCAGTTGTATTAAATTCCACAGATGAGAGATATCATATGATGTGTGTCTTTCTCTGACATATTTTGCTTAGCATAATCAAGTCCGGTTCCATCCATGTTGTTTCAAATAGCAAGATTTCATTCTTTTTGACTGCCGAGTAAAATTCCATTGTATGAATATACCACATCTTCTTTATCCATTCATCTGTCAATGGTCATTTGCGCTCTTTGCATAATTTAGTTATTGTTGATAATGTTGCTATAAACATTGCAGTGCATGTTCCACTTGGACTCAACGTTAGTGTATCCTTTGGATAAATATGTAGTAGTGCAATTGCTGGGGTCTAGTGTAGTTCTATTTTTAGTTTTTCTGACAAATCTCCATACTATTTCCAGAGTGGCTACACCACTTTGCATGCCCACCAGCATTTCAAAAGCGTTCCCTTTCTCTGCATCCTTGCTAACATCTGTCTTTTTCGGAGATGTTAATTTTAGCCATTCTGATAGGTGTGTGGGGATATCTCATTGTGGTTTTGATTTGTATTTCAGTGATGACAAGTGAGATTGAGCATCTTTTCATGTGTGACCAATCTGGATGTCATCTTTCTTAAAGTGTCTGTTCATGTCTTTTGCCCATTTCTTCACCAGATTATTTGGTTTTTGGGTGTTGAGTGTGATAAATGTTTATAGATTTTGGATACTAACCCTTTATCTGATATGTCACCTGCAAATATCTTCTCCCACTTCATTCAGTGGCCTTTCAGTTTCGCTGATTATGTCCTCTTCTGTGCAGATGCTTTTTATCTCCAAGTCCCAATTGTTCACTTTGGTTTTCATTGCCCTTGCTTTGGAGACATGACAAGCAAGAGGTTGTTGTGGCCAGGATCAAGGAGGTAGATTGCGTGTTTTCTCCTCTAGGATTTTGATGGTCCCTTTCTTACATTTATATCTTTCATCCATTTTGAGGTGTGTGTGTGTGTGTGTGTGTGTGTGTGTGTGTGTGTGTGTGTGTGTGGTTTAAGAACATAGTCCAGGTCCAATCTTCTCATTGTTCAGTTTTCCCAGTACCATTTGCTGAAGAGACTTTTGTTTTTCCATTGGATATTCTTTCCAGTGTTATCAAAGATTACTCGGCCATATGTTTGAGCATCCATTTATGGGTTCCCTATTCCGTTCCATTGATGTCTGTGTCTGTTTATGTGCCCGTACCATACTGTCTTGATGATTGCGGTTTTCTAATGCACCATAAATTCCAGATTTTAATGTCTCCAGCTTTGTTTTCTTTTTCAACATGACTTTGGCGATTTGGGGTCTTTTCTGGCTCCCTACAAATTTTAGGGTTGTTCTAGTTCTGTGAGGAATGCTGGTGTTGTTTTGATAGGAATTGCATTGAATGTGTCGATTGCTTAGGGTAGTATTGACATTTTAATAATATTTGTTCTTCTCATCCATGAGCATGGAATGTTTTTCCGTTTCTTTGTGTTTCTTCCATTTCTTTCATAGATGTTGTATGGTTTGTTCCTTTATGTTTTTGATCTTTGTTTATTTTTGAGAGAGAGAGAGAGAAAGAGAGAGCACATGAGCAGGGGAAGGGCAGAAAGAGGGAGAGAGGGAGACACAGACTCTGAAGCAGGCTCCAGGCTCCGAGCTGTCAGGACAGTGCCCATCACGGGACTCAGACCCACAAATGCGGGATCATGTCCTGAATTGAAGTCGGCACTTAACCGACGGAGCCACCCAGGCGCCCCTCTATTGTTTTAAGTGTACTGATCTTTTACCTCTTTGGTTATGTTTACCCCTGGGTGTTTGATGGTTTTCAGTGCAGTTGTAAAGTACATCAATCCTTGATTTCTCTCTGCTGACTCATTATTGGTGTATAGAAATGCAATCAACTTCTGTATATTGATTTTATATCCTGAGACTTTCCTGAATTCCAGTATCAGTCCTAACAGTTTTTCCATGGAGTCTTTGGGATTTCCTTGAAAAGTATCATGTCTGCGAAGAGGGAAAGTTTGACCCTCCTTGCCAATTTGAACGCCTTGTATTTCTTTTTGTTGTCTTCTTGCTGAGGTTAGGACTTCCAACAGTTTGTGGAATAACAGTGGTGAGAGTGGACATCCCAGTCGTGTTCCTGACCTTAGGGGGAAAGCTCTCAGTTTTTCCTCATTGAAGATGATATTAGTTGTGGGACTTTCATATCTGGACATACTGATATTCAGACAAGATCTTTCTATCCTTCCTTTCATGTGTGCTTTTTTTCCATCAAGAAAGGATGCTGCATTGTGTCAAATGCTCTTTCTGCATCTATTGAGAGGATCATATGGTTGTTATCCTTTCTTTTCTCAATGTGATGTATCACATCAGTTGATTTGCAGATATTGAATTGGTGGTGCATCCCAGGAATAAATCTAATTCATTGTGGTGAATAATTATTTGTATGTATTGTTGGATCCGGCTTGCTACTTTTGTTGAGAATTTTTGCATCCAGGTTCATCAGGGAAATTGGTCTGTAGTTTTCCTTTCTGGTGGGGTCTTTGTCCAGTTTGGTATCAAGGCCAAGCTGGCCTCATAGAATGACTTTGGAAGTGTTCCTTCCATTTCTCTGTCCATGACCTTATCTTGTTCTTTCATTTGGGATGCATTCCTCTTGTCTTGGCATTTTGGCTGAGTTTTTGCCTTCTCTGTGTTACAAACGCTCATTATGTTAGCTGCCTGTGAGATGAATGGCTTTAATAAAAGGAGGTCATCTAGTGTCCAGGGGCTGACACATCAGGGAGTGTCTGTGGTGTGTGTTGCATACATTGTTTTGTGTTCTGGCTGCACTGTCCTTCAGGCCAGTTGTATGGACAATGTATGGTCCTTGGCCAGAATGTGCTGAGTTTTGTCTAGGTCAGCTCCGATCTGCCTCTTAAATGAGACTTGAAATGACTGCCACTCGAAGCGAAGTTCTGCAGAACTGTCTGGTCAAGAGAGGTGGTGTGGTCATGGGCTTCCGCTGGTCACCTGCGGAAGGGGACACCTCCATTGGGACTGAGGCAAGCCTGATTGACCTAGAAGGCCAGTCTCACCAGAGCACAGGAATGTGGGGTTGGTGTTAGCATCTTAGGCAGCCAGTGTGGGGATGACATTGTTTCCAGCAGATGGCTCTGTGTCTATGCTGTGGGGAAGAGGAGGAAAATGGTCCCACACACTTCCTCTGTCCTGGCTCCTTTGTCCCCTTGTGAACACTGCCTCTCAGGGGTGCTCTATGAGAGTGTATAATCGCTCCACTGTGTACACCAGGCGATGTACAGGTCACTGTTTCCATACCGTCTGCCTGTATGTAGATTGCTGCCTTCTCTGAAGGATTAGGCCAGTGCCCTCAGGGATGTATCCCAGCCAAGCCTTCTGACCTTTGAAACTCCACATTCTCGGGGTCTGGATCGCTTGGTTAAGTGTCCGAGTCTTGATCCTGGCTCAGATCATGACCTCGTGGTAATGGGCTTCTCTCTCTCCCTCTATTCCTGCCCCTGCCTTGCTTGTGCTCTCTTTCTCTGTCTCTCTCTCAAAATAAACTTAAAACAAATTTAGTGGCATGGAATACCTTATTTAGGCGAGATTTCCTCCCTGAGGGAATGGCAGCCGTCTATCAGTCAAATTTCTGGCAATGAATAGGAATTTCACTGTTGACCTGTTAAAGGTTACATTCCTACAGGAGTAAATTTAGGGTTAGTGACATGAGGCCTTAACGTAAGTAACTCCATGATGGCAGGCACTGGGTTCATGGAGGCTGCATTGCCTCGGACAGTGGGTTCACTGTAGGCAGCAGTGCTTCGGACAGTGTGTTCACAGGTGTCAGCAGTGCTTCGGGTGGAAAATTTACTGGAGGCTGCAGTGACACTGGCAGCGGGTTCACTGGAGGCTTCACTGTGTCGGGCAGTGCGTTCACTGGAGGCTGCATTGCCCCAGGACTGGGTTCACTGGACAATGCAGTAGAGCGGGCACTGGGTTCACAGGAGGCTGCAGTGTCTTGTGTACTGAGTTCACTGCAGGCTGCAGTGCTGCGAGAACTGGTTTCACTGGTTCCTGCAGTGCCGCGGGCACTGGGTTCACTGGAGGCTGCAGTGCAGCGGTTACTGGATTCACTGGAGGCTCCAGTGCTGCAGGAACTGGCTTCACTGGAAGCTGCAGTGCCGCGGACACTGGCTTTACTAGAGTGTGCAGTGCCATGGGCACTGGTTCACTTGAGGCTGCAGTGGCGTGGACACTTGGTTCACTGGAGGGTGTAGTGCCACGGGCACTGGCTTCACTGGAGGGTGAAGTGCCAGGGACACAGCCTCACTGGAGGTAGAGACCCGCAGGCCCTGGGTTCACTGCATGCTGCAGTGCCGTGGTCACTGGGTTCACTGGAGGGTGCATTGCCGCAGGCAGTTTGTTCACTGAGGGATGCAGTGCCATGGGCACTGGGATCCCAGGAACCTGCAGTGGAGTCGGAAATGGGTTCACTGCAGGGTGCATTGCTATGGTCACTGGGTTCACTGCAGACTGCAGTGCATGGAACACTGGAATAACTGGAGGCTGCAGTGCAGTGGGCACGTGTTTCACTGGAGTCTGCAATGCCCTGGGCACTGGCTTTACTGGCAACTGCAGTGCCACGGACTCAAGGTTCAATGGAGAGTGCAGTACGGCGGACCCTGGCTTCAATGGAGGCTGCAGAGCCGCGGGCACTGGGTTCATAGGAGGCTGCAGTGCCGGGGCACATTGTTCCCTGGATGGTGTAGTGCCTTGGGCACTGGGTTCACTGGAGGGTGCATAGCCGCGGGCACTGGGTTGACTGGAGGGTGCAGTGTCACGGACAGTGTGTTCACTGGAGGGGGCAGTGTCGCAGGCAGTGGGTCACTGGAGGATGCAGTGTGTGGGCAGTGGGTTCACAGCATGCTCCAGTGCCACGGGTATTGAGTTCACTGGATGGTGCAGTGCCACGGGAACTGGGTTCACCGGAGGCTGCAGTACCCTGCGCAGTGGGTTCCATGCAGGATGCAGTGATGCGTGCACTGGGTTCAATGGAGGGTTCCGTGCCTCCCGCACTGGGTTCACTGGAGGCTGCAGTGCCGCGGGCAGTGGGTTCACAGCAGGCTCCAGTACCATGGGTCCTGGGTTCACGGCATGGTGCAGTGCTGCGGGAACTGGGTTCACCGCAGGCTGCAATACCCTGGGCACTAGGTTCCATGCAGGATGCAGTGAAGCGAGCAATGGGTTTACTGCAGGCTGCAGTACCCTGGGCAGTGTGTTCAATGCAGGATGTAGTGACACGCGCACTGGGTTCAATGGAGGGTGCAGTGCCGCGGGCACTGGGTTCACTGGAGGCTGATGTGCCGCAGGCAGTGGGTTCACAGTAGGCTCCAGTACAACGGGTACTGGGTTCACTGGATGGTGCAGTGCCGTGGAACTGGGTTCAGTGGAAGGGCAGTGTCTCAGGCAGTTGGTCCCTGGAGGTTGCAATGCCACAGGCAGTGGGTTCACTGGATGGGGCAGTGCCGCCAGATCTGGGTTCACTGGAGGCTGCAGTGCTGCGGGCAGTGTGTTCATTGGAGGCTGCATAAAAACTGGAACTGGTTCCACTGCATGCTGCAGTGCCCGGGCACTGGGTTCACAGGAGGCTACAGTGCAGTAGACACTGCCTTCACTGGCGGGTGCAGTGCTGCGGGACGTGGGTTCACTGGAGTCTCCAGTGCTGCGGGATCTGGCTTCACTGGAGGCTGCAGTGCTGCAGGCACTGTGTTCACTGCATGCTGCAGAGAAGCGGGAACTATGTTCACTGCATGGTGCAGTTACGAGGGCACTGGGTTTATTGGAGGGTGCTGTGTGGCAGGCACTGCCTCCAATGGAGGGTGCAGTGTTGCGGTCAGTGGGTTCACTGGAGGCTGCAGTGCGGCGGGCAATTGGTTTACTTGAGGCTGCATAGAAGCGGGAATTGGGTTCACTGCATGGTGCAGTGCTGCGGGCACCCTGTTCACTGGATGGTGTAGTGCCGTGGGCACTGGGTTCACTGGAGGGTAGAGACCCGCAGGCCCTGGATTCACTGCACACTGCAGTGCCACGGGCACTGGGTTCACTGGAGGGTGCATTGCCGGAGGCACTTTATTCACTGGAGGTTGAAGTGCCATGGGAACTGGGATCCCAGGAACCTGCAGTGCAGTCAGAACGAGGTTCACTGCAGGGTGCAGTGCTGTGGGCACTGGGTTCACTGCAACTGCAGTGCACGGATCACTGGGAAACTGGAGGCTGCATTGCTCTGGCACGTGTTTCACGTGAGGCTGCAATGCCGCAGGTACTGGCTTTAGTGGCGGCTGCAGTGCCGGGGACCCAAGGTTCAATGGAGAGTGCAGTATGGCGGGCACTGACTTCAATGGAGGCTGCAGAGCAGCGGGCACTGTATTCATAGCAGGCTGCAGCGTGGCAGGAACTTTGTTCATGGGATGGTGTAGTGCTGTGTGCACTGGCTTCACTGCAGGGTGCAGTGCCAAGGGCACTGGCTTCACTGGAGGGTGCAGTGCCGCGGGCACTGGCTTCACTGGAGGGTGCAGTGCCGCGGGCACTGGCTTCACTGGAGGGTTGAGACCCACAGGCCCAGGTTTCACTGCAGGCTGCAGTGCCGCATTCACTCGGTTCACTGGAGGGTGCATTCCCGCGGGCACTTTGTTCACTGGAGGCTGCTGTGTCATGGGGACAGGGATCCCTGGAACCTGCAGTACAGTCGGAACTGGGTTCACTGCAGGGAGCAGTGCTTTGGGCACTGGGTTCACTGCAGACTGCAGTGAACGGATCACTGGGATAACTGGAGGCTCCAGTTCAGTGGGCAGGGGTTTCCCTGGACGCTGCAATGCCATGGGCACCGGCTTTACTGGCCGCCACAGTGCTGCGGACTGAAGGTTCAATGGAGAATGCAGTATGGCAGGCACTGGCTTCACTGGAAGCTTCGGTGTCGTGGGCACTGGGTTCATAGCAGGCTGCAGTGCTGCTGGCACTTTGTTCACTGGATGCTGTAGTGCCCTGAGCACTGGGTTCCCTCAAGGGTGCAGGGCTGTGGACATTGTGTTCACTGGAGGGGGCAGTGTCGCAGGCATTGGGTTCCCTGGAGGGGGCAGTGCCGCCGGATCTGGGTTCACTGGAGTCTGCAGTGCTAAGGGCAGTGTGTTCACTGGAGGCTGCATAGAAGCTGGGACTGGGTTCACTGCATGGTGCAGTGCCGCGGGCACTGGGTATACAGGAGGCTACAGTGCGGCATGCACTGCATTCACTGGCGGGTGCAGTGCTGCGGGAAGTGGGTTCACTGGAGGCTCCAGTGCCGTGGTATCTGGGTTCACTGGAGGCTGCAGTGCTGCAGGCACTGTGTTCACTGCAGGCTGCATAGAAGTGGGAACTGGGTTCACTGCATGGTGCAGTTCCACGGGCAATGGTTTCACTGGAGTGTGCAGGGCGGAGCCACTGTTTTTTTTTTTTTAACTTTTTTCTCAACGTTTATTTATTTTTGGGACAGAGACAGAGCATGAACAGGGGAGGGGCAGAAAGAGAGGGAGACACAGAATCAGAAACAGGCTCCAGGCTCTGAGCCATCAGCCCAGAGCCTGACGCGGGACTCGAACTCACAGACCGCGAGATCGTGACCTGGTTGAAGTGGACGCTTAACCGACTGCACCACCCAGGCGCCCCAAGGAGGCACTGTTTCAATGTAGGGTTTAGTGCCACGTTCAGTGTGTTCACTGGAGGCTGCAGTGCTGCAGGCAATTGGTTTACTTGAGGCTGCATAGAAGCGGGAACTGGGTTCATTGCATGGTGTAGTGCTGCTGGCACTTTGTTCACTGGATGGTGTAGTGCCGTGGGCACCGGGTTCACTGGAAGGTGCAGTGGCACGGACACTTGGTTCACAGGAGGGTGCAGTGCTGCGGGCACAGGCTTCACTTGAGCCTGCATTGGCGCGGACACTTGGTTCACTGGAAGGTGCAGTTCTGTGGGCATTGGCTTCACTGGAGCGTGCAGTGCCAGGGACATTGGCTTCACTGGAGGGTAGAGATCCGTAGGCACTGGGTTCACTGCAGACTGCAGTGCTGTGCCACTGGGTTCACTGCAGGGTGCAGTGCCGCGGGCACTGTGTTCACTGGAGGGTGCAGTGCCGTGGCACTGGCTTCATTGGACGGGGCAGTGCCAGGGACACTGGCTTACTGGATGGTAGAGACACGCAGGCCCAGGGTTCACTGCAGGCTTCCCTGCCACGGGAACTGGGTTCACTGGAGGGTGCATTGCCGTGGGCACTTTGTTCACTGGAGGCTGCAGTGACATATGCGCTGGGATCCCTGGAACCTTCACTGCAGTCAGAACTGGGTTCACTGCAGGGTGCAGGGCTGTGGGCACTGCGTTCACTGCAGACTGCAGTGCACCGATCACTGGGATAACTGGAGTGCTGTGCAGTTGGAATGTGTTCCACTACAGGCTGCAATTCTGCGGGCACTGGCTTTACTGGCGGCTGCGTGCCTCGGACACAACGTTCACTACAGAGTGCAGTATGGCAGGCACTGGCATTAATGGAGGCTGCAGATCCTTGGGCACTGAGTTCATAGCAAGCTGCAGTGTTGCAGGCACTTTGTTCCTGGGATGGTGTAGTGCCTTGGGCACTGGATTCACTGGATGGTGCAGTGCCGGGGACACTGGCTTTACTGGAGGGTAGAGACCCGCAGGCCCTGGGTTCACTACATGCTGCACTGCTGCCGGCACTGGGTTCACTGGAGGGTGCATTGCCCCAGGCACTTTGTTCACTGGAGGATGAAGTGCCATGGGCCCTGGGATCCTTGGAATCTGCAGTGCAGTGGGAACTGGGTTCACTGCAGGGTGCAGTGCTGTGGGCACTGGGTTCATTGCAGACTGCAGTGCATGGATCACTGGGATAAATGGAGGCTGCAATGCTGTGGGCACGGGTTTCACTTGAGGCCGCAATGCCACGGGCACTGGCTTTACTGGTGGCTGCAGTGCCACGGACCCAAGGTTCAATGGAGAATGCATTATGGCAGTCACTGGCTTCACTGGAGGCTGCAGAGCCGTGGGCACTGTGTTCATTGCAGGCTGCAGTGTCGCAGGCACTGTGTTCACGGATGGTGTAGTGCCGTGGGCACTGGGTTCACTGGAGGGTGCAGTGCCGCCGACACTGGCTTCACTGGAGGGTGCAGTGCCAGTCTCACTGGCTTCACTGGAGGGTAGAGACCCGCAGGCCCTGGGTTCACTGCAGGCTGCAATGCCTGGGTCAAAGGGTTTCCTGGAGGGTGCATTGCTGCGGGCACTTTGTTCACCGGAGGCTGAAGTGCCCTGCGCACTGGGATCCCTGGAACCTGTAGTGCACTCGGAACTGGGTTCACTGCAGGGTACAGTGTTGTGGGCACTGCGTTCACTGCAGACTGCAGTGCACGGATCACTGGGATAACTTGAGGCTCCAGTGCAGTGAGCACGGGTTTCACTGGACGCTGCAATGCCGCGGACACTGGCTTTACTGGGGGCCGCAGTGTCGCCGACCCTAGGTTCACTCGAGAGTGTGGTACGGTGGGCACTGGCTTTAGTGGAGGCTGCAGATCCGCGGGCACAGGGTCCATAGCAGGCTGCAGTGCCACGGGCACTTTGTTCACTGGATGGTGTAGTGCCCTGGGAACTGGATTCGCTGGAGGCTGCAGTGCCGTGGGCACTGGGTTCACTGCAGGCTGCTTGCCGCCTGAACTCGTTTCAGTGTTGCCTGCAGTGCCGCGGTCACTGGGTCCATTGGGGGCTCCACTGCAGCGATCACTGGGTTCACTGGAGGCTCCAGTGCAGCGGGAACTGGCTTCACTGGAAGTTGCAGTGCCGCGGACACTGGCATTACTAGAGTGTGCTGTGCCGCGGGCACTGGCTTCACTTGACCTGCAGTGGCACGGACACTTGGTTCACTGGAAGGTGCAGTGCTGCGGGCACATGCTTCACTTGAGTTTGCATTGGCATGGACACTTGGTTCACTGGAAGGTGCAGTTCTGCGAAAACTGGCTTCACTGGAGCATGCACTGCCTGGGATACTGGCTTCACTGGAGGGTAGAGATCCGTAGGCACTGGGTTCACTGCAGGGTGCAGTGTTGTGCCACTGGATTCACTGCAGGGGGCAGTGCTGTGGGAACTGGGTTCACTGGAAGGTGCACGATCGCGGGCACTGGCTTCACTGGACGGTGGAGTGCCAGGGATATTGGCTTCACTGGAGGGTAGAGACACGCAGGCCCTGGGTTCACTGCAGGCTTCACTGCCGCGGGAACTGGGTTCCCTGGAGGGTGCATTACCGCAGGCACGTTGTTCACTGGAGGCTGCAGTGCCATATGCATTGGGATCCCTGGAACCTGCAGTGCAGTCAGAACTGGGTTTACTGCAGGGTGCAGGGCTGTGAGCACTGGGTTCACTCCAGACTGCAGTGCAAGGATCACTGGGATAACTGGAGGCTGCAGTGCAGTTGGCACGTGTTTCACTGGAGGCTGCAATGCTGCGGGCACTGGTTTTACTGGTGGCTGCCGTGCCGCGGACCCAAGGTTCAATGGAGAGTGCATTACGGCGGGCACTGGCTTCAATGGAGCCTGCAGAGCCGCCGGCCCTTTGTTCACTGGATGGTGTAGTGCCCTGGGCACTGGGTTAACTGGAGGGTGCCGTGCCAGGGACACTGGCTTTACTGGAGTGTAGAGACCCGCAGGCCCTGGGTTCACTGCAGGTTGCAGTGCCTCGGGCATTGGGTTCACTGGAGGGTGCATTGCCCCAGGCACTTTGTTCACTGGAGGCTGAAGTGCCATGGGCACTGGGATCCTTGGAACCTGCAGTGCAGTGGGAACGGGGTTCACTGCAGGGTGCAGGGCTGTGGACACTGGGTTCACTGCAGACTGAAGTGCACGGATCACTGGGATAACTGGAGGCTGCTGTGCTGTGGGCACGGGTTTCCCTTGAGGCCTCAATTCCGTGGGCACTGGCTTTACTGGGGGCTGCAGTGCCGCCGACCCATGGTTCAGTGGAGATTCCTATACGGCAGGCCCTGGCTTCACTGGAGGCTGTAGAGCCTTGGGCACTGGGTTCATAGCAGGCTGCAGTGCCGCATGCACTTAGTTCACTGGATGCTGTAGTGCCCTGGGCGCTGGGTTCCCGGGAGGGTGCAGTGTCGCGGACACTGGTTTCACTGGAGGGTGCAGTGCCACGGACACTGTGGTCACTGGAGGGGCTGTGTCGCAGGCATTGGTTTCATTGGAGGGGGCAGTGCCGCCGGAACTGGGTTCACTGGAGGTTGCAGTGCTATGGGCATGTGTTCACTGGAGGCTGCATACAAGCTGGAACTGGTTTCACTGCATGGTGCAGTGCCGTGGTCAGAGGGTATACAGGAGGCTACAGTGCGCCATGCACTGCATTCACTGGCGGGTGCAGTGCTGCGGGAAGTGGGTTCACTGGAGGCTCCAGGGCCGTGGGATCTGGGTTCACTGGAGGCTGCAGTGCTGCAGGCACTGTGTTCACTGCAGGCTGCATAGAAGCGGGAACTGGGTTCACTGCACGGTGTAGTGCTGCAGGCACTTTGTTCACTGGATGGTGTAGTGCCGTGGGCACTGTGTTCACTGGAGGGTGCAGTGGCAGGGACACTGGCTTCGCTGGAGGGTAGAATCCCGCAGGCCCTGGGTTCACTGGAGGCTGCATTGCAGCGGGCACTAGGTTCACTGGAGGGTGCATTGCCGCAGGCACTTTGTTCACTGGAGGCCAAAGTGCCATGGGCCCTGGGATAGTTGGAACCTGGGTGCATTCAAAACTAGGTTCACTGCAGGGTGCAGTGCTGTGGGCACTGGGTTTACTGCAGACTTCATTGCACAGATCACTGAGAAAACTGGAGGCTGCAGTGCTGTGGGCACGAGTTTCACTTGAGGCTGCAATGCCGTGGGCACTGGCTTTACTGGCGGCTGCAGTGCCGTGGACCCTAGGATCACTTGAGAGTGCAGTACGGCGGGTGCTGGCTTCAATGGAGGCTGCAGAGCCACGGGCACTGGTTTCATTGCAGCCTGCAGTGTTGCAGGCACTTTGTTCACGGGCTGGTGCAGTGCCGTGGGCACTGGGTTCACTGGAGTGTGCAGTGCCAGGCTCACTGGCTTCACTGGAGGGTAGAGACCCGCAGGCCCTGGGTTCACTGCAGGTTGCAGTGCCGCGGTCAATGTGTTCCCTGGAGTTCATTGCCGCGGGCACTTTGTTCACCGGAGGCTGCAGTGTCATGCACACTGGGATCCCTGGAACCTGTAGTGCACTCAGAACTGGGTTCACTGCAGGGTGCAGTGTTGTGGGCACTGTGTTCAATGCCTACTGCAGTACACGGATCACTGGTCTAACAGGAGGTTCCAATGCAGTGGGCACGTGTTTCACTGGAGGCTGCAATGCCGCGGGCACTGGCTTTACTGGTGGCTGCAGTGCTGTGGACCCAAGGTTCACTACAGAGTGCAGTACGGTGGGCCCTGGAATCAATGGAGGCTGCAGAGCCACGGGCACTGGGTTTATCGCAGGCTGCAGTGTCGCAGGCACTTTGTTCCCGGGATGGTGTAGTGCCGTGGGCTATGGCTGCACTGGATGGTGCCGTGTCGCCAGCACTGGCTTCACTGGAGGTTGCAGTGCCAGGCTCACTGACCTCACTGGAGGGTAGAGACCCGCAGGCCCTGGGTTCACTGCAGGCTGCAGTGCCGCGGTCAATGGGTTCCTTGCAGGGTGCATTGCCACGGACACTTTGTTCCCCAGAGGCTGCAGTGCCATGTGCACTGGGATCCCTGGAACCTGTAATGCACTCGGAACTGGGTTCACTGCAGGGTGCAGTGTTGTGGGCACTGGGTTCACTGAAGACTGTAGTGCATGGATCACTGGGATCACTGGAGGCTCCAGTTCAGTGTGCACGGGTTTCACTGGACGCTGGAATGCCACGGGCACTGGCTTTACTGGGGGCTGCAGTGCCGCCGAACCTAGGTTCACTCGAGAGTGGAGTACGACGGGCACTGGCTTCAATGAAGGCTGCAGAGCCACGGGCACTGGGTTCATAGAAGGCTGCAGTGTCACAGGCACTTTGTTCAGTGGATGGTGTAGTGCCCTGGGCACTGGGTTCACTGGAGGTTGCAGTGCCGCGGGCAATGGGTTCACTGCAGGTTACAGTGCCACGGGAAATGGTTTCCCTGGTGCCTGCAGTGCTGCGGGCACCTGGTTCACTGGAGGCTCCACTGCAGTGATCACTGGGTTCACTGGAGGCTCCAGTGCCGCGGGAACTGGCTTAACTGGAAGGTGTTGCACCACGGACACTGGCTTTACTAGAGTGTGCAATGCCGCGGGCACTGGCTTCACTTGAGGCTGCAGTGGCATGGACACTTGGTTCACTGGAGGGTGCAGTGCCGCGGGCACAGGCCTCACTTGAGCCTGCATTGTCACAGACACGGTTCACTGGAAGGTGCAGTTCCGAGGGCACTGGCTTCGTTGGAGCGTGCAGTGCCGGGGACACTGGCTTCACTGGAGGGTAGAGACCCTCAGGCACTGGGTTCACTGCAGGCTGCAGTGCTCTGCCACTGGGTTCACTGCAGGGTGCAGTGCCGCGGACACTGTGTTCAATGGAGGGTTCAGTGCCGCGGCACTGGCTTCACTGGA
This sequence comes from Prionailurus viverrinus, assembly GCF_022837055.1. NCBI lineage: Eukaryota > Metazoa > Chordata > Mammalia > Carnivora > Felidae > Prionailurus > Prionailurus viverrinus. The sequence goes on from NW_025927618.1 coordinate 1,490,982, forward strand.
CGGTGGAGTGCCAGGGACACTGGCTTCACTGGAGGGTAGAGACACGCAGGTCCTGGGTTCACTGCAGGCTTCACTGCCGCGGGAACTGGGTTCACTGGAGGGTGCATTTCTGCGGGCACTTTGTTCACTGGAGGCTGCAGTGCCATATGCACTGGGATCCCTGGAACCTGCAGTGCAGTCAGAACAGGGTTCACTGCAGGGTGCGGGGCTGTGGGCACTGGGTTCACTGCAGACTGCAGTACACGGATCACTGGGATCACAGGAGGCTGAAGTGCATTTGGCACGTGTTTGACTGGAGGCTGCAATGCCGCGGGCACGGGCTTTACTCACGGCTCCAGTGCCGTGTACCCAAGGTTCACTACAGAGTGCAGTATGGGCGCACTGGCATCAATGGAGGCTGCAGAGCCACGGGAACTGGGTTCATAGCAGGCTGCAGTGTTGCAGGCACTTTGTTCCCGGGATGGTGTAGTGCCGTGGGCACTGGGTTAACTGGAGGGTGCAGTGCCAGGGACACTGACTTTACTGGAGTGTAGAGACCTACAGGCCCTGGGTTCACTGCAGGCTGCAGTGCCGCGGGCACTGGGTTTACTGGAGGGTGCATTGCCCCGGGCACGTTGTTCACTGGAGGCTGAAGTGCCATGGGCACTGGGATCCTTGGAACCTGCAGTGTAGTCGGAACTGGGTTCACTCCAGGGTGCAGTGCTATGGGCACTGGGTTCACTGGAGGGGGCAGTGTCACAGGCATTGGGGGCCCTGGAGGGAGCAGTACCACCGCATCTGGGTTCACTGGAGGCTGCCGTGCTATGGGCAATGTGTTCACTGGAGGCTGCATACAAGCTGGAACTGGTTTCACTGCATGCTGCAGTGCCACGGGCACTGGGTACACAGGAGGCTACAGTGCAGCATGCACTGCATTCAATGGCGGGTGCAGTGCTGTGGGAAGTGGGTTCACTGGAGGCTCCAGTGCCATGGGATCTGGGTTCATTGGAGGCTGCAGTGCTGCGGGCACTGTGTTCACTGCAGGCTGCATAGAAGCGGGAACTGGGTTCACTGCATGGTGCAGTGCTGCGGGCACTTTGTTCACTGGATGGTGTATTGCCGTGGGAACTGGGTTCACTGGAGGGTGCAGTGGCATGGACACTGGCTTCACTGGAGGGTAGAGTCCTGCAGGCCCTGGGTACACTGCAGGCTGCAGTGCCACGGGCACTGGGTTCACTGGAGGGTGTATTGCTGCAGGCACTTTGTTCACTGGATGCTGTAGTGCCCTGGGCACTGGGTTCCCAGGAGGGTACAGTGCCGCGGACACTGGCTTCACTGGAGAGTGCAGTGCTACGAACACTGTGTTCACTGGAGGGGCAGTGTCGCAGTCATTGGGTTCCCTGGAGGGGGCAGTGCCGCCGGAACTGGTTTCACTGGAGGCTGCCGTGCTGCGGGCAATGCGTTCACTGGAGGCTGCATACAAGCTGGAACTGGTTTCACTGCATGGTGCAGTGCCGTGGTCAGAGGGTATACAGGAGGCTACAGTGCACCATGCACTGCATTCACTGGCGGGTGCAGTGCTGCGGGAAGTGGGTTCACTGGAGGTTCCAGTCCCATGGGATCTGGGTTCACTGGAGGCTGCAGTGCTGCAGGCACTGTGTTCACTGCATGCTGCATCGAAGCGGGAACTGGGTTCACTGCATGGTGCAGTGCTACGGGCACTTTGTTCACTGGATGGTGTAGTGCCGTGAGCACTGGGTTCACTGCAGGCTGCCGTGCTGCAAGCACTGGGATCACTGCAGGCTGAAGGTCTGCGGGCACTGGTTTCACTGGAGGCTGCAGGCCGCCAGCACTGAGTTCACTACAGGCTACAGTGCCGTGGGCACTGGGTTCACTTGTGGGTTCACTGGAGGGTGCAGTGCTGTGGCAGTGAGTTCACTGGAGGCTGCAGTGCGGTTGAACTGGGTTCACTGCAGGCTGCAGTCCCCCGGGCACTGGGTTCACTGCAGGATGCAGTTCCGCGGACACTTTTTTCACTGGAGGGTGCGGGTCCGAGGGCACTGGGCTCACTGGAGGCTCCAGTGCCGCGAGCACTGGGCTCACAGGAGGCTGCAGTGGGGCGGGCATTGGGCTCACTGATGGCGGCTGTTCTGCATGAACTGGGATCACTGGATGTTGCAGTGCCGAAGGCTCTGGGTATACTGGAGGCTCCAGTGCCACCGACACTGGGCTCACTGGAGGCTCCAGTTTCGCAGGCACAAGGCCCACAGGAGGCTTCAGTAATGCGGGCACTGTGGTCACTTGAGGCTGCAGTGCCGTGGAAACTGGCCTCAATGGAGGCTGCATTACCGCAGGCACTGGGCAAACTGGTTGCTCCAGTCGCTTGCACTTGGCTCACTGGAGGGTCCAGTGCCATGGGCAATGGGCTCACTGGAGTCTGCAGTGTTGCGGGCACTGGGTTCCCTGGAGGCCGCAGTGATGCGGTCACTGGGCTCTCATGAGGCTGCAGTGCTGTGGAGACTGGGCTCACTGGCGGCTACAGTGATGTGAGCACTGGGCCGACTGTAGGCTGCAGTGGCGCGGGCACTGGGTTCACTGGAGGCTCCAGTGCCGCATGCACTGGGCTCATTGGAGGATGCAGTGCCGTGGGCAGTGGCCTCACTGGAGGCTACAGTGCCGCGGGCACTGGGCTCCCTGGCAGCTGCAATGCTGAGGGCACTGGTTTCACTGGAGGGTGCAGTGCCGCGGTCACTGAGTTCACTGGGGGCTCCAGTGTCGCAGGTACCACGTTCACTGGATGCTGCAGTGCCTGGGTCACTGGGTTCACAGTAGGCTCCTGTGCTGTGGGCTCCTGTGCATGTGGGCATGCAGTGCCGGGATCACTGGGTTCACTGCAGGCTGCAGTGCCGGGATCACTGGGTTCACTGAGGCTGCAGTGCCACGGGCACTGGGTTCACCGGAGGATGCTGTTCTGCGGGCACTGGGTTCACCAGAGACTCCAGTGCTTTGGGCATGTGTTCATGGGAGGCTGCAGTGCCACGGGTACTGGGTTCACTGGAGGCTGCAGTGCTGCGGGCACTGTGTTCACTGGAAGCTGCAGTGCCTCGGGCACTGAGTTCACTGGGGGCTGCAGTGCCGCTGGCAGTTCACTGGAGCTGGAGTGCAGTGGGCATTTGAGCACTGGTCGTTCCAGTGCCATGGTCCCTGAGTGCCCGAACACTCGGGCACTGGAGCCTGGGGGTTGCTGCTTGGGATTTTGTGTCTCCATCTCTCACTGTCTTTCCCCGGGAGGCTCTCTGGTTTGAGCACAGACCTGGAGGCTGCATGGGATTCTGTGTCTCCCTCTTCCTCTGTCCTTCCCAGGAGTTTCTGTGCTGAGACCAAAGAGCCTGGAGGGTGCTTGGAATTCTGTGTCTCCTCTCTCTGTCCTTCTCCTCCAGTTCCTTCACGCACTGGGAAATAGGACTTCAGTCACTGGGAGTGACGACTGCAGTCATTAGAAGTAACTGCAGACATTGAGTGTGTCTTTGACTTCAGTCACTGGGAGTGACTATGACATCAGTCACTGGGAGTGACGTCAGGAGTGACTTCAGTTAGTGGGAGTGACTTCGGGAGTCTTCCGTCAGTGGGATGACTTCGAGAGGGCCTTCCATCACTGTGTGTGACTTCACGAGGGACTTCCGTCACTGGGAGTGACTTCAGTCATTGGGGGTGACTGACTTCAGTCACTGGGCATGCCCTCAGGCCTTGGGCATGCCTGTGCCCTTCAGGCAGTCTTCTAGCCTTCAGGCACAGGGTGAGAATTCAGGCATGGGGCAAGCCCTCAGGCATGGGGCCTGCCTTCAGGCAATGGGCGTGCCTTCAGGCACTGGGCGGGGCTTCATGCATGGGGCAAGGCTTCAGGCACGGGGCTTTCCTTCAGGCATGGGCCTTGCCTGCGGGCAAGGGGCTTGAGTACAGGCACCTGGAGCTGTTTCAGGCAAGAGGCATGCCTTCATGAACACGGGTGACTTCAGGCACATGGAGCGTTTTCAAGCACGGGGCGCATCTTCAACCATGGAGTTTGTCTTCAGGCACTGGGAGCATCTTCAGGTACAGTGAGAGGCTTCATGCACAGGGTGAGACTTCAGGCATGGGGAGCCTCTGTGCTCTTCAGGCACAGGTCGCTCCCTTAGCCACTGGGCTCGCCCTCAGGCACAGGGTGCACTCAGGCAAGGGGTGCGCGGTCACCCATGGGTGCGCCCTCAGAGAGTGCTTGTGCCTTTCAGGCAAAGGGAGTGCCTTCAGGAACGGTGAGTGCCTTCAGGCATGGTGAGTGGCTTCAGGAACTGGAGGCTCTGTGCTGGGAGCACCGGGGCCTGGAGCCTCGGTGCTGGGAGCACAGAGCCTGGAGGGGCTGGAAGGGATTCTGTGTCTCCCTCTGTCTCTGTCCTTCCCTGGGAGTTTCCGTGCTGAGACCACAGAGCCTGGAGGCTGCTTGGAATTCTGTGTCTCGCTCTCTCTGTCCTTCCCCTGTGATTTCTTCAGGCACTGGGAGTGCCAACTTCAGGCACTGGCAGTGAAGACTTCAGGCACTGGTAGTAACCACTGCAGTCACTAGGAGTAACTTCAGACACTGTGTGTGACTTTGACTTCAGTCGCTGTGAGTGACTATGACATCAGCCACTGTGAGTGGCTTTGACTTCAGTCCCTGGGAGTGACTTCAGTCCCTGGGAATGACTTCGGGAGTGACTTCTGTCACTGGGAGAGGGACTTCCAGAGGGACTTCCGTCACTGGGAGTGAATTCGCGAATGACTTCTGTCACTGGGAGTGACATCGGGAGTGACTTCTGTCACAGGGAGTGACTTCAGGAGAGACTTCCCTCACTGGGAGTGACATAGTGAGTGATTTCCATCACTGGGCATGACTTCGGGAGAGGCTTCCATCACTTGGAATGACTTTGGGAGTAACTTCCTTCACTGGGAGTGACTTTGACTTCAGTCACTGGGAGTGACTTTGGGAGTGACTTCATGCACTGGGCATGACTCAGTCATTGGGGGTGACAGACTTCAGTCACTGGGCATGCCCTCAGGCACTGGGCATGCCTTGCCATTCAGGCATAGAGCAAGCCTTCAGGCATGGTGCGTGCCTTCAGACAAGGGGTGTGCCTTCAGGCACTAGGCGGGGCTTCATGCATGGGTCTTGTCTTCAGGCACTTGGAGCCCCTTCAGGTACAGTGAGCAGCTTCATGCACAGGGCGCGACTTCAGGCAAGGGGAGTTCTGTGCTCTTCAGGCACAGGGCGTGCCATCAGGCACTGGGCTCGCCATCAGGCACAGGGCGCCCTCAGCCCGGTGTGCGCCGTCAGGCATGGGGCACGCCTTCAGGGAATGCCTGTGCCCTTGAGTCAAGTGGAGTGTTTTCTGGCATGGGGCTTGCCTTCAGGCATGTGGAGCATCTTCAGGCATGGGGTGCGGCTTCAGGCACAGAGAGCTCCTGTGCCATTCAGGTAAGGGGAGCACATGTGCCTTTCAACAAGGGATGCCCCATCATGCACAGGATGCTCATTGAGACTCACAGCATGCCCTCAGGCATGGGGTGCGCCCTCAGTACCTCTGCCTTTCAGGCAAAGGGAGTGCCTTCAGGCATGGTGAGTGGCTTCAGGAAGTGGAGCTGTGCAGGGAGCACAGGGCCTGGAGGCTTCATGAGATTCTGTCTCCCTCTCTCTCTGTCCTTCCCCGGGAGGCTCTGTGCTGAGACCACAGAGCCTGGAGGCTGTTTGGAATTCTGTGTCTCCTTTTCTCTGTGTCCTTCCCCTGCAGTTCCTTCAGGCACTGGGAGTGACGACTGCAGTCACTAGGAGTAACTGCAGACACTGAGTGTGACTTTGACTTCAGTCACTGTGAGTGACTATGACATCAGTCACAGGGAGTGACTTTGACTTCAGTCACTTGTCGTGACGTCAGGAGTGACTTCAGTCACTAGGAGTGACTTCCGGAGTGACTTCTGTCACAGGGAGTGACTTCAAGAGGGACTACCTTCACTGGGTGTGACTTGGCAAGGGACTTCGGTTTCTGGGAGTGACTTTGCCAGTGACTTCCATCACAGGGAGTGACTTTGTGAGAGACTTCCCTCTCTGGGAGTGACTTTGGGAGTCACTTTATTTACTGGGAGTGACTTTGACTTTAGTCACTGGGAGTGACTTTGGGAGTGTCTTCACTCACTGGGCAAGACCTCAGTCATTGGGAGTGACTGACTTCAATCCTTGGACATGTCCACAGGCACTGGGCATGCCTGTGCCCTCCAGGCAGGGGGCTAGCCTTCAGGCACAGGGTGAGAATTCAGGCATGGGGCAAGCCTTCAGGCATGGGGCAAGCCTTCAGGCATGGAGCGTGCCTTCAGGCAAGGGTGTGCCTTCAGGCACTGGGCGGGGGTTCATGCATGGGGCAAGGCTTCAGGCACAGGGCTTGCCTTCAGGCAAGGGGCTTGAGTACAGGCACCTGGAGCTGTTTCAGGCAAGAGGCATGCCTTCAGGAACAGGGAGCAGCTTCAGGCACAGGGAGCTTCTTTAGGCACGTGGCACACCTTCAACCATGGGGCTTGTCATCAGGCACTGGGAGCACCTTTAGGTACAGGGAGCAGCTTCATGCACAGGGCGCAACTTAAGGCACAGGGGGAGTCTGTGCTACAGGCACGGGGCGCCCTCTGGCGAGGGGTGCTCTGTCAGGCATGGTATGCGCCTTCAGGGAGTGCCTGTGCCTTTCATTCAAGGGGAGCGCCTTCAGGCATGGAACATGCCTTCAGGCACAGGGTGTGCCTTCAGGCACTGGGAGAGGCATGATGCATGGGCGCTGCTTCAGTCAATGGGCTTGCTGTCAGGCAGTGGGCTTGCCTACAGGCATACAGAGCTCTATCAGGCATGGGTCGTGTCTTCTGGAACAGGGAGTGGCTTCAGGCACAGGGAGCATCTTCAGGCAAGGGTTGCACCTTCAGCCATGGGGCTTGTCTTCAGGTACTGGGAGCGCCTTCAGGCACAGGGAGCAGCTTCATGCAAGGGGCGCGCCTTCAGGCAAGGGGAGCATCTGTGCTCTTCAGGCATGGGGCACGCAGTCAGGCATGGGGCGAACCATTAGGCATAGGGAGTGGCTTCAGGCATGGTGCATGGCTTCAGGCATGGGGCGCAGCTTCAGGCAAGAGGAGGTCCTGTGCCATTCAGGCAAGGGGAGCGCCTGTGACACTCAGGCACGGAATGCCCCATCCTGCGCAGGGAGCTCAGTCAGACTCAGGGCATGCCTTCAGGCATGGGGTATGCCTTTAGAGAGTGCTGGTGCCTTTCAGGCAAGGGGAGTGCCTTCAGACAAGGGGAGTGCCTTCAGGCATTGGAGGCTCTGTTCTGTGAGCACAGAGCCTGGGGGTTCTGTGCTGGGAGTACAGAGCATGGAGGGGCTTCTTGGGATTCTATGTCTCCCTCTCTGTCCTTCCCCAGGAGGCTCTGTGGTGAGAGCACAGAGCCTGGCGCCTGCTTGGGGTTCTGTGTCTCCCTCTCACCCTGTCCTTCCCCTGGAGTGTCTTCACGCACTGGGAGTGCCAATTTCAGGCACTGGGAGTGATGACTGCAGTCCCTGTGAGTGGAGACTCCATTCACTGGGAGTAACTGCAGACACTTAGAGTGACTTTGACTTCAGTCTCTGGGAGTGACTATGACATCAGTCACTGGGAATGACTTTGACTTCAGTCACTTGGAATGACTTCAGGAGCAACTTCAGTCACTGGGAGTGACTTCGGGCGTGACTTCAGTCACTGGGAATGACTTCGAGAGGGACTTCCCTCATTGGGAGTGACTTCGGGCATGACATTTGTCACTGGGAGTGATATCTGGAGTGACATCGGTCACTGGCAGTCACTTATTGAGTGACTTTCATCACTGGGAGTGACTTCGGGAGAGACTTCCATCACTGGGAGTGATTTTGGGATGACTTCCTTCACTGGGAGTGACTTTGTCTTCAGTCACTGGGAGTGACTTTGACTTCATTCCCTGGGATTGACTTTGGGAGTGACTTCATTCACTGGGCATGACTTCAGACATTGGGAGTGACTGACTTCAGGCACTGGGTATGCCCTCAGGCACTGGGCATGGCTAACCCTTCAGGCAAGGGGCGAGCCTTCTGGCATGGGTGGAGACTTCAGGCAAGGGGCGAGCCTTCAGGCAAGGGCGAGCCTTCAGGCAAGGGCGAGCCTGAAGGCATTGGACCTGCCTTCAGGCATGGGACATGGCTTCATGCTCCGGGCATGGCTTTAGGCAAGGGGCTTGCCTTCAGGTAAGGGGCTTGTCTTTAGGCATGGGGCATGCCTTCAGGCACAGGGAGCGGCTTCAGGCAAGGGGCTTGCCTTCAGGTACTGGGAGCATCTGTGCCCTTCAGGACACTTTCCATGGAAAGTAATACTGCACCACTTCTGTCCCCACATGTGTGTGGTCATATCAGATTTAGGAATTTTGTCCTCATTGAGAGAGAGAGAGAGAGAGAGAGAGAGAGAGAGAGAGAGAGAGAGAGAGGGAGAGAGAGAGAGAGAGAGAGAGAGAGAGAGAGAGAGTCTTAGCTAGTGTTTGGGTTTGGGCCAGGGACTTAGATAGGGCTGAATGGACAGGAGACCCGTGATCACCCTGGAAGGCTGAAGTGAGGGCCCATGCACTAATGCGTGTAAGGTTTAGGATTATGGTAAGAGTTGGTGTGAACTTTAGGTTGAGGGGTATGGTGCGGGTCAAGGTTACTGTTAGGTTTAGGTCCCAGGAGGTTCTAGGCATTGAACCCCTAGCAGTGCAGTGGTCTCCACATAGGGTTGAATGGAGACTGCATGAAAGCCTCTAGTTCAGGCTTCGTCTTTCCATGCCAGAGCCAGCCTCCCGTGTGTGCCACTCTTCAGTTGGGCCTCAGCACCCTCCCTGTGCAACTCCATGCCGGCAGTGGAATTGACATGATGATGTTCCAATTCCATACCGAATAATACTTCAGGGGTCTGGGCCCTATGGGCGTGGTGTTCTCAGAATTAGGAACTCTATCCC